>NC_134333.1:1623553-1946377 GCF_964195595.1 Calonectris borealis
ATGGGGCGGGTCAGAGGGCCAGGACCTGGGCAGGGTACCAGGAGAACAGAGGGGCTTGCCAATGCTCAGTGCACCTGCAAATATCCATGTGGCTTGTGAACCCTGAGAGTGTCGTGTGTGTACCTGCACTAGTGGCCGCCTGTCTCTGACAGCCCCAGAGGTGGTGGGGACATGGGTGTCTGCACTTGTGTGTTATGTGGGTCCTGTGTGTCGGTGCTGTTGATGGCAGCGCCTTGGCTGTGGCAGTCTATCTGACCGGTCGTGTCAGTGTCCTTTTGCATGTGTACATGTGTGACCACGTGTCTCTGGGGTACACACTGAGCCTCACTACTGGCTGAGCCTGCAAAGAGGAAAGCAGCAGCCATGGCCATTGACCTGGGATGGAGACCCCGGGTCACTAAGCTTGGCTCTAGCGGCCGGGCAGGAGGAATCACCAGGCTGTTGGGCTGCTGGAGGTGGTGGCTGCTTATAACATCCCCTAACATGCATCAATCCAGATGATGAAGGTGATACCAGGTTAAAACAGAAGTGATCAGTAGGATTGTTAAAAGGAAAGCCTGGAGTTCCCACATGCCTATGATGAACTGCAAAAGGGTTAGTTCCCTCAGGGTGGTCTGGTTTTCCACCTTGCCTTCATAATTTTTCTGGGGAAACATTGTCAATGAGATAAATAGGGCCACTAAAATCAAATCTGGTAGGTTTATGCTGATGTCTCTGAACAGGTCTGTCCATGCACATGAGTCTGATTCCCTGCCTGTTCCTATAACAGATTTCCATCTGTTTTATCACTACTTTAAAAGAACTTTTTTTTTTTCAAATTATTATTCCTCAAAATAAAAACAACCATACAAGCAAGCCCATTACTCCACCCTTTTACTTTCCTGTGTTGCAAACAGTACATACTCTTGTCTATAAGCCCACGCTTACTACCTTCTGCACGCCCTCTTAAAGCACCTATCTTGGCAGCAATTATTTTATTACACTGAGAGAGGCAAGGTCAGAGGTCAGCATTTACAGCAATGTCTACGTTTCTAACACATCTGGTAAGGTTGACACTTTCAATGACTCTTCATGGTTGCTACCTACTGAGTGCGAGGTTTCCAAGGATAGAAATGCAGGAGGTATAAAAACTCTAGCCATAATTTTAAAGGGGTTTGGTTGGTTGTTTTTTTTTTCCTTCTCAAAGGAATTCTGATATATTTGAGAATAAAAGGCCAGAATTCCCTAAAATTACTTCCTTATGAGAAGCCATTTAGCCAGTGAATACCACCTGAGTTTGTCATTCAAAGGTGAACTGACAAGAGAGACTAAGGTGACTATCTAAATGAGGATACCCACCCTTTAGCCGAGGTTAGTATAACCATACAGGAAACATTCTCTATAAATCTTTGTTTTAGTTCAAACAAGGATTAATTAAAGGAAATCACATGTTTCAAATGACACACACAATCAGTTGAAGCAATGAGAGAATCAATATTCTTGATCAGGATAATCATGTCAGAAATTAGGGAGGCATTGCATATCAATCACATCAATGATGCAGAACATAAATAACAAGTAGGATTGCTTATGCTGACCTATGCTGATTTTGCTATGTTAAAGGTCAGTGGAGCCACAACAAACATGAACACAAACCCCTCAGCCTCTTCATTTTAGAAGAATTAAATTTTGTAATCATAAAACATCTCTTTCATTGTAACAAATAAATACAGGAAATAGCAGAGAGCCTTCTTATTTTTATTTTTTGTTTTGATGGATAATGAAAATAATGAATCTTTGGAAAAGACTTGGAAGCATAATCTCAGAATAAACAAGTGGCAGAACAGGCAACCAAGTATGTAAGTCAAATATTGTCCACAGATCACACAGTCAGGAGGCAGTATTTCTGCCTGCCTAATCATAATCCAAGTAATCTGCCTTCTTTATAAAAATTATCAATATATGTACTTCCCAAAGGGGTTTCTAGAATTAGTTTCCTACAGGAGCCTGCAGAAAAGTCAACATTTTAGTCCTCATTCTTTAACCTCAAATATTTTATTTCTAGTCAGTGATTTTTTCAAGGCAGTCTGTACCTCTTTGTTCCTCAAAGTATAAATGAAAGGGTTCAGCAGTGGCGTTACAAGGGTGATCAGAAGGGATACCACTTTGTTCATATTTTGTGAGGCATGTCCTCTTGGCCTGAGATAAATGAATATGACCGACCCATAATGCGTGATGACTACAGTCAAATGAGCAATGCAGGTGGAGAAAGCTTTCCGTCTCCCAGAAGTAGATGGGATCCTCAATATGGTCAAAATGATGGCGAAGTAGGAGATGCCAGTCAAAAAGAAAGTGCTAAACAGAACCGTTGTAGCAGCAGTGAAAATAACCCATTCAATATGGCGGGTGTCAGTGCAAGCCAGCTTCAGCAGTGGCCCAACGTCACAGTAGAAGTGATTGATGATATTGGGGCCACAGAATGGCAGTCTAAACACCGGAACAGCTTGCACAAAGATAACCAGAAAGCCACCAATCCAAGCGCCAAATGAGAGCTGAGCACACAGTTTTCCACTCATGATGGTGGTGTACTGGAGAGGGTTGCATATTGCTGTGTATCGGTCAAAGGACATGGCTGTGAGGAGGAACAACTCAGTAGAACCAAGGGAAAAGTGGGAGAAGATTTGGGTTTTGCACCCACCTATGCTGATAGACTTCTTGACCTCCAGAAGACAGGCCAAAAACTTGGGTGTAGTGGATGAGACATAGATGATTCCCAGAAATGACAGATTTCCAAGGAAGAAATACATGGGTTTGTGGAGAGTGTTGTCATTCACCACTGTGGCAATGATGATGACATTCCCAGTGACAGTCAAAATGTAGATGACCAAGACTCCCACAAACAGCAAAACATGAACCCTTTGAAGACTGGGGAAACCGAGAAGAATAAATTCAGTCACAAAAGTCTGGTTTTCCATCCTCTGCTTCCACTTTGTATATTTCTGCATTAATAAATATGGCAAGTAAAGGAGTGATCACAGGGGGTTTTTTATGCGAGTGAGTAGGAAAGTGGAAATATAGAGATATACATGTGTATGCGCATATAGGTATGTATACAAATATATGCATATAAGAGACATTTTTAAATTGATTTTAACATTTATTTTAAAGAAACCAGGAGGTTTGAGATCCTTACAATAGTTTTACTGCTTCATTTCTCAGTTACTTTTTCAGTTGGAAAAGTGATCTCTCTTATACTGGAAGACTGTATAGAAGACTGAAGAATTTATGATCGACAGTGATATATACTGGTAATATTCCCTCTGCCAGTTACATTTCTAAGGGTGGGAGCCATCACCCTAATTTATGTCCTCTGAAAGATGGATGTCTAGTCAAAATTAATCTAGGCTCCTACTTTGAAGCCCAGAGTACTGCCAAAAAGTGATTAACCCCATCCGGACGTAGGCAACATGAACTACCTCTTACCATAGGCGTTTCTCCATCGGTTGTCCATAGCAGAAGATAGGATAGCTGGATGGCAATAGTTATCCAAAAATGTATTGTTTAAACAGAGATGAAATGTATATCACCTTTTGTATATACAAAGCCTTCATAAGTCTGTCCTGGGCGTAGCTTTATGTAAGAATCCACTCTCTTTCCAACAAATTATTTCATGCTAAAAAATAGACTATGCAGAAAATATTTTAAATCTCTGCTTTATGAAGATTTATGTCACCAGTTTTTTGTTACCTTGGTCTTTTTCATCCTCACAGGTTGTTGTCAAGCAGTCCTAAATGTAAGAAAAAGCATGAGAGTCACATCTTAGACCTATTAATTGCTCATCCATTTAATTTTACTACAAAAAAAAAAACACAAAACAAATGTTCTGGCTGTCTTTTCATTCGTGCTTATCAAAATAAGCATTAAGTTGACTGGGGAGTAGAAATCATGATCTTCCCTTCCTAAGTACATTTTAAAAATCATTCAAGTTTCTGCCCCTCCCTGCTTTAGGATAGGAATACCTTACCAATACATTATTGTCAACACAATCGTGTCTCTCTTCACCCTGATTTCTATCATGCAATCTAATTACACATATGAGCAAACAGTCTACATTTCTTGGACAGCAGATTGTTCTGAAATATATTCTTTTTCTTGTCCTAAAACACTTAGAGTATAATACTCACATGCCTCGGTCTCTTTAGGGCCTGGATTACCTTCAGTAGCCACCAATGGTTCTCTGAATAATGAAAACACAAAAATGGAAGGAAGATATTCACATTTGTGAAAAAGCCACCAATGTTAAAATCATCATCCCAAATAACAAATATCTTCTGAGGAGGGAAGGGAGATAAATACCTGTCAGCAATGTCTATACTCAGCATATAATTAAATCTCTCTATGTGCTGTTGTTAAGCAAGCTGAGTGGCTCCAGACCGAGGGAAGATATTCAGGTAGTTCCACTGCACATTCACAGGCATTTAATAGAGCCCATTACTGTGCAAAGACTATTAGCTGGGAAGGAGCAATTAACTCAGCTCATCCAACATGAAATCTTCAGGGGAAAAATGGATCACTTAAATGGTGTAAAGGGCCTGCAGAACTTTGAAAAGCAACCTAGTGGATAAATCAGCATGGAAAACCAGAGTATCTTAACTAGTAACAAAAATTAGAATCTTGTTAAGAGTCATGAAAAGAGCCCCAAATTCTCAGACAGACCTGATGAATCAGCTGTTGCAGAGTATGTCAGCTCTATGGATTCAATGAATATAAGGATCTATATTTTGTTCCCCTGTGTTTCTTTTCATTTTGGATGGCAATGATGATTAAAATTTATGTGCAAGTCTACACAGCCTGCTCTGGGTAAGATGGCTTGGGTAACAACTGCTGATAAGATAGTAGAGTGAGTGCAGAAGACTTGTGGGAACAGAATATCCAAACCTGTCTGTTCTGAGAACTCTTTCTGAAGCATACTGCCATACCATAATGGCAGCTTCATTCCTGAATTAACTTAACAAACTTCAGGCTGTTTTTATCACTAATGAAGCTCTCTGTCCCACATGCCTCTCTATCTCACCCTAACTCTCGCTAAGGAAGTCCTTTGACAAGGAAGGAGCACATCCACTTGATCTGAATGGGAGGGCACAGGTGATGGGCTCTGTAAATGTTCTGAAATTTGTTTGACACCAAAGTTGAAAGCTTCCACTGGGAGTTAAAAAATTATATCCCTTAACTACTAAGAGAAAGAAAATAATGAAGCTATTTTCACTGGGGACAAGTGGAGGTTGATGGGTGATTACGAACAGAGAACACAGCTGAGCAGCAGACAGGATGGGCCAGGAGGGTGTTTCATGTATATAACTGCACAGATATGCAGAAACAAAGGAAGATAGCTGCATACAGACATATGCAAGGGAGGGGAGCATTAATGATATGATAAAGATTGAATTAGCCTCCAAGTGCTTATTAAGCAAACCACCCATGCTCACAACAAAAAGCAGCAGCTTGTTTCGATTCAGCACAGAACTAGGGATTTTTGTTACAACAGAATGATCCTGGTTCTGTTGTCCGAAAAGCGGATTCGTGCCCGGCGTGCAAGTAACCAATTCCACACGCTCAGGAGAGATATTGTTTTATTCAGGCCTGGGTGCTCGGTGGACTTGCCACAAATCAAGCACACCTGGTCTAGTCACCTTTCTGTTTATATCCATGCTTCTCATACATATTTTAAATTTCCTTGTTACATATTCATTACATTTCCGAGAACTAATTATAATATTACATCATCTTAAACACATGCGCACTAAAGCCTTTAGGGTCTTCTTGGGGGTCTCGGGTGGTCTCGGGTGGTCGGTAGGGTAGTGAACTCTTCATGAACTTATTTCCTCTCTACCTTATAGGGTCGCAATTTGTCCCTGAGCCATGCTTGGACCACGTCTGTTTATAGTTTCCATAGCTAAAATTAATTATCACTACTTCTAAAACACACACCTGTTAGTTACCTAACTTCTAAGCAACAAGTCTTCATTGTTTAAAATTACAGAAGCGAGCAATATAGAATCCACAACAAACTAAACTATCTATCACCATAGTGTTCTTAAATTAAAACATATACATCTTGATCTCCTCCAATCAAACACCCACTCACTAGCTTCATCATTCTGGTTTCTTATTAACTGGTCTTTTAACCCAGTTCTGGGTGAGGGCTATACACAGGATGATAACACTTTGAAGATTAATGTTGATTAAGATTAACATTAACAGTTCAAAGTCAAATAAGAGCTTTCATGCAGAAGTTTTTCTCATCGTGGTTTTGCTCTAGCTCAGCTACAGTAGCTTCCATCCGAAGTTCCAAATATTTCCATCTGCAAGAACAGAATTCCAAAGAGTTTTGGCTCCTGCAAGTTTTTCCTTCCCACCTCCAACCCTGATCTCATTCATTTTGTTGTCAAAGAGTTTCACAAACCATTGATGAGTTTTTTCTCAGATATTTGTCTCACTACCCTTGGGTCACATGCTTGCAATCCTTCTTCCTATCCCAAACACCCAGGGTTTTAAAGCAGCCCCTTTTTCTTCTTCACACAGGAGAAAGTTGTCAGCTCTGACCACAGTCAGCCCAGAGCAGAGAGACAGCCCTCAAAAACACCAACGGAGACTCAACATTTACCTCAGACCCAGCCAAAGGGTTGGATGATGAACCCCTGCTCCTACCAGCTGCATTTATATTAAGGATGCTGCTTTTTCTCTCTTCTTGATATGCAAGGCGCATAAAGACAATCACAGCCTAACAGGCACTTTTTACAAGTACTGTTATCAGCACCAGGAGAGATGACCAGCTGATAGTTGGATTGCCAACAGAACACGTAAGCACTCCGGGACGATTAATCACCCTTTTTGTCCCTCCCTGTTGCTCCCACTAATGGTTTAGTTTCAACAGGTCTCAGACCGAAATAGATCTCTTATCAGCAATTTTCCCATCCATGGAACATGTCAGTAAATCAAAGAGCGTGAGACAGCAGAACAGTGAAAAATGCAGCCTCCCCTTCCCACCTCAAGGACCTTTAGTAGCCCTGCGTTATCTGTATGCAAATGAGATATGTGCCCCTCCAGTACTTGGTACTCCTGAAAGTTCGACAGGCTAGACAGGGAGTTGGCGTTTGGCGAGACCCATCACCAGTTCGGTCTTCAGCTTTCTCTTGCTGCCAGCCAGCTCAGAGGGACATTGTCGTTACCTTGGGTATCAGGTTTTTTCAGGGCATCTCAGAAGACCCTGGTGTCCTGGAAGGTGACCTCTGTCCCATTTCTCTGGGCCCCTAGGGCATTCAGTTTTTCACAGGAATATGATCTGAGATCTGTTTTGTCCTGTCTGAAATGGAAGCAAAAAGGCCCATGCATGAATTATCCCACTGAGTACTGGGATTGACAGCCTCCTGGGAATCACCTGCAGTGGGCTGCATGCATCATGGTGGATAATTTAAAAAGATTCTGCCCTTAAAGTCTTAAAAGGACTTTTTAAGTCCACCACATCCAGCACAACCCCAAAACCTGTAATTCAGAGCACACATGTGGAGCAGGAGTCTCTACAAGGAGCACTGCCAGATTGCTGAAACTGCTGGTTTTCAAGATGCACACGCCTGATTACCCCCAGTAGCTTTCTGGATGGTCTTTACTGGTATCTTATGCAGGAAGATTATAGTTCCTGTGTACACAGTTCCCACACACAAGAATGTTCTCTTTAGCTCAAAGGAGTAAGGCAAAGTCATTTTCTTCCGCTACCTTTTAGGGAAGAGTCATGTTTCTGAAAGGAATTCTTCCCTCTCCCCCACGGCCTTTCTAAAAGTGTCCTGAAAGCCAGACACCTCCAGAGATATGCCTGGTACATAATATATTCCCTCCACATCACCCCTACACTTTTGAGGAGAACTAGGAGTGCTGTGTAGCCGGTGGTGCACAGCTAGTGTGCACTCTCGGTGCAGGCCACAGCTTTCCTGATAGCTTTTCTCAAGGCTTGCTTGACCTCTCTGTTCCTCAGGCTTACAGTGGGTTCACCAGGGGTGTGAGGATGGTGTAGAAAGAGGAGAAGATTTTGTTCAGGTTTCTCAGTGGGGGTGTCCCAGGCAGCAAATCGACAGGAAGAAGTGTCCCTTAGAAAATGCTGACCACAGTGATGTGTGAGAAGGCTTTCACTTCTCACACATGGTGGAGAAGGCCTTCTTCCCCCCCATGCTCGATGGGAGCCTCAGGATGACATCTGTAATGCAGACATAGGGTGCGCGAGTGAACAAAAATGGCAAGACTACATCTCGGATGGACATTGCAGCAGCCTGGTGTCACTACAGGAGAGCTGCAGCAAAGAGGTCAAATCACAGAAGTGGTCAATTGCGCTGGGGCCACAAAATTTCAATTGGCTTAAGAGATATGTGATGATGGTGGAACTAGTCATTCCCCAAACCACGAGCCAGCTGCTAGAAAAGCCTGGTCCACCTGCTGGTTGTTTTGATGTTCTTCAGTGGCCCGGCTCTTGGTTACGTGAGCATCTACGTGACGTACTTTTACAACCAGGTTCTCTTCTCGGGCAGCAATATCTTGCCACAACGCGGCAGCCCAGGGCAGCCCCTCTGCGCTGCCAGTTGTTCTGCTTCCACTGCTGCAACCATCCCCACAGGGCATTTGCCACCATCCATGAGTCAGTATAGAGATAAAGTACTGGCCATTTTTCTCGTTCAGCAATGTCCAAGGCCAGCTGGATGGCTTTCACCTCTGCAAACTGACTCGATTCACCTTCTCCTTCAGCAGTTTCTGCAACTTGGCGTATAGGACTCCAAACAGCAGCCTTCCACCTCCGATGTTTTCCCACAAGGCGACAGGACCCATCAGTGAACAGGGCATATTGCTTCTCGTTTTCTGGTAGTTTATTATACAGTGGGGCCTCTTCAGCACGCATCACCTCCTCCTCTGGGGATATTCCAAAATCTTTGCCTTCTGGCAAAGTTCATGATCACTTCCAAGATTCCTGGACGACTGGGGTTTCCTATTCCAGCCCGTTGTGTGATCAGTGCAACCCACTTACTCCACGTAGCATTGGTTGCATGATGTGTAGAGGGGACGCTCCCTTTGAACATCCAGCCCAGCACCGGCAGTCGGGGTGCCAGGAGGAGCTGTGCTTCAGTACCAACCACTTCCGAAGCAGCTCGAACCCCTTCATATGCTGCCAATATCTCCTTCTCAGTTGGAGTGTAGCGGGCCTCGGATCCTCTGTATCGCCGACTCCAGAACCCTAAGGGTCGACCTCGAGTCTCCCCTGGTGCTTTCTGCCAGAGGCTCCAGGTAGGACCATTCTCCCCGGCCGCGGTGTAGAGCACATTCTTCACATCTTGTCCTGCCCGGACTGGCCCAAGGGCTACTGCATGAACTATCTCCTGTTTAATTTGTTCAAAGGCTTGTTGTTGCTCAAGGCCCCATTTGAAGTCATCCTTTTTCCTGGTCACGTGGTAGAGAGGGCTTACGACTTGAATGTAATCCAGAATATGCATTCTCCAAAATCCCAAAACGCCTAAGAAAGCTTGTGTTTCCTTTTTGCTAGTTGATGGAGACATGGTTGTTATTTTGTTGATCACATCCATTAGGATCTGTTGACGTCCATCTTGCCATTTTATTCCTAAAAACTGGATCTCTTGCGGGTCCCTTGACCTTACTTTGTTTTATGGCAAAGCCGGCCTTCAGAAGGATTTGGACTATTCTCTCCCCTTTTTCAAAAACTTCTTCTGCTGTGTCGCCCCACACAATGATGTCATCAATGTATTGCAGGTGTTCCGGAGCCTCACCCTGTTCCAGTGCGGTGTGGATCAGCCCATGGCAAATGGTAGGGCTGTGTTTCCACCCCTGGGGCAGGCGGTTCCAGGTGTACTGGACACCCCTCCAAGTGAAAGCAAACTGTGGCCTGCACTCTGCCGCCAAAGGGATGGAGAAGAAGGCATTAGCAATGTCAGTTGTGGCGTACCACTTGGCTGCCTTTGACTCCAGTTCGTATTGAAGTTCTAGCATGTCTGGCACGGCAGCACTCAGTGGCGGCGTGACTTCGTTCAGGCCACGGTAGTCTGCTGTTAGTCTCCACTCTCCATTAGACTTTCGCACTGGCCATATGGGACTGTTGAAGGGTGAGCGAGTCTTGCTGGTCACTCCTTGGCTCTCCAGTCGAAGAATCAGCTCATGGATGGGGATCAGGGAGTCTCGGTTGGTGCGGTATTGCCGCCGGTGCACCGTTGCAGTAGCAATCAGCACCTGTTGTTCCTCAACCTTCAGCAACCCCACAACAGAAGGGTTCTCCGAGAGACCGGGCAAGGTGGACAGCTGTTTAATTTCCTCCGTCTCCAGGGCAGCTATACCAAAAGCCCACCGGTACCCTTTTGGGTCCTTGAAATACCCTCTCCTGAGGTAGTCTATGCCAAGGATGCACGGAGCCTCTGGGCCAGTCACAATGGGGTGCTTCTGCCACTCATTCCCGGTTAGGCTCACTTCGGCCTCTAATACAGGTAGTTCTTGGGATCTCCCTGTCACTCCAGAAATACAGATGGGTTCTGCTGCTTTATAGCCTGATGGCATCAGGGTACACTGGGTCTTTTCCATCCAGTGTCACTCATTGTTCCAGTCTGGTGCACCTATTTGAGCCCTGTGTACTGTCCCATCTTCCTGCATAATCTACATATCCTTAACCATGTTAATCCCCTTTCCCCATTTTTAGCCAACTGTAGTACACAGTTATTACAGATCCTTCCTACGGGAACACCCCTGCCCCATAGACTGGCTTGAACTATCCAAGCTAATCTGCTTATTCTTATTTTCATTCAGCCTGATAGACTGAATTATCCAGGACATAGTTCCTGTAGTATGTATTTGACCTGGAGATAACCAAGAGAAGGTAACTTGAAGTACAATACAACAGACCTAGCTCTGATGCACACAAGTGATTTTTTTCTGCTGTTAATCAGCATTAGCAAAGGATGTTTGTAAGTGGTGCAGGGAACAGGCTGCAGGCAAAACTGAGTCTTACAGGAAACCAGCTTTAAGGTTTACCAAGAGGTAGGATACGTTCAGTGACACCAATGACATTATCTGGTAACAAGATAAAATCAACCTGGCATCAGATACCATAAGAATTAGGATAATTCTCCACCATGCTTGTAGCAGCCAGTGGGAACTGACTCAAAAGACAAAGCGCTGTCTCACAAAGACTAGGATTTCCAAAGCAGACCAACAAAGGAAGGAGTTCATATCCAACCTACATCTCCTCTGACTACCTCAACAAAAAATATCAGGCTTGATATGAGTGTTGATACTGATATTGATAGGACAGAGCATCTGAGATTCCTTTCTTGTCTGTGTACATTCATTCTGCAAAGCTTGGACACTGTTTTAGTTCTTACTCAACATTAATTTTGGTAAGTTGATTCAAGGTCTAAGGATTTCTTAGGAGAGTAAACAGCCCAAATTCATTCCTTTGAGTTCCTTCACTAAAGGCCATTCTCTGTTGAGTCTTCTGTGGGGGCAGACTTCCTGAGTTTCCCTTTGTCTAGGCACAGTTTGGACCTGAGGCTGCTATGGCTACTAATCTAAGGAGGAAAATTATCACCTGTTACTGTAAGAGTAGGCTGGAAAGAAGATAACTGTGCTGTAATCCACTGCTTTGGAAACAGATACACCCAGTGCCAACTTTGAGGAATGAGAAGCCAAGGTTTATGAGGAAAGCAAGGAAGCATCCTTGTTTCATGAAAGGCTCCTTCTAACTTACAGAGTTAAGTAAGCTGCAAAGTGCAGTCTTCTGAGGTATGCTCAGAAATGTATTTGTGTAGATATGGCAGATCTTAACAAGAAAATCGGAAGTCAGGAAAAAAAGATGCCCTGCAGAAATCAGGGTCTTTGACATTTGCTTTATCCTGCTGTCTTGGATTTCTCTGATTCTTATGGGTCCCTTCCAACTTGAGATATTCTGTGATTCTATGATGAAAATATTCATTGGTTCAGACAGGTTCTTGGTAACCAAGTCCCTGGCTTGGCACATCAAATTCAGCTCATAGCCCTACCTCTTCCCTTCGTATTACCTTTATTGGTTAATTCTAACCCATTTCTTGGTTGTCTTTAGTCATGCTAAAGTATTATTGTGTTTTAAATCAGAGCTGATATGAGGTGAGAACAATATATTGGTCTGGAAGGATCACATGAGGTTAAAAAAAAGTGTCTTCATTCTGTCTGTACCTCAACTTCTGGCTGATAATTGGCTCCAGATTTTCTGTTTGTGTGAATGGCTCTCACTTTGGCGCTGGCCTGGAGTTAACAACTACTTTGGGAACTCTGACAGAAAGCAATGATGGAGCAGAAAGATGGATCAAAACCCACCTCTACAATTCCTGGGGACACACCTAGCTTGATTTAGATCAAGGCAAATTCCTGGACACATTAAAACCTATAGCAGATATCTCTAAGATCAGTTCAGATTTTTCAGAGTTGTAGCAGTGAAATTAAATTAAGAACTGGGAACAAAGTTCAGAAACTCCAAGCAAAATTACCACAATAGACCTGTCTTTCTTCACTGGTATTTCCTAAGAACCGTATTGCTGGCAGGTCCCAGTCATCCAGTATTTTCACAAGGACCTCTGAGTCAGAACAATCAGCTTCACTGATTCCACTGGAGATGTTCTGGTGCTCATTAAGTGACATCTACTCCCAGCAATGTCAAAGAAACAGTATCAATGTATCCTGAGCATTAGACTTGTGGCAATTGACACAAATGCTATGACTTTAAAGGCAATGAGTAATGCTCATTTACCGCAGCTGGAATTCTCACCCATTAAATTCAATTAATCAGGAAGCCCTGTGTAAATCCCCATGGGGTTATGCATTCTGTTTTGAATTTGTGATTTCACTTTTCAATTGCAGGAATACTAAAAGCAGCTGTTTATACCAAGAACTGTTATTCCTAAAGAATCGAGATAATACTTTTCTGTCTATTGGTCCATTTCTGCACTGTCTTAGCTAGCTGAAAATAAGCTAGAACATTGTCTTGACCAATTAACTTTAAACCCTTTTATACCTCAGTGTTATCCCATTGTTTCAGTATTTTTGACAATCATCATACATGGGCTGGCCTGGTGAGGCCATCTGAACCTATTACCCCAGGAAGTCCTACCTTTACTCATACAGGAAAATCCACAGCTCTGACCTTTTTTACCTCTAACAGTGCAGTACCTTGTCTTGGCCCACTCATCATTTGGACTGTTTACTAGAGACTATGTACATATGTCTGTCCATATGAAACACCACCTGGGCTCTACCTTCACACAAGACTGCTGGAAATTTCAGAAGAGCCAAAGGAAGAAAGGAGCCTACATTCAACTCCCAGTTGGCAGCTGTATATTTCAACACCTCTGCAGAAGGCCATGTCCAGGCTGAACCTGGCTCACAAGGAGAAAACAAGCCTCTTTATGGGAGCAGGGTTGGCTGAAGGCCTAAGTCATGTTACATTGAGTCATTATGGAGACAGAAATTGTGCTACCTCTTGCCACTACTACCACAAAGACTGTGTTTAAGGTAGGACAGATGGATTTATGTCTTCTGTCAAAACCACATTTAGTTACAGTAAAGAGTGACCTGCAGCACACAGCTTTTTCTGGTATCAACTGCCAATGTAAAAACAGGTTTGAAGATGGTGCAGGACTTGAAAAGAAAAGGAAGTTGCAGAAAATGTTGAGTTTTGCAGGGAGATGGGCTGTAAGATTTCACTTGAGTTACTGTCTTGGCTTGTTTCATCCATAATAACTTACACCTCAGTCTTTACTAACAAGTCCAGCCTTCAGAAATCCCAGGTCCCAGAGACCAGGCTGGAGCAAGAAAGATGTACCCTTGCTGGAAGAGGATCAGGTCAAGCAACACTTAAAGTAAACTGCACATACATAAGTCCATGGGACCTGATGGGATGCACCTAGAAGTGCTGAGGAGACTGACAAAGGTTATTGAGAGGCCACTCTCAATAACTGATCAATCATAGAGATCAGGAGAAGTGCCTCAGAAGTAGAGGAAAGCAAATGTCACTCCTATCTTCAAGAAGGACAAGGCCTGGCCAGGGAACTACAGGCCAGGGAGCTTCACCTCAGTCCCTGGGAAGGTGATGGAGCAGCTAATTCTGGAAACCATTTCCAACCATTCTTGAATGACAAGAAAATCATCAGACATAGTCAGCATGGCTTCACTTAAGGGGAAGTCATGCTTGACCAACTTGATAACCAGTTTCTGTAATGAAATGATTGGCCTGGGAGAAGGGAGAACAGTGAATATTATCTACCTATACTTCAGTAAGGCTTTCAACACTGTCTCCCATAAGATCCTCACAGAGAAGCTGTTGATGTATGGACTGGATGAACAGACAGTGAGGTGGATTGAAAATTGGCTGAGTGGCCGGGCCCAGAGGGTGGTGATCGGTGGAACAAAGTCAAATTGGATGCCAGAAACTAGCAGTCTACCCCAGGGATCAATACTGTGTCCATTTCTTTTCAACATCTTCATTAATCATCTGGATGATGGGGCAGAGTGTACACTTAGCAAGTTTACAGGTGACACCAAACTGAGAGGAGTGGCTGATACACCAGAAGGTTGTGCTGCCACCCAGAGGGACCTCAACAGGCTGGAGAAATGGGCTGATGGGAACGTCATACAGTTCAACAAGGAGAAGTGCAAAGTCCTGCACCTGGGGAAGAACAACCCCAGCCACTAATATATGCTGGGGGCCACCCAGCTGGAAAATAGCTTTGCAGAAAAGGCCCTGGAGGGTCCTGGTAGGCACCAAGTTGAACATGAGACAGCAATGTGCCCTTGCTGCAAAGGCCAGTGGTGTCCTGGGCTGCATGAGGAGGAGTGTTGCCAGCAGATCAAGGGAGGTGATGCTTCCCCTTTATTCAGTGTTGGTGAGGCCACCCCTGGAGTACTGTGTCCAGTTCTGGGCTCCCCAGGACAAGAGAGACGTGGACATCCTGGAAAGAGTCCAGCAAAAGGCCACTGAGATGATGAAGGAACTGGAGCACCTTACATATGAGGAAAGGCTAAGTGAACTAGGACTGTTTAGCCTAGAGAAGAGAAGCTCAGGGAAGAACTCATCAATGTATAGAAATACCTAAAGGGAAGGTGTAAAGAACCTCAGAATTCCAGAATGGTTGAGATTGGAAGGGACCTCTGGAGGTCATCTTGTCCAACCCACCTGCTCAAGCCAGGCCACCTAGATCCAGTTTCCCAGGACTGTGTTTAGATGGGTTTTTTTTAATATCTCTAAGGAGGGAGACTCTGCAACATCCCTGGGCATCCTATTCCAGTGCTTGGTCACCCACACAGTGAAAAAGTGTTTCCTGATGTTCAGACGGAACCTCCTGTGTTTCATTTTGCCTCTGGTCCTGTCACTGGGCACCACTAAAAAGAGCCTGGCTCTGTCCTCTTTGCACCCCCTCTTCGGGTAAAAAGAATTGCAGCTGAATCGCACCAGCTAAAAAGATGGTGATGAACTCATGTTCATTCTGGATCCTTCAGTCTTTTCCTGACTTTGAAGACAGAAGGGCATCTCATGGCATGAGCCTGATCAGTAAGGACAATTTCCCTGGAATTTTTTGGGTGCCTAAAGCAACATTAAACACCTACCTTTGGGCATCTGAATTACTTCCATTTATTCCGTTATGCATTTGGGACAACATTGTGCTGCTGCTGGGGTGAGGAGAAATTTTTCTCATCAGCTCTGTGGGGTCTGGGCTGGCTGACAGACAATATTGTGTTATAGTATGTTACTGTCAATACAGCAGTCTGCTAGTGCCCCTGTCTCAAAGGGGTAATGTTTGAGGAAGAGAAATATTCATCCCTTGACAAAGGGCCTTTTACATACCAGTGAGTTACCCAAAAGGCTTTCTGTATCGAAGAGAACAGTTTTAAAGGAAGTATAGAGTATTACAGATGTTCAGCCAGACTCTCCTATGAATAATACAAAATCTACCCTATCAGAAGGTAACTGGGGAAGACTGGAGAGGTGGTGTCCTTTAAACATGGGATTTAAAATTTAAAATTTAAATTTAAAAGTCCTTGTCCAGGTATGAGATTAGCGCTGGGAAAGAGAATCTGTGACTCCCTCCCCCTCTTTCTTGCTGTACTACACATTTCAAACACTACCCTGCTTTGCTTGTAGGGAGGGTTTTCTCTCCATCCCTGGCATATAGAGAGCAGAGATGTGTGCTCTAAAGGTATTTCCATTTGCCTCACAGGTGCAGATAGTCCCCAGGTTTGAGTGGCCTGCTGGCCTGGATCTTCTACACGTTGAGGTGATACAGGCTCCAGCCCACAGTAGATGTGGCTAACAATGTCATTGCAACTACAGCCCAAGTTCCTCCTATGTAACCCTGAGGAACTGGTGCCAGTAAATATAGCATATAGGCAATACCTTGCAGATTTATATCAGCATATTATGTAAGTTAATAGGGAGGGGCTAGAAACAGATTTCTCAGTTTCTAGCAGGAAAGGGCAGGGACTGACTTTTTTTTTTTTTTTACAGGATGCATATTTTTAAACTCTGGAGTATTTTGGCTTCACTAATTAATGCTCAACCAATGCTCTCATTGAATCTAACCTGCTGTCCTGATGTGCTCAACTGAATCCTTTGCACTAGCTTGTACTACCTTGTTACCCACTGTCTCAGCCTGGACAGCAAATCTAAACTTGTTCTATTACAGATTTACAACATGCTATACCTCACATCCTGGTCTATTTGTGTTATGCATTCCTGCGTCCATCTCTGTCCTTTCTCTCTTAGAACCTTGGTCTTCTCAATGACCTTAAACTGATGTGTCCTGACTCGTATATGCTCAGGCATTGCCGCACCCTGATGGTTCCATGTGATACTTTGACTTGATTCAGAAACCCTGTGGGTAGGTCTCAAATGAAAAGCAACCATGTCCCATTCCAATGGATTCCTGTCGGCATGGGGGGTGAGGGGGATGGAGTGGGGGGGGGGTGGCGTGAAGGGCTGTAATTATGCTTGTGTATGGAAGTGTGGGCCAGTTGATTCTGTCTATGTGTTCCTGGAGTGATTGCTTACACCAATCTAAGGCCACAGCTTCCAGCATTGAATACAAAGGTTAGATCCTGGAATAGAGGAATTGAAACAATGTTATATTACAGCAAAATGTATGAAAAGCTGTTTGAGTCATTTGTGAATTTGTGAATTACTGTGGTTAGTTTTCTCTACTTTCAGCTTAGTTTTCAGTACTTCCACTTTTCTAGGAGCTATAGTAACAAAAACTGTTCTCACAGCTGCACAAATTGGACGGATTTCTAGCAGAGCAAGTGATAGTGCAGATTTCAGGAGCAGTTAGTAGAATGAGTACTGGGAGGTATACCTGGCAGGAGTGGCTCATGTAGTGGGAAGTAGCCTGTGGAAGCTGCTCACACTACAACAACACAGTTTACATCAGATATGCAGGAGTGTTAATTGTTTCTACAGGAGAAAAAAACAATCACCTGACTTCACATTTATTTCCTCTGGAGAGGCAACTGAAAAGACTGTTAGAGTAACTTCTTAGAAACAATGAACTTTATTTGTTTGCAATTTCAGTTAATATAGCTACATTAATGCTTCTTCTTTCAGAGGTCTGTAAATTCTAGGCCAGTTTTGCACTCTCATACAGCAACGTTTAACTCACTGTTTAGGACTGTTAAGTCCTGCAAGTAGTAGGATCCAAGATAAGCTGATCTTGTCATATATTACATTGTTTTAGTTCGTTCTCCTACCATTTCTTGTTCAACTAGCTATGCCTCATACCCTCCAATATTCAGTGCTCCTCCTAGCTTTGCTTTGTGGTGTTTCTCACTCCATTGCTGCACTGCTTTCTTTGCTCCACTTGCTTTGTTCCAGTCAAGCTAACCATTGCTGTTAGTGTGACTCTTGGAAGCGTGTGTATAGCACTAGTACTAAACATAGCAACCGCTGTCTACGATGTGGATAAATAGGCTTTTCTATTACCCAACTCAGAAGACTCTTAAACAGCTTCTCACACACTTTAAAGATGATTCTTACACAAAAGCCTTTGCATTTTGCTGTCCTTTTCCAGACTGTAACCTCTTCACTTCATTGATGATTGCTCTTGCTTTGATTAGCATGACCAGTCACAACTCAGGAACAAGTGCACAGTATTATTTGCCCTTGACTTCTAAATATTGACCCCACAAACCTTCTGCTTTATGAGAAGATTTTTTCCTTTTTAGCAGAAATATCTCTCAAACCCTAGAAAATCTATATACAACTGTCTCAGCCTGTTCCAGGATTGCTCACTGATCTTGTTAATTTCTCCACCTCCAAGCAACTGGACAGGGGGTGGGAATTCTGACCTCTAAGCCTTTCCCACCAGGCTTCAGCAAACTATTGCTTTTCTGCAGGATGTTTCACCCTTGTTCTTCACTGACATCTTCCAACCTCTGGACAGCAGCAGCAGCGTAGATTCCTCAGGTTTGGCCCACCAATATCAATTCTCTATTCCCTCTGCATGGACAAACCAGGGTATAGCATAGGGGTGTGGAGTATAGGAAAACTTCTTTGAAAGACCTTGATCCATGGAAATATCAGCCCTTGGGAGTATAATTTGTGTCTATTTTGCTATCTCCCCAGTTTTCAAAAGTAAATTCAGAGTCCCCCCGCATCTGTCCACAGATAAAGGGGGAAATTTCTAGTACCAGCAGTAAATAATGTGTATGTTACTTGATACATGTTGCAGTTGATTCTTCTAGAAACAGTGATCTGGGAAGTGTGACAGTTGCTGGTCTTGAAAGGAGAGAGGAAGTTATTAGCTCTCCTACTAAGCCCTCTGCTAGGCTCTTGGTGTGAGTTACTTCTCCATCTTATCACTGAGTACCAGAGGAATGGATAAACTCTTTTCACATGATTTGGTCACACTACTTCTACAGGAGTGATGGTTTGATATTTCAGCCAGCAATCTGGTACATGAGCTTCTCACAAATATTCTGGTACCTGCAAATTCCTTGAGCTGTTACGCCCTTATTCACACTTTGGATTGAATTTTTCCAATTTAGACAGAGGGAACAAAGCAGTTTCAGTCAGTATGACCCTATGTCTGATTTTTAATGTTCCGAAGAAAAGTACTTGCATAGGTGTAAGCTGAGTCCTAGAATAGAAGCCTTCCTTGGATTTATTTTGGTATTTGCCACTGTGGTGCTGAACCTAGTGATACTGGTGAGAGGAGAACTCTACCAGCTATCCCAAGATAACAGGAAGATGGAGCTCCATCTGCTGTCTCTGATGCAATAGAAAACAGATGTCACAGGGGCAGGCCCCTGCTAAGTCACAGAGTTAACAGGCCATTGAACCCGTCTGGTGCTAGATACTACTGGAAGAACAGATTTGAAGTTCATATACAGCCTGGCCTGGAAAAGAGCTGTGAGCAAATGTCTGAATTGTGCAGGGAACAATGGTATCAGAATTTCTTAATTCACTGGTATAATGAGTTTGTACTACCTTGTACCCTGGCTTGATGTGTTGGACCTTTATCAGAGCAGTTTAATTTAATGTTCTGCCTCCGTGTCTTCTGTGTTATCCCATTACCTGAATTATCCCATTATCCCATTACCTGTGTTATCCCATTACCTGTGTTATCCCATTACCTGAATTCTGGCCTAATTCAGTCAAGAAAACACATTGCCCTGGTTTGGTTTCTCACGCTGACTCAGCACAGGTAGACCACATACAGCTACAATCCATTCTACTCTTGATAACCCATCATTTTAGCCTGCTCAATCCACTGTTACCAGTTGATTTTAACTAAGCCACTTAAGGAAACTATTCTTTTGATTTGGTTCCTTTTTCTCCAGGACATTGATCTGTATCAGTCTCTGCCTCCATTTTGATAGACTTTCCTCCAGAAATCTGGAGATTTAAATAAATCTAAAAAAATTGTAATACTGCATTCAGTTCAGCCACCTTCATCTCATTTGACGAGCATTAGTAACATCTGGGACTTTGGATAATACCATCAGAAGTCCAAGCTCTGGCTGAGCCTGGCTTACAGAAGAGGTGAGGAGAGAAGAGGACAACTTTGGATCCTTTTGTTTTCAGTCCAGGCCTTACCTTCTGATATTTCAAGAAGAAAAATTCTCACCAGCCCCATGGGACTTGGGCTGGCTGGCAGCCCGGATTCTGTGATAGATGGTTACTAACAGAAACAGGAGCTCTGTAAACTGAGTTCAGCACAGATAAACCAAACATGACGTTAGCAATCCTAGTAGTTACCACGTACGTCTCCATTGCATTTCCTCAGAATTCAGTCTAGAACTTGAGTTCAAACTCTCTGTTAATTAATGCTATTCAATGCTAATTAATGTCTATTCAAAGCAGAGGTGTCATTATTGATTGTGTCAAGTCAGGCTATTCCATACTTACTAAAGTTAAAGCACAGCCAAACCTGTAACAGTCTAGTTTTATAGAATTAAGAGGTATGGTTTTACTTAGAGCAAATGAATTCTTCTCATTAAAGCAAACACATTGAAATTCATAGAAAGTGTGAAAATGTGTTAATTGATAGCGTATGGGTACCTGGCCCTTGCTTGCTTTCATTGGGCCATGCTGATGTACTCCAGAAATTGAATCATAAAATCAAAGAATAATGAATTTACAAGGTGCAGGGAGGAGTGTGTGTAGGATGCTGTTCAGCCCTTAATAGGCCTAGGATTCCCAGGGAATCTTGAACATAAGAAAAAAGGTTTTACAGTGAGGATGGTCAAACGTTAGAATAGCTTGTCCAGAAAGGAGTGGAGCGGAGTCTCCATCCTTGGAGACCCAGCTGGATATGGTCCTGAGCAACCTTCTCTAATTGACCTGATTTAAGCAGGGAGGAGTGAACCGGATGACCAGAGGTCCCATCCAACTCCACCCATTCTGTGGTTCTGTGATAGCCTTTGAAGATGTTTTCAAGGCCCTGACCACTCCTCATGAATAAAGTTATGTTCATATAATAGCACATACACTTTGCTCAACTGATCCACTCATGTGAAAACTCTAATATTTCCCTGTGCAATGAAAGGCAGGAACTGGAAGAGAAATGATGGTCAAGCGACTTGAAATGCAGAATGGAAATGCCGACTTGGAGTCAGTGTAATCCCTGTCCGAAAGTATTTAGGGTTCCCTTCCCAAATCACTTGTCCGTATCTCTTTTTTCCTCATATTACATCTGAAACTCCTTTCATTGGGTAGAGGGAATTTCACCTCCAGCCACTGAAGCCGCAGTTTGCAGGCAAGCTTGTGAATGATCACCAATAACTAGTATTGAGCCACGATCTGCAGCAGTCAGAGGTGTGGAAATAGAGTGGGGTCTTTATAGAATCAGGGGTGTCTGCTGCTTCCTTTAGGAATGCCTTCTGCTAAGTCCCAGTAGTAACCAACTTGCAGGCCGGGCCTGTTAAGGTTCACACATTTGCCCAGTGTTCTGGCCTCACCCAGAGTGGAGCAGTGGCCTGGAAGGAGCCATAGCTGGTTATCATGGATATGAGGGACATATTAGTCTCCAGAGTGCTGCTCCAAAATAGGAATTTCATGGGGGAAAGAGGTGATCATTGCTCTCTAACAAAGGCTATCTGCAAGCTGCAAGAGGTCAGTGACCTGGTTGTCACTCAGGCTGCAGTCAGTTCTCTTCAATATGAAAACAAAGAGCAGTGGGCAGAAGAGGGTGGAGACCACAGACTCCAACTGAATCCCATCTTACTGCTGCTGCTTTATTCGAGACACGTGGTCTCGGTGAAAGCAACTGAGCTCTTCATCCTGGCATCTCAGTTCATAGGAACAATGATAACTAATAGACCATGGTCTTCTAGCCCTCTTTTCCTTCCTGAGACCAGAGCCATTTATTCGTACTGTATGTTGATTTAGCTATGCTGTGTACATTTATATAGTAGGTTCACTACAACAAAATTGTCTACTTTTACAGTGTTGCCATATCCTTGACACGTGATTGTCTTCCAAAAACAGCTAGAGCTAGGTAGTACTCCCAGAACCTAGCACTGGCCCGGAACCATTCTCAGTAGCTCACCTGCATGTAGTGAATTATTTTTAGAAAGTAAAAGAAAGTAATGAGTCATGACTGGCCTGTACCATCTTTGGCTGAGGAAGTCTGCCATTCTTTAGTTGCTATGAATTGACAGTCTCTCAGCAGCGTGAGTCCTCCTTCCCTTGGAATTTAGGATGCTATTTCCAATTTTTAGGGATACAATTAAGTGTTTATTGCTATTGAATAGTCTCCAAAAGTGATTAAAGAAAAAGGGATATGAAAGTCAGACTGGTTTTCTGAGTGCACTTGGAAACCTGGGCTGAGAAGTCTTACCCTGCTTAAATCCAGCCCTAAGGACAATTTATCTCTATCTCTTTCTCATCTCACAGCTTGGCTATGATACTGCTATCTCTGATATAAAAAAGAATTTTCTCCTCCACCCCTGCAAGCAGCCTGTGTTGCAGTGGTTGCCATGGAAATATGGGATTTGCCAGCTGCTCAAGCTTTATCCTCAGTACTAGATAGTACAACGAAATACAGTTCTTTCCACTGTGCGTGAGGCCACTGCTAAGCACAATAGCCTGCAGATTCAAAACTGCTTTAGCATCACTTGTCAGCAGGAAAAAAAAAACCCATATTTGAAAGTGGTAGAGGTCATAACAACACTGGTATGCTAACCAGGATAGAGTCCTTTGAAAATCAGCAGTCATTATATTTACCAGAAAAGAGAGGGAATGAGCCTTATACCTGATAACATGTTCCTCATATTAGTTGTCATGGGAATAAAGACAATCTAGAACACTGATACACAGAACTGTGTATTTGTACAGGAAGGCAGGAATTTCTAAGAGAGACTAGGGGAATGAGAATATGCTTTCTGCTTGGATCTGTGCATCCATCTCCTTGAACATTGTAACAATATTTAGGCCTTTCCACAGTTCCTCCATCAGTATCTTCCATGTCCCCTAAGTCAAGAATTTCATTTCTCACTCCATGATAAACCACTTCTGCTGACCTCACCTGGTGGCACAGATTGTTCTAGCCCAGGATATTTCTATCCACCGAAGGACAGAAAACCACTCTGGGACAGGAGATAATTGTGAACTGAGCACAGCAGGAAGGAGGTTTTTCTCTTCAAACTTATACTGCCGAACTGAGCTTACGCTTTGGCTCCATTGTCATAGGATCACAGTGACAGAGATTTGCAAAGGTCAGAGCCTTCAATCCAGTGAAAGCTACAAAGTTTACTCCCCTGTACTGGGCCTGGCTAAGATAGAATTAATTTTCTTCATAGGAGCTCATATGGTGCTGTGTTTTAGATTTTTGACCAAAAGAGTACTGCTAATACATTAATGTTCTAGCTTTTGCTGAACAGTGTTTGCACAGCATCAAGGCCTTCTCTGTTTCTCACTCTGCCCCCACCCCCAGTGAACAAGGGGTACACAATAGGCTGGGAGTGGACACAACTGAACAGATAACCCGAAGTAACCAAAGAGATATTCCATACCATATAATGTCATGCTCAGACATAAAAGGGAAAAGAGAGGGGCTTAGGGGGCATTAGCCATCTTTTGCTCAGGAATTGGCTGGGCACTGGTCTACCCACAGGTGGTGGTGAGTGATTGCCTTTGCATCACTTGTTTTATTTTGTTTTCTTCCCTCTTCTTCCACTCATCCTTCACTTATTAACTATTATCTTGTTTGTTTGTTTGTTTGTTTTATCTTGACCCCCAAGTTTTCTTGGTTTTATTCTTCCTTTCTTCTCTCCGTCCCTGCCCCCCATCCCAGTCCCTGTCCCCATCCCGTCCCAATGGGCGTGGCAGAGGGGAAGTGAGTGAGTGTGTGGTGCTTATCTGCCCACCACAGTTAACCCACAACACCCACCAATAAAAAAAAGACAAACTTCTAGCTAGCTCTAATTGAACAGTAATAATTTGCACCATGGGACATTGTGGTGACAGAAATGCCAAAGGAGCAATATAGATTTAGCTAGCTAGTAATGGAGCCCCATTCAGATTTGGTATTGTGCTCTCACAATTTGTATTCAGTTTGTTAATATCCGTTCATTCTGAGGCAAGAAAGTGATTAGTTGTATCAGAAAACAAGGCTTACTGAAGGTGTCCAAGGGAGATGGAATCAAAGTTTTGGCCTGTTTCCTTGAGATTTTCTGAAAATTCTACTTGAGCTGTCTTGTCTAGGTCAGTCCTGCCCACTAGTTGAGGGAAGACCATATGGGATTTACTTTGTTTACAGCTTTGATCAGCTGCTTTTGCTTCCACACAGTGTTTGTCTGTAGTCCCCAGAGGAAAGAAGTCCAGCAGACAGTCTGTGATTGCTCCTTCTGTGAAGATTAGATGGAAGACATTCCAGGTGTGAGAAATGCCACTTCATACTGGACAGCCTAGGGAGGAGGGCTGGGGGTGTGAAGGGGGGGGGGGGGTGTGTACAGGGACATCCATTTACAGGCTATTCAACTTAAAAGACAACACAATAAATAGAAGTAATAAATTAAACATGGACATATGCATACTATAATGAACAGCAGAGAATGGATATAGTAACGAAGCCCAAAACTAAATAGTAATAATTCAAGTGTAGCCTCGAAGACATTCAAACAATAACTTTGTAATTGATAAGAAGGAAACAAGATTATCACAGGACTAGAATGGGTCTCACTAGTAAATGACAACTTAGTATGTGATGTTTAAATGTGCCTGTTTTGCCAGTAAATTTTTAGTTGAACTAACTGGGAGGTAGGAATCTTGAATGTGAAAAGATCCAGGGCCTGTGCTGGAGACTGGATAAAAGGTCCAGGGTCTGGGATAGATACTGGAGGGACCTGAAGTCTCAACTAGAGATCAAGAGATACCCACGAATAGAAGTATATGTGTAAGTTAAGTGAATTAGTGTGTATGTATAGTCCAATATTTTTCCAACATATTTTAAGCTTGATTAGCAGGAAGAAGATCAGGCTTTCTCTGTTGTTCATGTTTATATGAGTGCTGCCTATGTTTGTGTGGGTGCCAGTAAAGGCGGTGTCCTCACTGTTTTGATCAATGTGGCAGCCATGCCTGTACTCGGTTTTCCTGTGCCAATGCTCACGTTTGCCATATGTGCTCTGTTGCTACTGGCTGGACCTGTGAGCGGGGAAAAGCAGCAGCCTTCCTTCTAGCAGGATGACATGAGAGGATTTCCCTGAGTCCTTCGATCCACCAGATAAGAATATGCTTAACAGAGGGGGTGTGTGCAGTGAGAGGACGATCGCTGTCCACCAAAATCTCCTGCGAAGCTTCAGGAGTATGTGACTTCCGATACTAAGACTCCTCTTGTGTCAGCTTTCATAGTCTAAACAGGTTTGAATGTGACTTAAAACCACACGATCAGCAGGAGAAAGCAGAGGCTGGATCCCTTAACCCACGGCGATGGCATGGCCAGTCTGGTTAGATCACTGCCTTCACTGCTCATTCCTATCTAATGCACTGCTCTAGCTCTCTTCACCGAAGTCTGCTTGTTGTTCACTGCCCTCTTGTGGCTCACACAGCTTTGCCAGTGCTTTTCTCAATCACCTGAACTCTTTCATCCACACAGCATTTACTGCTTTTTTTCCTGTTAAAATCACAGTCCTGGATGTGATGGACCTCACTCAGCCTATCTATCCATTTTAGCTGTACCCCAGCCCCTATATTCCCATTAAGCCTCAGCCTAGGCAGCATCTTCAAACCTGTCCTTTTTTTCCTGCCTCACCCTAGTCCACCCCATTATTAATTCCTCTGTTTTATTAAATTTTTGATGACACATTGTTCTGGCCTATTTTACTCATGCTAAAACTATACCTGAAACCAGTTCGGCTTCACCCTCACACCATCATCATCCAGCCCACACAGTGACATGGAGAGGGGTTTGGTCTAATCGACTCATACACGCTCTCTACTCACCACTGTGAGCAAATTAAATCAAACGGGCAGAGAGCTTGTGATTATTTCAGTTCTCTTTTAACATCCAGCTGGAAAGCTTTATTTTGCTGCGATCCCAGATATTTAACATGGATCATGAGGAGAACTGTGGAAGACTTCTCGTCCTTCCACAGTACCATACAGTCCATATTGTGTCCAATCCATCTTCCATTAGGGGAAGAAATTTTATCTTTACCTCCCAGAGACAGCAGCTGGAGATACTAACTACAGTAGAGCAGGAAGAATGCGGACTGTAAGGTAGTGCATTTGGTAGTCCTTATTCATAGTTACCAACTCGGCTCTTCTCTGTGCTTTGTGTGTTCAATCCTGCCTCTGAGGGTGGTGGAAAACTTGTCTCCAGTCTCCAGAGGCATTGGGAAAGGAAGTTACATGGAGTGAGCAGGCATGGGTAAGAGATCTTCCAGGCCTCAGACAGGATGTTGCAAGAGACTGGGACCGTAGAACCTGTGGGGGTCTTTGTTCTTCGCTGAAAAGTGGGAGTGAGACACTTGCGGTGTCATGCCTCCCAAGGTGTCGAGTTTCACATGTAAAACCGGTTTGGCAGTGGCACAGAGTATGGGTGAGAAATCAGACAGCAACAGAGGATTAAGTCTTGCAGAGGGGAAATGCTACAAAAAGAATCTTACATCACTCCCCTCACCTAGTTCAACACTATTATTGCAGCGTCCTGGTCTATGCTTTCTAAAGTGGTTCAAATGGGTAAGTTCATACTGAGGCTGACTCTCTCTTATAACTCAATTTGTGGCCTGTTCTGTTCACCTTGAAGGATTTGATTACTCTGGCCTAACTATACTAACTCAATTCACCAGAATGCTTCAACTTCGCTTCCCCACTGATCTTTATCAGGGAGCTGTCAGTATCACACAGATTCCTCTTGTCTGGCCCATCTTCAGTAACCTTTTACTGCTCACCCCTTGGACAAACCAGGCTTGGGTATAGTGTTACTTTCTTGCTCTATTTTCAAATCTGGGAAATCACTCTTAAGGAACACAGTTGCAATAAAATGGATAACAGCATCAGAAGGCTGGGATTACCAAACCAGATTTACAGAGCAAAGAGCAAGACATTCATAACAGATATTATGAAAGCCCAGACAAATGGACCTTTGCGAGAGACTGTCCCACCCACCTAAACCTTCTGCATAGCCTGGCCTATTCATGTGTCCTAAGTATATGGGTCAGGTCTAGCCATGCTACCTCATGTTCTGACTTGTGCTATTCAGCTGATCGCAGAGGCTGGATTGTCATTCAGCAGGAGGCTTATTCCTGGGGCAGAGCATATGGGACATCTTTCCACAGGCCCCTTACCCTCGTTCCACACCTCACAACTTGTTGTACAACTGGCATCCTGGAAAAAATAAAGTGAGACACTGTCAGCCTCAAGACCTACAGCCTTGGGACAAAGATCAGAGAATGTTTTCTTTGCAGTTAAGGTTTCCCATAACTCTTAGACTGACCTAGGGAATTGTGCCCCCTCTATTTTGAGACATCACCCCTTAGCTGGGTTTGAAAATGATCATGAAAATGGTTGAGTTTTAAAGTGACCCAATAAGCAGAGGAAGACTGAATACTTCCATAGAGAAGGATAACTGAGTCCTCTCTAATTCCATGTCCTGTCTTGATCCACCTTTGTTAAATTACTTCCCTTGACAAGTCCATTTTTGACACTGTGCTGTTCCACTTTCGTATATCAGTGTTAACTCTCAATTTCAGTTTGATCCTTCAAGCCTAACTTGTCTAGAATAAATTAAGTCACTATCCTAACCTAGCCTTAATCTTCAAGCTTCACTCTCATCTACTTCAGTCATAATGTCCCGTACTCTATCTTAATTGGGAAATTTAACCTCAGTGCCAAACTGATGGATCCATTGTGACACATTGCTCCAGTATCTTCTTATCTCAATAGCCCTATGTTCATGCTCTGTCACGGCTAGGAATTATTCCTCAAGTGAACAGACTGAGCCCTGAAAGATGCAGAAAATTCAAGATATATATTAACCCACTGACTTCCCCTTGTCCATGTATGTTTATGTCCAGCCCTGGTCCACCCATCTTAACTTAGATACATACAGTGCTTCAGTTATACTCACACGTTAACTTCACTCAGCCCCCTCAGAATACTTTACAGATTGCCTTGGGTGGAGACCCTCAAACAAAATGGCTAACCCCTGCTATTGCAGCCCAGACAGTTTGGAGCTGCCAGTGGCAGTAATAGGCCCCAGGCATACAAGAATAATAAGTATCATGCCTCAGAATTTGTCAGGTCATATCTGGATCTGAACTTATTGTTATTTACTTTTAGTTTTGTATGTGAAGTTATTTAAGAAACTGTCTGTGCCTGCAACTGGCTTTTGGATCACAGTTTTCCCAGCTGTAACAGCAGAAATACTTAATGATCCTGTATTTATGACTAGCCAGAGGTTTTGCATGTTTTTTTAGAGCAAATTGTCTGGCTACTAATGAACATATTTTTTATTATAGTTCTACTTATTTAGATTTTTTTTGGGGGGGTTGGACTAGATGATCTTTAAAGGTCCTTTCCAACCCAAACCATTCTATGATTCTATGATTTGCACGTTATCGGTCCAAAAGAAACAAAACTGTAACTGGAGAAGGACTGTCAGACTGAAGCAATCACAGAACTAAGTTTATGAGCGAAATAGAAATAAGTGCTAGCAAAAAGGCTGTTTGAAGCATAAAATAATCCTGAGTGTACACAAAAAAAGGAGGAAGAAACCCTCCTACTGGTGACACGATGCTTCTTTTGGGGGATGGAATAAAGGGTAGAATAATTCAGTATTCTTTGTGTTAGCTGTTATTTGATTCAAAAGCCAGCAATGTGCCATTGCCACATAGAAGGCTAAGGGTATCCTGGGCTGCATTAGGCAAAGTATTGCCAGCAGGCAAGGGAGGTGATCCTTCCCCTCTACTCAGCACTGGTGAGGCCACACCTGGAGTACTGTGTCCAGTGCTGGGCTCCCCAGTACCAGAGAGACTTGCACTCTCGTACTCGGCGGCGAAGGGCTATCAGTGCAGGGGAAGGGGCTGAGGTCACATTCAGACTCTCCCCCCTGCCAGAGAGCCAGAGATGCCAGAGAGCTAGAGATACCAGGCTTGTTCACCAAAGCAGCAGGAACTGTATTTTAAATGTTTCAGTTCATACTGAATGTGCTCTACATTAAATACTCAACCACCATTAGCTGAGACTAGGTATCTAAGGATGAAGAAGGTGGGCTCCATCAGCTGAAAGTAAGACACCTCCTAACCCCACAAAACGGCTGAGGAGGGGGAGTTGCTCAAGCTCCCGTGGTGTGCCCAGGGATTTCTCCCTGGGAGATATTTCTGAGAAGATAGTAGAGGAGAGATTGGGAGACTCTCCTACTGCTTGAAAAACTTCTCTTCCACCACGGTTTCAGACAATAGCTCGCTTGATCATTTAACACTAATTGTACTACAACTACCCAAAAGGCAAGAAACACTGCAGTGAATCTGGCTGGAGTGATTTACAGCTCCCTGCAAACTGCAAGAAAAATGGCTTTGGGAGTTGTGACGGATGCACTTGACTCCTTAACCAAATTAGTGGTAGTTTGGTACAGGCTCCAAAGGAGGTAAAGGCCTAAGCCGTAATCGGACCAAGAACTCCTCTAGTTCTAGTCTGTTCTCTGAAAACCCGCAAAGGAACAGAATGACACAGTCAGCATGATGCACATGAGCTTGGATCATGCGATTAACACATGAATAGCGGGTGTCTTTTCCAAGATTCATTTATCAAGGAACAAAGAAAGTTGTGGGTACAGGGAGTCTCATGCATACCTTTTCCATCGCATGTAATTTGTCTACAAGCCAACCACTTTATTCCATAAACTTCTCCCTGCTAAGCAGTTGGCTGCATGGCGGTGATCTCCCCTTGAGCTGGGACACCTTTCAGGGTTGCTCCTCGAGGCAGAGAGACCTTTTACCAATGGCAGATATTTGGTAAGCAACCGATATCACGCAAAACCTTGTATTATGGTAACTATGATTTATGTCTTGGTGAATTTGATTCTGTCTTGGTAGTTTTGAATCATTGTTATATCCTTTGTGCAGAAAGTAATAGAGTGAACCTTGCTATTGAATTTTGTTAAGTCGCGCTTTTACAACATCATATTCCAATAAAACCACTTTTGCTGATACCTTTGACAGTGGTTCTTTAAGCAGTCTAAATCACCCATTCGTGACAGGAGTACAGCACGAAGAGTAACAGATATACTTGCTCTTCCTCATATGGCCCATTCAGTGGCCGACAGCAGCAAAGGGACGATGATTGCAGCTATGTGACAGGATTGGTTCACCCCAAATTTTTCTTGTACACATATTTCTCAGTTATTTGTCTATTCTCAGCATTTTTTTGGAATGGGATGAGAGCAATAGAAAGCTTTAATGAAGTCACTGAGCTAATGACTACATCATTAAAATCTTGGTATATCTGAAGATACAGCTAATACTGAAAAAGGAAAATTGAAAAACTTTAGATACGATTTCATTTTCTTTTAATAGTCCACATACATTTAGGATTTGTAAATTCATACACATTTTTATTTGATCAAATAGTTCTATAGCTTGAATGATCAGGAAGGGGCTTTCATTTTGTCAGAAATTAAGGCGCAAACGATTGAAGCTTGTTAGCAAAGTATTGTTCAAATTCTTAAGTCTTCATATTGTTAGGACACCTTTTCAACAAAATAATATAAGATAGCAAGAGAAGACAAGTATAACTGCACACCCTAAACTGTGGGGACCATTTGTAAATTTGCAAATTGACTTTATTCAGATGCCTGAATGCTGTCATTTTGAGTGTGTCCTTGTCACTTTAGTTATGTTCTCAGGATGGGTAGAATCCTGTGCTTGTAAACATACAGATGAAACAACTGTTGAAGAAAAGTTGTTGAGAGGAGTAATTTCTGGGTTTAGTATTCTAGGTTTACTATTCTACTTAGAAACACTAGATAAGGGGACCCACTTTACCGGATAAGTAGTGCAGAAAATTTGTACGGCCGTACAAATAGAATGAAAGTGTAATTTTGCCCATCACCCCTAATCCAATGGGGCTGTAGAGAGGAAAAACTCTGATTTTAAAAACAAATTGGCAAAAATTTATGCAGAGATTGACCTCAAATGTCCAGATGTGTTACCTGTCCCATTGATGTCTAGAAGAAGCATTCTGAATAGAAAATATGGATTGTAACCTCACGAGATTTTAATGGGCAAACCCATGTGACTGCCTTACACAGCACCGTGAGCTCCCATACAGTCAAACCTAAAATTGACGGATAATAGTCTTCTAAAATAATGTCAAGTATTGATGAAATGTGTAAGGACTTTCCACACACAGCTGAGAGAAGCCTCACCTGAACTTACCACTGAAGTCTATCACTCCTTAAAACCAGGAGGCTGGGGCTACATTAAGGTATACCAGTGAAAATGTGTGCATCAGCTGTGCTGGAAGGGACCTTATCAGGTACTGGCAGTTACAAATGCTGCAGTAATGTGCAAGGACTGCTCAACTGGATCCGCGCTTCGCAGTGCAGAAGGGTCACACCACCTTCAGACACAACATAGAGTGTATCACCTGTCACAGCAGGGCTGGATGATCTGGATAAACTTTGTTTGATCAAATGTCAACAGAAGTACAACCTACAACCCCGCAAATAGACTTTGATGACCCTATTGCTATAATCTGAACCTGTTGATTGTTTTTAGAAATTGTAGCTTTGTTTGCTCTGGGATTTTGTATTTGGGTTTATATTATTACTGGTCATATGCTAACCTGTTAGAATTGTTTTATTATAAGACCATGGAGAATGAAAGTTTATGAGGGGTATGTGTCTCTAAGGTCCATAAGAGACCTGTTCATTGGACTGGCACTTGTACATTAGGATTTTTTTGTTTCCTGGCACCTCAATACATCCAGACTTCTTATGATAAGCTGATTAGGACAGCATTGAAATATGTTTTGTTGGGTTTATTAACTTTGCTGGTGGTATATGAGTGGGTACAGTTGACCTGTACCCAATTTGTTGTGACAAATTGGTGCGTGAGAGGCTGGAAAGAGGCATAAGTCAAGCAAAGGCTAGAACAATAATGCTGAATATATTAGAGGTTAAGCAAGAAGAAAAGGAAGAAGTGCTTGGATTAATGACTCTAAATGATTACAAAATCTAGAGGCAAGAACACGTGATGGGACAGCATGGCCCATGTGCAGATTAATCCTGGGCTCCCAAGTCATGAGCACTGAAGACAGTAGTATCACGACTACAAAGCAAAGATGAGTGAAAAGAGAAATAGGCATACAGTTCATTGCTTTCTTAGCATCTGTACTCTGCAATAAAAATGAGGTTAATAGAGAAAAATCTCAATAAACAGCATAATTTGACCTTTCCTATTAGCATCAGAAATGCAGAAAGACAGACACAGGTAAATTAATGACTTTATAACCTCCACATCTGTTTTACTGTCTCGACACTGATGACCTGTCTGCTTTCTTGCTTTCTTTGTTTTAGAAGCTTACTTCTCACCATCCTTGCGCACAGAGCACATCCTCTTCACCTGGATGATGCGGGGCCGGCTTAGCTCTTCATCCCAGTAGTACTCTGGGGAGAGCAGGCGTGTGGGCTTGTGATATAGGAGATACTTGTTGAGGTGGCTCTCCTCATGCCACCTAGCTTCAATGCCATTTTCTCTGTCCTCCATGACTCCTTTAAAACAGGCTCTGGTCAGTTTGTAGACCTCGGCCACACTTCCCCCATAGAAGCTTGCTGTATAATAGAAGTCCCCTTCTCCCGTAGGGATAGCAGCTTGTGACTCAGTGCGTGTCTCATATGATTTGCTCTCACGACGTGCGGTGTAGTGCCAGGAGCTGATGGTCCCCACCAGTGTATCAATGATCTCCACACCAATGTGTTCAAACAGCTGGACATCAATATCTATGGAGTAGAGATAGTCGATCTCATACTGGAATTGGCTGCGGATATATCTGCTGATGATACCCATACGGCTCATGGAGATATCCTGCCACTGTGAGTGATTCTGGACAGGGATGACAAAGAGGTGATTCTCAGGGGCCATCTGAAGGTGAGAGATCTGCTCAGGATTGTCTGTGAACAAGTAGAAGTTCACCTGGTGCCCAGCAAGGAAGTACTTGTTGGCAGAGCTCATGAACCCTTCTACGAACTGGACATATCTGAGAGACAAGGAAGGGAAAAGAGTGGAGAGGGGTGCTTCCTGCTGAAGAATGGCAGCTTTTCAAGTTCATTTTGTTTCTCCTTTTCTATCCATTGCTCCCTTCCTGTGTTAGTGCTCTTTATTTAACATAGCTGCTACTCCTTCAACCTTCCCCATGCTGCTGCACATTATACCATTTTTCAGTTTTCACTATTCTCTGCTCCATTGGTCTTTCATCCTCACTGTACAGAATGCATACCTTCTACCCCATGCTGTTCCCTAATAGCACTGCATAGTATAAATACTTCTCCTCACCCTTCATTCTTACATGCTCCCTGGCTCCCTGGCACTCTTTCCACAGTTTAACTTTTTAACTTACTGTTCTAGGGAGGATCAAAATTATCAATGAAATAATTTTGATTGCCTTGAGATACCTGAAGTTTCTATTTAAATCTGGGATGCTTAGTGGAGACAGAGGGAGTATAGTTTTTTACTCACTCAGAAACTCGAAGAGGAACCTCCCCAGAACTTACAAGCTATAATGGTATGGTTAATAATTTTACTGGAGCTAATGTTTTAACTCTAAACTCTAATAGGAACCCATTAAAAATCTCAACTTGGCAGAACTTTTGTATTTTTTACCTCAGGTTAGAGGCAAAGCTTGTTGTTAGAAACATAGCAGGAGCTGGAATTTTCTTCTCAAGGGGTCAAAATGCTAGTTATATTTCCAAGGATATTTTTTGCCCTTTGCAAATGTCTCCTGCTTTTTCACACCCAGTTACCTTACTTAGGAAGTTGACGCTTGCATGTCACATTTCTCCCAGTCTAAAGCTGCATATATTCTGTCTTTGGAACCTTTCTCCCTCCTGCTCCACCAGCAGTATTGCATCATAGCTGGCAGGTGAGAGGTTTAAGTATTTGACAAGAAATAAATGACAAACCAATACTTTTTAACAGCAAAAGTGACCACTCCAGTGACCAGGTTCTTCTGCATATATTGGGCATTCAGGATGTCTCTATTGAATGTGCCTTCCCAGACAATTGGAGCCAACCAGGGTGTCAACACCAGGACATCCCGCCTCCTGCAAGGGGTTTGAGAATGAAAGCAGTCTTTTGATGCCTGTAGAATTCATGAAGACAAACACAAACTGCTTCAGCACACATGCCTTCCTTTGGGTTAATCACCCCAGACTCCCTTTGAAATCACTAGGGGTCAAGAAATTACTGTCAGTGAAATCTGAGATATGAGTCATCTTATCCTGGAGTAGACACCTAAAATAAGTCAGATGCCTCTAAAATATTTGTTTCTCTACAAAGTATCTAACTGCAAAAGAACTGCAGTAAGTTTAGAACCTGTGTTCCCAATTCAGCCTCTGGTGACAGGGAAGTTACAGCTACGCCTGACTCTATATTACCATACCTGACTGCTCGCTCAGTTTCACAGAACCATGTGAACTAAACCATTTGTGTCCACACAGCATTTCATTCTTTCATGCAATTTTAACATCCAGAGAGTGTACTGGTTCAGTCCAGCATATATCCAGAGTGCAAGCAACCATGTAAACAACACATACAATCAGGAGATTTAGACACAAGTATGGGCTTGAGCCCTGAGTTAATTTGAAAGTACAGAGAAAACCAAAATCGGCAGAATGTAATATACTGCTGAGATGATTTGGATCACCTTTGGGATGTGCCACTGACTGTTGAGTGCCTTAGCCCCTACACTGATTAAATTTATCTGTATGATTATTCAAATTTTATAAAATTGAACCAATATATTTCTGAAGGCATTTTTCTACCCAAATGTAGGTGTCTATATTGTAGATGCGCACATCTGAACAAGTTGTCAGGGATCCATTATTGTAAGTGAAGAGAAACAAGCACTTCTGTGGTATAATCAACCTTCTCAGAACACAAGTATATAGAATATGTTTATGCCACAGACATTTACAATTCCCAATATTTACTGTAAAGGGAGCCTAAGAGACTAGATGTAGACACATATGATCCTTGCACTGCGTGGGAGACCTTATGATAACTTCTAATTTCCTCAGTGCAGACACAGGCATATGAGCAATCTAGATCACACTTAGTGGCAAGAAATAGGCACTTCCAGGGAAACTCCTCCACCTTATTTTAAATATTTGGATGAACTACACCTAAGAATTGCCTATTTATACTTACTGAGTATAAAGGGGAAATCTAGCATCAATAGTTGAAGGTAGATATTGTTAGGGGAGTTGCTGAATCTGGTAGCCCAGTAGAGGCAAGGCTGCTGCAGCTCAATGTCCCCTGGTCCAACCAGTAGCAAGGCTGAGAATATATTCCCAATAAAGACACACATAGGCATACATACACAACATACACATATATGTCTGGCCACACAGATAATACAGACAGAAAACACAGCACTCAGGCAAACACAAACAGCACCAACAGTGTCATCCTGTCTCCCTTTTTAACCTTCTAGTAAAAAATATATATACCCACATATATTACACACACACACATATATATATGTACATATATACAAAATGGATCCCTGCAGCAGCTGGTCTTGCAGAATTTATCCAGTAATTGGCTCTGGATCCCCGGCCTCCCAGTTACCTTGCAAGCCCACGTGCTCACTGGCACTGACACATACGCAGTATTGATCCCCCATGCTCACACATGCACAAACACAGTCACGGTAGATCCCTCTATTAACTGGCCTTAGACACTCAGTCTACTGAGTAGCTGGTCTGTGGATCTTCTCATCTCCAGCTGGCTCACACACAGACATACACATGCAAATGGGCCTCTCAGGCAACCCCCAGACCTTACAGTCTCTCCAGTAGTTGGCTTAGACCTCCTGGTCCCTCCAATAGCCAAATCTCAGACCATATGGTCTCTCCAGTATATGAAGCAGGCTTATGGCCACTTTGATACTTACCTCCCAAATCACTTATCCTACTTGCCAGTAAGTACAGCTTGGCATTTGCTAGCTATTACACCCTGACATATGTACCCACACAATATGCGTGCACTCCAGTCTCTCCTGTTGCCGGCATCCCAGACCTGATCTGTGGTCCCCAATCCAGTTGCTAGCACTTACATCCTCACTCACTCCAGTTGTTGGGACCACAGATGCACAGGGCCCTGTGACCTGTGGTGCAACTAGAGTGCAACTAGCACTTAAATTTTCACTTGCTCTGGTCTCTCCAACTGCAGGCACCGCAGACACACAAGTCCCCAACCCATGGTCAGACTATAGTTGCTGGTATTTAGGCCTCCATACACACAGAAGAACCTCTTACCTAGGAAGATAGGTAGAAATAGAGCTTAGTGAGAAGACAGGACAGATTGTGCTGATCAGGTACAGGGCATTGCCACACAAGTATACTGACCAGCATGCCTTTGCATGCAACCACCCCCTTATATAACCTTATCCCTTTATTTTCCCATGCTTGTTCCTCCCCAAACCATCTTGATCCCTCCCTTTTTCCACTTGTGGTTCCTCCTCTCAACATCCCATAATCAGTCTTGCATAATCCCAGAATGCTCTTCCCTGCCATCCCATGCTCTTGTAGGCAGTAACTCCTCTCAGTTTGAAAGCTGCTCTAGAGACCCTCTCCCTTTGACTCACCTTAATAGATTTCATCCCCAGACAATGAGTCCAACTGGTCTCCTGTCACAGCCTCGGTAGGCACCTTTACACTGTGATGGTTTCTCTTATTAGGCTACTGGGGTTCCCTGCCTCCCATTGTCCCTCTGTGCTCCTTTGTGTTGTGTAAGATGAATCTTTTATCACATAACCTAAAAAGTATCTATATGACAAATCTCTGGAGTTATCTGAGAAGAATCATCCTTGATACATCTTCTTTTTCTTTTCAATACTTACAGATTTAAAAAATCAGACTTACCGTGGTTTTGTCAGAAGCGGCTGAGGATATAATATGCTACAGAAAAGAAAAAATATATATGACCTTGGAATAAGGTACATGGTCATTCATTATCACTATAATCCAATAGTAGTAATTACAAGAATAGCAGGGATTGTAAGGATATGTGGAGTGTAAAGATTTCTGGTTTGAGAGGTTATCTGGTTAATGGCTATTCAACATCAACGGCAAAGACAAGAAACAAAGAACGTAATCAATTAAAACTCAGACACACAAACCTTAATGAGCAGTAGGTTATTAAAACAATAACAAAGAAAGGAACTCTCAGGTCAGCGACTGATGGGCTGAGGCAAATTGTGGGAATGTGCAATACTTATGTTTAGTGGAAGAGCCAAAACAGAGAAAGAGAGGAATAGAGATAGACATGGGACAGGGGAGAACAAATGTATGAAAATGGAGAAAAGGTGGTGCATAATAGGGTCCAGTCTTGTATAAACAGGCTGTTGGTCACTCAGCTAGTCTGGCTAAGCCCTGAGCCTGATCACTGCAGTCTGTCCTATCTTCTTTTTGGACTCTATGCTTATTTATTTTCCATGTGACCTTGCCCTCTAGTCTGCGCATGCAGATGGATATGTCAGCAAATGTCAAACTGATCAAGCCTGTGAGCAGGAGGAGACCAGAATCTGGAAAGACTTGAGGTCAGAGTTGGAGACTGGATAAGTGAGACCCAAGGTCTGGGCATTAAATCTGGACAGAGCTACTGTCTGATCTAGGCTTCACAGGCACGTGCATCCCTGTGGAACCACAGAATGAGGGGGTGTGTTTGTCCACTTGTGAGCTACAGCTCTGATGAACAGGAAAGAGGAATAGGATCAGGCAGGCTGAGTTGTTTACGTGAGTCCTGCTTATGTGAAAACACTGCTCTCTGCTCTGTCTGGGTCAATCTTGGTAGCCACTGTGCCTTTATTTTATGTGAGCTTGCATCTTTCATGTTTGTGTTCAGTTTCACCATAGGCTGCAGATAAAGACTGAGAAGGAGAAATCCTTGAGTTTTAAAGATGACAAGATTCAGCTTGCTTTAACAAGAAAAATAATTACACAGGCCTATATTTTACACTAAAGATTCCATGGTAGTTCTCTGTAAATTTTGGGAAAGGGCAGCTGTGTTGTATTGTATTTGAAGTGAAGAAGCTATTCTTCACACAGACCATAAGATGGCATGAGGCCAAGCAAGAAATCCTTCAGGGTAATCCCTTGCAGAAGGTTCTTAGGCTTTTGTTTCAATACACTGATTCATGTATAACCAGAGTCCTCCCAATTACAGGAATGTGTTTCTGAATTACTTTATACAGAGACTATTTGGAAGCAATCCATGCAGTCCAGAGGGCCTGTGGATCACTACATGCAAAAGGAAAATTTGAGACAACGTTAAGGGATAATATGAGATTATTTTGCATCTGAATAGTTCCAAAACAGTTCCCAAGTTAATAGTGGGAAGGTGTGTGCCTAAGTGTGAATGAGTTTGTGCATAATGTGGATTGTCAAAAACATTATCAGTAGTTAGAGAGTCAGGTGAAGATTTCAGCTTAGAAGGATCTTCCTGAATATGAATATGAATATACATCTGAAATTAAGTTAAATAAGTACCAGAGTTCAGTCATCTAAATATGAGTTTGTCATCTATGCTTTTTCACAGAATCAGAGAATAGTTGAAGTTGGAAGAGACCTCTGGAGGTTATCTGGTCCAACCCCCACGCTCAAGCAGGGACACCTACAGACAGTTGCCCAGGAGCGTGTCCAGACAGCTTTTGAGTATCTCCAAAGAGGGAGACTCCACAACTTCCCTGGCTAACTTCTTCCAGTGCTCAGTCACCCTCACAGTAAAAAAGTTTTTCCTGGTTTGTGGAAGAGTACCATTTTTTATGGTTTGTGGAAGAGTACCTTCTCTAAATAGGCATCCTTTCCTATTCATTCAGCCTTGTTCTCAGCTGTCCTGACTTGTATGTGCCAGAAACATAGTCATGAGAACAATGTAATATCACGTTAATGAAGCCAGAGAACTTGCCCTTACCGTGGAAGCATTGGAGATGTTTCATTTAAGTCTGTTTGTCTGTAAATGAGAGAGAAATAAAAGACACATAAATACCTCATGGCACAGCAGTTTCAGATTTTCTTTTTCATGCCAGGAGGGATGAGACCCACATGAGAACCTTATGTGTTTCACCAGTACTCCTCCTTGATCCCATGTCAATGGGTATCCAGTCAGTTAAGCTCCATCACAAATACTGTGATATGATTTATATTACTTCACCTCCACATACTTAACTACATTTAAGTAATGTTCCTCAGACATACTACTCAGCTGGTCTAACTAGGTTTGAATGCAAAATAATCTATTTTAAGATTATTTTCAGCAGGTCTGTTCCTGTAGTGCATCTTCAGGAAATTTGATTTTACTTCTACGTGGTGAGCATCTGGTCCAATAAGGTCAAACATCTTCAATACAGTTTGTAGTTTACCCATGGTGTATGTCTGCATGCCTGCACTCTAGAGTAGATAGGACACATCGCAGTGAAGATGACACTGCTGTCCATTCTCATAGTTTATGCAGGTTCTTGTAGATGGGTCATCAAATGGGAACCCACCAGTCTTGATTCCTAGATTTTCCAGTAGGAGAAACAGGTTTTATAAAGTGGAAAACTTACAAAAAGTAATAGATTAAGCAGGCTAAGAGAGAGATATAAAAAGAATCACATATACACATACACAGAAAGATATGTCTAGCCATATTAACTTTTTTTGGGGGGGCGTGGGTGGAAATCACTGTCTCATATTGGATCCTTTTTAATTTCAAATCAGTTACAAAAATAATGCATTCTTTTTCTCATATTGTTTTATTGGAGTTAAAGTTTATTTCTTCTTCAGTCACACATGCTAGACTCCTTAAAGAATAGTGTGTGCCACTGTGAATGTATTTAAAGCAGCATTTCTGGAGAGTAACATGACTGTGTGTATTGTAAGAGAGGTGATGAGGAGGGGAAGCCTAAGTCAAAAGAACAGTGGGGATCAGAAATGCATAATTTATAAGGCAATAAAAGAAACTGATGAAATATTGCTCAGTTAAATGAAATGAAGCATTTTTTGTTTAAAACTATGGAAGTGTTTCATTCTGGTAAACTATCAGATTAAACTCTTTCTTGCTTCCATATTCAGAATCTGTTACTTCTCAGTGAGTTTGTGGACAACACCAAATTGGAGGGAGCGGACAACATGCCAAAGGGCATGGCTGCCATTCAGAGGACCTGGAAAGGCTGGATAAATGGGCTGACAGGAACCACATGAAGTTCAGCAAAGGCAGGTGCAACCTGGTCCAGAGTAACCCTATGCAACAGGGCAGGCTGGGGGCTGACTGACTAAAAAGGGGTGCTGACGGACAACAAGTTAAACAGGAGTCGGCAGTGTGTACTTACTGCAAAGAAAAGTAACTGCATCATGGGCTATATTAGTAAGAGTGTAGCCATTAGTAAACGGGAGAGATTCTTTCCCTCTCTTTGACACTTGGGAGATACATCTGCAGCACAGTGTCCTGTTTGGGGCTCCCCAGGACAAGAAGGAGATTAGTCCAGCAGAGGCCACCAAGCTAGTGGGGGCTGGAGCACATGAAACAGGAAGAGAGGCTGACATAACGGGGCCTGTTCAGCTTTAAGCTGAAAAGGCTAAGGGGGACCTTGTTGCTATCTAGAACTACCTGCTGGGAGCAGGATACAAAGAAGATGGAGCAAGGCTCTTCTCTGATGTGCATAGCAATAGGATGAGAGGGAATAGACATAAGTTGGAACTTGGAAAATTCCAATTACATACGAGGAATTCTAAATTCTTTTTTTTAAGTGATGAGAGTGGTCAAATACTGGCATGGGTTGCCCAGAGAGGTTGTGGAAGTTCCATCTCTGGAGCTTTTTGAGACTTGACTAATCAAGTCCTTGAGCAATCTGCTCTAGTTGACCCTGCTTTGGGCAGGGGATTGGACTAGATGAACTCCAGAGGTCCCTTTCAAACTAAATTATTCTATGATTTTGTGAAAGAGTTTCTTCTCCTTGCTTTGCATTTTCTTTAATAGAATATTCTGATCTTTCAACCGTGCTTGTAATTTCAGGGCAGAATTAATGTCAGTGACCACATATTTCTGCTTAAGATACTCCAGGAAAAATTGCCCAAATGTGTAAAGTGACCAATATTGGCAAGGCTCCAGGCAAATGACTAGGATGCTGGCTATGCCCTACCCTGAGGTTAAGCTAACTGAACAAGATGTGGAGAACTACTGTACAAGACATAACAAATTGCTGGACATTACAAATAAGAGTGTGGGAATCTGACAGAAACTACAAATAGTGCTGTGAAGGATGGCTGGATTTCATAGTTGGTTAAGGGGGAGTTTTGTGAGAAATGACCAAGATTCACAGGTAATGGAAAGGGTGTTGGGGACTTTTTGGAGACTGGATTCTTGCAAGGCCAAAAGCTCCTAGGTAACCATATCAGTAATACTATATAAGTCCAAGGTATACAGGTAAGAACATCAGAAATATCAAATTTAGGTCTGGATGTAGTAGAACTGTGACCACTGGATAAAAAGTACCTAGAGGTGAATTGTTTATCTGGGACGGGACTGGGGTGGAGAAATGGAGCTGCACAGTTGGCAAATAGGAGAGTCAAGAAATGGGAAAGCGGTAATAAGGCAAATCATGTAATCAGGGCTGTCTAAGGGTACCCATTCGGTAAACCTGGGTTTCATCACAGAAACGTATATCACGACCAAGCCTGTTTGTCTGATACCACAGGAGCCAGATCTGCTTTCATGGTCAGTAGAACCTCTGTGGGAGAGAGGTACCTCCCATGCCTAAGAGGGCAACACCCAGCACAGATGGAGTGAGCATTCTGGTATTACCATGCCCACTCTTATTTCAGGACTAAGCACTAGCAACTACCCACCACTTCCTCACATATATCTGCTATCTTCTTATCCCTTTTTGCTTAATCAAGTGTGTCTAGTGTGAATGGCATATAACCCAGCTCTCCAATATAGTCTGATATAGTACCCTTGTTACCAAGACATAATTTTGACTTTCGAGGCTATTCAGGGTCAAAATTCATGAAAAATAATGGGATTTGTCTCACAGACCATAAGAGTGTTATCTTTATTGTTTCACATGAAGGGTGTCAGTTGCATTCCCTCCTTGTGGATGAAGTTTGCCCTGTTCCGACAAGAACATGTATAGGTATTCCAAATGTCTTAAGAGAAGCCCTGAAAAAGTGAAGAGAGAGAATCCTAATGTGGTCTGTGCTATGTTTTCTAGAGGAAGGAGTTAATGCAGTGAACTGTCCCCTATACTGAACCCATATTTTTGCCTCCCATTAAAAGACAGCCCAGGATTCAACATATTCTTATGGTGGACAGTCAGAAATTGTCATTAAGAATAAAACCCAAGAATTAAATTATTTGACAAGCTAGCTGTTGTTATAGGACAGAAGATCCATCATTGGCACTAGGTGTTATTCAACATGGATAAAGGAAGAGGACTGATGTTTAGCAAGATATCCATACATATTCATAGGTCAGAGCTGTGGGAGGGCAGAGGTAACAGGTCCTTACCGTGAAAGCTGACACAAGCTCTGATTCATGTTGCTCATACTAAAAACAAAACAAAACACAGAAAAGAACTTCAGGTTAATGAAAAGAATATCAGGGACGTAAGGCAGGTCCTACTTTCTTATACAGTGATGTACATCCCAGGTTTCACATCTCAAGGCAATGGTTTGGAATTAAGGTCATTGAAGACACACATCTGACCAAATAAAAGTAGTTTTTTCCCTATAATCGGCTACAGCTCTAACCTATTTTAATTGTATAATTCCTTTAACTTAAGCTATCCTAACACATGCATGTGCACGCGTGCGTGCACACACACACACACACATACTCTGTTTAAATAATTAAAAATGCAGTTCTACTGATTTCAGAGGATTTACTTCTGGCTTACAGGAGAATAAAAGATCCTAGTGGTCCTGTTGTATTTACATTATCTTATAACAGCAACCCCAGATCTAGAAATATAATTAGTTGTCCAGAGTGTTATTTGGGTAAGAACATCACATAGACCAACTATCTCTAGATCCCCAACTGAGTGTGGGATTAAGAGACTTTGGCAGGGCTCACTTCTTTCTAATGATTACAGAGGAAGCCTAGATGACTTCCTCAGAAATAGATAGCCAACTTTTAGGTGTCTAAACCAGGTGGGATTAAGCTGTCTTTTCATGACATGATCCTGGGGGAGCTGGATCAATTTATTTGTATTTCCCTCTTCCGAGTCCCCATGTTAAATCTCTGGAATCTGAGTCTGTTCACCCAGCTCAAGGCATTCACAGTAGAGATGTCTGCATCTTAGCTGGTCACTGCAGGATGACATGTATGACTAGGGCATGACGCTTCTGCTTAAGAATTAGTCTCATCAGATGAGTCTTATCCTAGTGGCCTAGAATGACACACAGGCTGGATCTCGCAAGGCATGCAGAATGAAACTCAGTCCCTTACAGCAATATACCCTCTTCAGAGGAGGCTGTGGGTTTCTGGTCACTGGCTGGGGGGAAAGGGTGATGGTACCTTGGACAGAATAAGAAAACAATGAGTCAATGATAAAAACAATAAATCAACCCCTCCTCCACCCCCTTTATGACTGAAACTGTAAAACAAAGCTAACAATACATATTTGTGAGGCCAAACTGGTGATGAGGATGTGCAAAGCTCAGCTGTTTCAAGAGAGCTGTCTAGCCTGGTGTTACCTGCAGATCTATTAACTCTGAAGATCTGTGGATGATTTAATTTGCATTTCATGAGGCCCAAGACCACTCATGCCAAAGGAAATGTGTCTGCTTTACAGCAGAGCTTTTTCTCAGCTGCTTCTGGAAACTGACTGTCTAGTCCCTTTTTGGAGTGAGGTGTCTACACCATCACTTTGGCTCTGCTCTGGCCAGCATGTGGGATCTCCTCTGATGTGAGCCAAATTGTATCATCAACAAAAATGTGAGCAGTCATGATGGGTGCTCTGCCTCAGACAGAGTATATGGATGAAAAGCTTGTCCTATTTCCTCCATTTGGAACAGTCCTCCAATATTATTTCAGCGAAGTCTGCATTCCCAAATATCCCCACCTGATCTCATGCCAGGCTCCAGGGCACTGAGCACATGCTATGAAAGCATCACTGTAGTAGGCTACTTAGGGACAGGCAAACCAAGGGAGATGCAGGCTAACCATTATGCAGGACAAATATGGCTAAGTCCACTCGACAGAGTACAGCTCTGTGCCAGGATCCTTCTGTTGGTCTGGAGTCCAGAGATGTCATTGTGGTATGTAAACATGAAAATACACACTTGGGCTCACAGGAATATACAGAGCCCAATTCATCAGATTTTTAGAATTTCACAGAAGAGATGAAAAGTTTCCACACTTGCTTATTTTTATCTTTTGAATATAAAAGGGGATTAGGAATTTAGATTTGTAGAAATGCTTACATTGTACCTGCCTACATATAGCTAGAAGAAACATCATTCAAGCTGGGCAACAGAAATATACGCTCATTGAGAATCATTATCAAACACTCACCAGATCGCTCCAGTGATTCCTGCTGTCACTAGAATAGCCAGTCCATGTAATTTTGTGATTCCCATGTTGTTGGTGTTGAAAAAAAGATTGTGAACCCTGGATTGACAGTGAAGTGAAAAAAACATGCAGAAATTACTGTAGTTTGAATAAGTAGTTTTCAATAATAACTATTGAATAAGCCTCCTGTTTTGGACAGCAGGTCTGGACATAATACAGGAAAATTATTCTTTCTAGAGGGAACGTTTTACATCTAAGTATTTATACTAGATACTAGGTATTTACAATAGATATTCCACAGACTAAGCTCTCATTTTAAAATGGTAGTACAGTGTACCATTTTATTAATGTACAAGCAAATAATTCTCAGTTCAGATTTTTTCTGGATCAGGTTTTCTTCTTTTCCTGGCCAGTGCCCACTCCGCTCTTTATCTTCTCTGTTCCAATCTCTCATTCATCCATTCTTCCTGTCTAGCTCTCCTTTTTGACCTGGATTCCTTGGGTTTTCTACTGCGTCTCTTACCTGTACAGTTCTCTGTCTTTCTAAGTTGAAGGTCGCAGTCCCTTTCTCTAGGTCAGCCTCTCTTCCCCATCCATTCTGTGGCTGTTCACAACTGTGGTTCAGTCAAGTCTTCCTTTGTGCCAGCCTCCTGAAAAGACTCTTTGTGGCATTCTTTGTTTGTCCATATTACCTTCCCCTGCTCTCAGCTGCTCTTGAGTGTCCCTTCCACCTGTACCACCTTTGTTAGCCAACCTATTACCCCCAGCCACAGTACTCACCTATGGTGCTTTCAGTCCCTTCACTTCAGCAGCTCCTGTTCTCTTCGTCTTCTGCTTCACCTCTCCTCACATACCTGCTGAACCAGTATCAGCACAGCAAATCCTTTCTGTATGTCAACTCTGTGCCAGCAGCTGGGCTCAGGTCCAAATGATGGGCCTCCACCCAGTTCTTTACCCCATGTGGGAGTGCTGCCTCCTGAGTAATGGGGAAACAAGAAGAAACTTGCAACAACCAGTTATTCCCTAACACTGCAACACTGAGATTTCTGATGAGCAAGTAGGTGGCCGCTTAGACTTCTGATAAGGAGATGTTTTTCTTAGAATGTGGGCATTTTTGTTAGGAGTTATTTGTCCTAGCTGCAGATATCTGTAATGTAGACATTTCCAACTGCACTGAACTTAAGATACTTTTTGTAGTCACAGGAGAGAAATAAACATTTTCAGGACATAAATAATTTAATCTTAAGGGGGCCCTTTAGAGTCAGTAGCCTAGATTTATCAGAGCTAATGGATGCCTGAGACAGTAGGCCCATTGCCTGAGTCTTTCTCTTCATTTACTGGAGGAAAAGATAGTTGCTTACAAAGAATGATTCAAGTCCCACATAAGATGAATCTGTTCTGTTGGTGCCACTCTGTTCAATTCCAGTGATTGTATGGAAAGTATGCAGCTGATATGAATAGCATTACAGTAGTTGGATGGATAACATCTGAGTGAACCAGAAATAATGCAGGGAAGGTTGAATTGAGAAAGATAACTGTGAGTTGCCTGCTGCTTTTCATTATTTGCAGGTAGGTTCAGACTAGTAACTCAGGGTCAGTCAGTAACTTGAAGTTCCTTACACCTAATTTCACATGATGAAACTACAATATGTTTACCATCAATGGAGATAATTAGACAATTCTAGGGAGTCTTCATGTGACCTATTTCCATTTAGTTATCTGAAAATGATGTGACTGAGTTCCTCACCCTTAACTATTAAAAGAATCAGACTGTGAGGTTAGGTTTAGGTTTCTATGCCCTACATGCTTAAAATGAGGTGAGATGAAACTTACTCTTAATTAAAATTGCTAGGAGACAGAAAGTGTAAGAGAAATAATGAAAGATGTAAGCTAAAGAAATGGTAGGGGAATGGTAACAAGAAAATAAAAGCATAAAAGTGGAGTTAAGTGGTCAGATATGCAAAATGACTTAATGTCTTGCAGAGTTCTCTTGCACTTGTATTGTCACTATTTACATCCCTGAAGGAGCATTAATTAAACAAAACACTCTTTCTGTTTAGCAGTAAGAGGGGATGAGAACTAGCAGGTCACCATCAGACTTACAAATACCCACCTTTCCTGAATTTCATCCTCCTGCTTTGGTCTCCAGGTATCCAAAAGTATTGTATCCGAAGTTGGTTATTTATGATTTTAATTCTGTTTGGCATAACTCTAAATGTCTATCCATCATTCCAGCTATGAGCATGTATGCCATCAGTGCATAATAAACACAACAAACACAAAGTCTGTCTACAAGTATGCTATTAATAACACCCCACCCTGAGTGATCTATGGTCCCCCAGATCAAGTGGTACAAATTTACTTGGCTCTGCACTGGACAGGATTAAACCATATAAAGTTGATTGCTACATACACATTATATCATAGCATTTCACTCAGGTCTTCCCTGGTCCCTGTCTGATGTCCTTGTGGCTCTTCGAGATTTCTATTTGAAGCAACTACAAGTTGTGTTACAGTCCAGAAAAGTGTTGTTTCACTTGCATGAAACAGAGTGTATGCGTTCTGTGTTCTGTAACTGCATGAAGCATACAGGTGTGTTTAATGGACAACTCAAGGTTTCCTTGGACTAAGTCAGAAATTGAAGTTATTTGCCAATGTAGATACAGGCCTGCCTGAAAACTTAACTGTGGTCTCTTCTGGAGTGCTTCACTGTTCCTTTATTACTTTTGTTTGCCCATACTTTGAAATAAAAGTTGGACTAGACTGAGAATTCTGGTGTCTAAAGGAACTTTGTCCCATTTAAAACATTTGTTTGTGGCACCTTTGAACTTTAGCTCCTACTCAGGCCCAAACTTTCTGACTGTCTGCCTGGCTTGCTTACACTTATTTGCACTCTACTTCTAATGAGAATCAGATTCCCAGAAATGAGGACTTAGCTTCTCAAACCCATGGGTTTTCCAGTCGCACAAAACTGAAGTGAATGTGACACATAGGTGTCTGGAATACATCTGCTTTACTTTAGCCATTGAAGAAGGGGACAGATGGTTAGTGCCTTGGGTATGCAAGATATCTACACGTGTCTGGCAGATACAACTCAGAAAATACAGAGCACCAGCTAAAGGCTAAGAACACCCAACAGTGTTTGAAAAGACACACATTTTGGAAAATGAATCCCAAACAATTTGGCTACTTTTGAATGAGGTGAAGCACTAGCCAGACTCTTTTCTATTGATTCTTTCCTTATTGACTGTAATGGGAGTTCTGCTATGCAGTTCACATATGGACACTTGCAGTATTGTCACCTGTATTTAGGTGTCTTAGTCTTTGAGCTGAATCTCACTCTGAGTTTGTAGGCACGTGGTGGGAGCTGGATTTCCCCTCTGAATGGTGTCTTTCACACCTACAATATTATTGGTACTTAATGCTAGGGCACCACTTTCTCCGTGGAACCTCAAGTCATCTTCAAGGCCAGTATAATCACTGTTTTATATATGCAGAAACTAAGGCAGTCATAAGTGAAGAGATTTATTGGTCAAAGCTATCCATCATGTGATTATGAGCCAACAGCAGAGTAGAAATGCCCTGAGTTCCAGTCCAATGTCCTATCACATAGACAACGTTGACTTTGGAGAAAGAAAACCAAGTATCAATAGTTTTACAATAGCTGCTAGCACATTAAAAAAAAAAAAAACAACAAACAAACAAACAAAAAACAAGCAAACAAAAAAACCACAGATGATCAACCTCTTCCATGAGATTTAGAAAAAGGAGGGATATTTATTCCCTCTAATTTTGTTCTTAGTTCTCTTGGGCTTTGAAGGATAATATACTGATATTTTCCATCCTGGGAAATCTTTCACTCAACAGAAGCTGCAGAAAGTCTGCAGGAACTGTATGTGCTCACAACATTTTACAATCCAGCTTGCTTTCAACCATTCAGAGAAAAACAAAGGGGTAAGGTTCTAGCTAAATGAAAGAGAGAAACAGAAGCATAGATGCTGATCTCTTGTTCAGACAAAAAGCATTTAATTTCTTTTTCTCTAGCTTTGTTAGAGGTCTGTCTTGTTTCATCTCACCTACACTCTGAGAATACCAACATAAGTTGGGAGAGTCTTGGAAATTAGTAGTTTCCAAGAGAAACAGAGTGAGAAAGAAGAAAGAAGGGATTTTTGGGAAGGAAAAGAGAGGTGGATATAATAGATCAAAAGATCAGAAAGATGGAACTTTGTTATTGTACTTTATGTGCTTTTAAAATCCTATGACCTCTGTTGAGAGATGAGGGTGACAATAGCAGCAGCAATAATACATTTCAATGTATTTTGACATTAACATTACATTTTTTCATTGTTTTCCCCCTTAAATTTAAGCAGTATTCTAGTGTGAGTTAAATATAACCTTGCCCTCACCCGCTCTCTGTATTATATGCAATAGCAGTTCTTCTGAAGATAGTGAAGATATTTATGTGGTAAAAATTGGCACTTGTATTCCACTTTCAGCGGACTAGAATATAAAAAACATTCAGCATAATTTTTACCCTGAGAAACTTCACGTGACATTAATGATTCTCAAAATTAAACACGGAAGTTATCTTTATGTGTCACCTGAGAGCAATCCATTATTTGAAGGCAGCTACCTGAAATACTGTAATTAATCACCTTTTTTTATTAAATTATTTTCAGTCAACATTCTAGGGTACTATAAGGTAGTTTTAGAATTTTTAAAGCCTATATTGGAATGTGTAAACATAATTTTTATTTTCTCTTTTTGCCATCCTTTTCATTCATGTACTTTTCAATTATGGTTTGTATTCTATAGCATGCTAAGGTCACACAGGCTAGGTTTTTTCCTTGTACTGCTTAGATCTCCATTGGCTATACTGGAAACCACGTTACCTGCCTTACCGGTCAGCATTTACCACAGCTTAAATGAAATGCCACAAATCTCATGGAAGGTGCCTACACCAAGTTGCTAAAATAGGGTTGAGGAGTCCCACATACAGTACAAGCTAGGAAATGTGAAAGTCACCTTAAAGATATATTCTTTGGCAGCAGTTATGTACTTGTAATGAAACATGTAAGTTATGTAATTAGACTAACTCAAAGGCAAATAAATAATGAAATCAGTAAAATACATATTTCTTTTTCTGTGGAAATTTTTGTAACATTTCATAACATTAATGGATTTTTTTCTTAATGTTTTATATGAAAAATATTTTGTGAATGACAAGGCCTGAACACCATTCTAGAAAAGCAGTTGATTATTGGATATGAATGTGCAAGAATAGGTCAAAAAACTTGTTTGAAACCTTCACTAAGAAATAGAAAAGAAGAAGAAGAAATATCAAACTTCAGGTATATTGTGATAAATCAAGATTAATTGTATCAAGTAATGCAGAAGAAAAATGATGGATCGGTACCGTAATTACTGTAATCTAAGACTGTATGAAGGCTGTTATTTGTGAGGAGAAGTGACCTGATTTAGTCAATCAATCAATACATTGGAAATGAGAGAAATTTTCAGATGCACAGGTCCTTCCCAATTCTGAAAGAAAAAAATAAATGCATATATCCCATAACCCTAGCAAACTTAATTAAAGTACTATATTTGAGAGAACAAACACTTATTTTCTTCTGCCTATAGTCAAGAGAAAGGGAGAAAAACAGCTCAAGCCAAATTTGCCTTACATGACTTCAACCATTTAGCAAGACTGTGCTTTTATCTAGATATCTTTTGGCACTAGTGGCCATCTGGGGGATAGCTCGAAACTGAGATGAAAAGCACATTTAACAATATTTCCTCTTAGCTTTGACTGTCTTTTAACTGATGATAGGGGTAAGAAGGCCTGTGAAGAAATCAGTGGAGCCTAAACATTTTCTTGGAGCCAAGATCTGAATCACTAACCCTATAAGTTCTAGGACTCAAAAATTTTCAGGAGAGGTAAATTATAAAGACTGTTAATTAAATAACTGGTGTGGAATATCTACTTAAATTGGGTATTTGCAAGCCCAGTATGGAAAGGATGCTTGGAGGAGATGATACAAGATGTTCCTTACTTCCTTACTTTTTCTTCCTTACACATTCCAGGTTTCAAGATCATCATGATACAGGAAAATGATACGCACATCCATGAGTTCATCCTCTTGGGATTCCCTACCATCATAGAGCTGCAGACTCTATTGTCTGTAATTTTCCTCATTGTGTGTTTGTTGACTGTCCTTGAAAACATAGTCATCATCACTTTTATCAGAACAAACCACCAACTCCACAGGCCCATGTACTGTTTTTTAGGCCATCTATCTTTCCTAGAGGCCTGGTACATCTCAGTCACTGTTCCAAAATTGCTGGTCAACTTTCTGGTGAAGATTAAGAGCATCTCCTTCACAGGTTGTATGGCCCAGCTCTAGTTCTTCATTGTCCTGGTCTGTACTGAATGTGTCCTAGCTGTCATGGCCTATGACCGCTACATGGCCATCTGCAACCCCCTGCACTATCCAGTCATCATGGACCACAGAGTCTGTATGCAGCTGGCCATGGGCTCTTGGCTGGTTGGCTTTCTGACATCTGTGCTAAAGGTGTTCTTCATTTTCCAGCTCTCTTCCTGTGGCCCCAATGTCATCAACCACTTCTACTGTGACATCAGCCCTTTGCTCAACCTCTCTTGCACTGAGCGGTTAGTTGCAGAGATGGTGGACTTTGTCTTTGCCTTGCTTTTTCTGTTGATCTCCCTCTCCCTCATCGTAATTTCTTACATGTGCATAATCAGCATCATTTTGTGCATTCCCATGGCCCGGAACAGGAAGAAAACCTACTCCACCTGTGTTTCTCTCCTGACTGTGGTCATCATCTTCTTCTCAGCCACCCTCTTCATGTATGCCCGATCCAGGAGTTGGTGGCATCCAAGGACTCCTTGGATCTCAACAAACTGATTTCCGCAATTTATACTATAGTCACTCCAATGCTAAATCCATTCATCTACTGCCTGAGGAACCAGGAATTAAAAGACACTTTATAGAAGGTCTTGTGTGGCATGGATGCTCTGTCCAGAGTTCCTGGGTCTGATCACTAATATAATATTTGGAAGATAATCTTCCAATTGAATTTGCCTGAATCCTATGAATGTCTAATAAGACTTTCACAGAAATAAAGATTATGGTTTTGTTTAGACATCAGTGGTTAAAGATTGCTTTTCCTGAGTTAATCTGCATATTAAACAAAAATCAATGAACGCTAAAACTGTGTGAAAGTAAAAGAAGGTGTTTCTACTGAACACGTCACACACATTTCTGAGCAGTAGAGAAGGCAATAAACATCTTCGCCTTCTCTTAATGTAGTTTTTTGGTCTGCATCAAAGAACACAATTGCATTCTGACCTTAATCCAACTTAATATGAAACTGGGATTCAATGAACTTGAGGCACCAAATAAATAGTCATGTCAACTTTCTTCACAGGGATTAGGATGGGAACTTCAGTAATTCAGATAATATCAGTCATTTTAGATAGCTGTCATAGGAGAACATGAACCACCACTGAGAAGTTCCTTCTCTCTTCATTAACTTCAAACAGAACTTTGGGAAGTAGCTGAGATTTACAGAACAAACCTTTACTTTTGGGGAAGAGTATTAATTTACATAGGTTTCAATTTTAAATGCTAAATGAGCCTCCTGATTTTCCAGTGTAATTTTCCTCTGCTCCTCCTACATTACACGAGGAGATATAAGCACTAAGAGAAGAATCAGGCCAGGCAGTCTCACTTTTGTGCCTGGGAAGATCATGGAACAGATCCTCCTGGAAGTTATGCTGAGGCACATGGAGGACAGGGAGGTGATTCGAGAGAGCCAGCGTGGCTTCACCAAAGGCAAGTCCTGCCTGACCAAGCTAGTGGCCTTCTATGGTGGACTGACTACCTCAGTGGACATGTGAAGGGCTACCGATGTCATCTGTCTGGACCTCTGTAAGGCCTTTGACACGGTCCCCCACAACATCCTTCTGTCTAAACTGGAGAGGTATGGATTTGACAGGTGGACTGTCCAGTCCGTGAGCGATTAGAATCACAGAATCATAGAATCATTAAGGTTGGAAAAGACCTGTAAGATCATCGTGTCCAACCATCAACCCAACACACCATGCCCACTACACCATGTCCCTAAGGGCCTCATCTACACGTCTTTTAAATACCTCCAGGGATGGTGACTCCACCACTTCCCTGGGCAGCCTGTTCCAAGGCCTGACCACTCTTTCAGTAAAGAAATTTCTCCTAATGTCCAGTCTAAACCTCCCTTGGCGCAACTTGAGGCCATTTCCTCTCGTCCTAATTGATTGGGTGGATGGTCGCATCCAGAGAGTAGTGGTCAATGGCTCAATGTCCAGATGGAGATCGGTGATGAGTGGTGTCCTGCAGGGGTCCATATCAGGTCCAGTACTCTTTAATATCTTCATCAATTACAGACAGTGGGATCGAGTGCACCCTCAGCAAGTTTGCAGATGACATCAAGCTGAGTGGTGCGGTTGACACGCCTGAGGGACGGGATGCCATCCTGAGGGACCTGGACAAGCTCGAGAAGTGGGTCCGTGTGAACCTCATGAGGTTCAACAAGGCCAAGTGCAAGGTCCTGCACCTGGGTTGGGGCAACCCTCAGTGTCAATATAGGCTGGGGGATGAAGGGATTGAGAGCAGCCCTGCCAAGAAGGACTTGGGGGTACTGGTGAATGAAAAGCTGGACATGAGCCGGCAATGTGCACTCGCAGCCCAGTAAGCCAATTGTATCCTGGGCTGCATCAAAAGCAGCGTGGCCAGCAGGTCAAGGGAGGTGATTCTGCCCCTCTACTCTGTTCTGGTGAGACCCCACCTGGAGTATTGCGTCCAGCTCTGGAGCCCTCAGCACAAGAAAGACATGGACCTCTTGGAGCGGGTCCAGAGGAGGGCCACAGAAATGATCAGGGGGGTGGAATGCCTCTCCTATGAAAAAAGGCTGAGAGAGTTGGGGTTATTCAGCCTGTAAAAGAGAAAGCTTCGGGGAGACCTTATTGCAGCCTATCAGTACTTAAAGGGGGCTTATAAGAAAGATGGCAGCAAACTTTTCAGCAGGGCCTGTTGCGACAGAACAAGGGGTAATGGTTTTAAACTAAAAGAGGGTAGATTTAGACTAGGTATAAGGAAGAAATTTTTTACAATGAGGGTGGTGAAACACTGGCACAGGTTGCCCGGAGAGGTGGTAGATGCCCCATCCCTGGGAACATTCAAGGTCAGGCTGGATGGGGCTCTGAGCAACCTGATCTAGTTGAAGATGTCCCTGCCCGCAGCAGTGGGGTTGGACTAGATGACCTTTAAAGGTCCCTTCCAACCCAACGTGTTCTATGATTCTATGATTCTATGACCTGGAGGTCCTGGCAGACAAATTAACATGAGTCAGCAGTGTGCCCCTGCAGTGATGAAGACCAACTGCCTCTGGGGCTGTAATAGCAGTAATCTAGTCAGCAGGCCAAAGGAAATGATCCTTCCCCTCTATTTGTCACCTGAGACTGCACATATTTGTGAGACTACGACTGCAGTACTATGTTCAGTTTGGGGCTTCCCACTACAAGGAAGACAAGATGGACAGCGTCTAGCAGAGGATTACCAATAATGATAGAGGGGTTGGACCACATGACGTACAGAGAGAGATGGATGGAAATGATTTTTTAAGTCTGGAAAAGACAATATTAAGGATGTATTTAGTGGCAGTCTGCCACTACTTGAAGGGTATTATAAAGAAGATAGTGACAATTCTTAGTTGTGCATACCTGAAAAGACAAGAGGCAACAGGAACGAGTTGCAACAAATTAGATTCAGATTTGATAGTACAAAAAAGAAAGAAAGAAACAAACAAAATCAGTCAGAGTGATTAAGAACTGCAACAGAGTCCCAGAGAGTTTATGAAATCTCCATCCTTGCAGTTTTTCAAAGCTTGACTAGACAAGTCCCTGAAAAACCTTACCTGACTGAAACATGTTTTTGACAGCAGAATGAGCTAAAAACTTCCAGAATTGAAACTCTATCCTTCCAACCTAAGTTTTTGTATGATTCTTTGACCTGGAAGTCAGGTGGAAAAGCCTGTGGTGTCCCAAATTGCAATAGAAATTGATGTTTAAGCAACTGAATCTCACTGTAGCTAACTACTGAGTAGGTTTCAACAGATGACTGAGCAATAAGTTCAATACAATCTAGGCAACACATTTCATGGCTTATAGACACCCATTCAAACTTATGATATGGAGCTCAGTTCTGTTTTCCACTCAGAAGTGTCTAGTGCCATTTGAACATCATAGAGTCATAGACTCATAGAATGTTTTTTAGGGACCTTTGAATATCACAAAATCACAGAATGGATGAAGTTGGAAGGGACCTATGGAGGTCATATGGTCCAACCCCCATGCTTAAGCAAGGAAAACCTAGAGCTTGTTGCCTAGGAATATGTCCAGACAGCTTTGGATATCACCAAGGATGGAAAATCCACAACCTCTCTGGGCAACCTGTGCCAGTGCTCGATCACCCTCACAGTAAAAAAGTGTTTCCTCACGTTCAGAGAGAACCTCCTGTGTTTCAGTTTGTGCCCATTGCCTCTTGTCCTGTCAGTGGACACCACAAAAGAGGCTGGCTACATCTTCTTTAAGCTCTCTCTTCAGAATGTATACATTAATGAGATCCTGCCTGAGCCTTCCCTTCTTCAGGCTGAACAGCTTTCTCAGCCTGTCCTCATAGTAGAGATGCTGCAGCCCCTTAATCATCTTAGTGGCTCTTCACAGGACTCTTTCCAGTATACCTATGTCACTCTTGTCCTGGGGAGCCCAGAACTGTACACAGTACTCCTGGTGTGAGTATATCAATAATTTGACTTCCCTTTTGTAGTGCAGCTCTCACCATCTCTATATTATGCCAGCTGTGGCTTGGTCTAGCTGAGAGTTGAAAACTTTCAAAGACAGAGATATTATAATCTCTCTGGGCAACTTGTTTCAGTGCTGTTCTGACCTCCTAGTGAAGAAGCTTCTCCTAGTGGCCTATTTGCAACTACTGAGTTGCAAGTCATTAATTGTTTGGCCCCATTGTCTTTGTGACTGTAGGCTTCTGTTAGACCATGCCATGGCCTCCTGTTCACCACATTAAAAAAGCCTTGCTATCTCAACTTCTTTTAATAGTACGTGTGCTCTAGGACACATCTTAACATCTTAGTAGGCCTTAGTAAAAACCTCTCTAGTTTCTCCACATTTCCTTTGAACTGAAGGAATCCCAAAACTGGGCACAGTAGTCCAAGTGGAGCCTCACCAGCCCAATAGAAAGAAGGTAAGAACTAACCCTTTTTCTCCTGGCAACACTACTCTTCATTTTCCATGTACTTACATTATTCTAAAGATGCCTTCTTCATGAGCTGCCCTTAGATGTCTAAGCATGCACATAAGGCTTTGACCAGTAGTTAGAGGTCAACCAACATACCTTAACACATGTCAAATGTCACTAGATTCTAATATATTGGCAAATTAAATCAAACTGTATGTTCTAAAAGCCAAATAACTTCTATAATTCCAACTCTCCTAGGTGCTAATCTTCCACTTAATCTCACTGTATGAATATCATTTTAATCTTATGCTTTTGGCTTAAGTAAGGCAACTGACTCATAAAAGACCAACTCCAAAGTGGTTTTACAAATAGCTCACTCCAGGGACTCCTTCCACTTGGCAGTATGGAGGAGACCAACAAATCTTGCAACAGTACCTCAGCAGGTCTTTGGTCCTCAAATTCCATTCTGCCATGCCCCAGGACATCTAACACTTAACCTTCTTGTTATTTTGTAAAAATACACTGAGGTGACCTGCAGTACAGTCCCCAAATTTTGGGTGGATATATGGAATTGAAAAATTGCCTGACAACCATATTTATTTTAGCAGACATTTACATGAGGAAGGTAATTGAAAAAAGTTATTTTAGAATCTCTGTAATGAAATGGAATAATTTCATTTAGCTCTAAGTCTGGGCTTAGCTATTACACCTAATCTGTAAATATCTACTTAAGAGTTCAACTACCTCAGCGTTAGCGGTTAGTATAATCTGAGGTCACTAAAGTAATAAACATACCTTCATGGATTGACATATTTGACACAGAACTTACAGGAAACATATACTGAAAAGTACATAAAATACCACAAAATCTGAAATTAAACACCTCTCTTTAGATAACTGAATTCCCTCCTAAGTACCTACATTTCCTACATAAGTCATAACACTTAACTCTCGTTTTTGATTCAGGTGAAAAAGCTAGTTCCAAAGTGTCATTCAAACTGTTCGATGGTCTTCCTCATGAGTCTCAGCTGCTACTCCAGATGGGAACAGATCTGCTGTAATTCTTGTGTCGTACCTTATTTCAAGGTATCATGTATCTAAGGCCATTATATGGCATTAGAAGCTCAACAGTACACAGTTGAAATAAGAAACTTGTCAGAGCAGTCAGTAGACTCCAGAGATCTATTCAGCTGAGTAAATGTAGGTATACATGGTAGGGTGATCTGTGTAGCTGTCTAAACTCCTAAGTATAGACAGAAAGCCTTCTCCACTTGTGTTTCTCACCTGACTGTGGTCATCATCTTCTTAACGACCCTCTTCATGTATGCATGACCCAGGAATATGCACTCCTTAGATCTCAACAAACGGGTTTCCATAATTTATACTATAGTCACTCCAATGCTAAATCCATTCATTAACCATGAGGAACAAGGAGGCAAAAGACACTTTCATGAAAAAGTCTTGCTGACTACCTCAGATGTGTATGTCTGCAGGTGAGATAGTGGCCACCCACAAAGGTTAAATTTGGTGTCATCTTCCATTATGACAGGGTGAACAACAGGGCTTAGAGATGGGAGTGAGTTGAGCTCTCAGGTGACATTGACCTACCTTAGTTGCATATTTTAATTGTTGAATCTGGTCTTTGATAAGACTTAAATTTCCTTGCAATCAACAGAAGTGGAGCAGCAACAACCTAAGAGTTATTAAAGTTCTGCTAAGGATAGGAATAGTATCACCTAATATAGGCACCATAAAACTGGGTAACTAATATAACATAACGGTCTAGATTAATTCTGGTGATATCTGCAGTCATACACACACACACAAAGCCCACCAAACCCCATATTTTTCTATAAACAGTATGAATCTCATTCTCTCAGTAAGCAAAATAGATCTTAATCTCAAATCTGAAGAATATATCTGACAAATATCTATGGAATTTTAAGTGAGTCTCAGGAATTTAGATTTTAGTTTTGAGAAAGAGTTCTGGGCTATCTACTAACTCTGGTATAAGTACAGTATTAACTACTGGATGCCTCCAGCTCTTTTGATTGATTATTATATTTTATCCAGACTGCTCTAAGTCTGTTGTCTCCTGGGATCCATCTTTGACATTCATCCTGCATGGCTTTAGCCTGATGGCACCCCAGACTACATGGACACCTTGTGATTCTGAGGAATTTGTTTTCCTTGGTGGTCATTTTGAAAAACCCAAATAATGACAGACTTTTCTTATTTATGTTTTTCAGCATGATGTTAGGTGTTGTGTACCCTGTGAAGTGGTGTGGCGGAACAGAGACTGGTGATACAGTGCCTGAGGAATTTGCAGGCCAGAGAAATCTTGCCTCTACTATCTATAGCAAACAGTAATTAAAGGAAACTAGCCACGGAGTTACATTTTGATCTGGTCTAAAGGGGAGCTAGTTGGTTCTGCTACAGCTAAAAGACAAAAAGGTTATGGACTAACAAAAAAGCAGGGTCTTACACAAAGACATTCCCTTGCATGGATAGAGATGCCTATTGATATTTTAGATGTGGTAGGGTAGCCTTCCTTCTCTCCACAGAAAGGTTAAGGTCTAGCCAAAGGTCTTGAGTGAGATCTGCCAGAACCATTCATGTTTCTGAAATGGCTACAAAACATGAATGTGTAGACAAATTACTTCCATTTGCAGGCTGATATACTTTGTGAAAATACAGTTAGTTGATCATGTAGGCACAGTAATAGATAATTACTCGGGTACAGATTCATATTATATAGTTTTGGGTAGCTTCCTGAGGAACCTCTGTCAGTAGCTTGTTCATGGGAAGACTCACTACTAGGTAACTGAGGAATAGTCACCTCCAGAAAATGCTTCACAGCAGCTAAGATAGGTTATTGTCTTGTTTCATGAACTGCAAGTGCTTCAGAGAGAGCCTCAGATTTCTTCAAGCTGGCTAGAAAGTAGCAAGAGAATATGGGTTCAGGTGGAAAGGGTAGGGAAAGAGAACCAGTATCAATAGCAACAGGAATGGAATTATTTACCTCATGTACTGCAGTTATCTAGTTATTTGAGTCAAATTAGGTATTCAAAGGCTTGAGCTATAGTCAACAAAGGAAAGCAGGGACATTAGCATCGTGTTTATCCTTGTCTTAGACTGCCATCTTATGACATTCCTCTCAGTTTTAGCCATTTAAAATTAGTTGTTTCACCCTAAGTCACTAGTAATCAGAGGATACAAATAGCCAAATATAAAGGATGGCTCATTTCTTAAGCAACATGTTTTAGATGGTTTGGGAAACACATCTTCTAGAGGTAATTCTGTTTCTTCATTAATTATGAAAGGAGGGACAACTAGCTTTGACATGACTCACGAACTTTCGGATTGCTCAAGTTATTTGAGGAGAATTCCACAAATGAAATTTCAGTTTTAGTATATGGCAGAATAGTTGTGTGAAGGATCTTTCATGTGTCTTGATCTTTGTTTTTCCCTAAATTTAGTATATTAGGTGATACAGTTTTAGATACTATATCTATAGTGAACATCAGTCATTATTGAAATTAATATGTGGCTAGTGCCATGAAATGAACTCAGATTTCCTTTGTGGGATTCACCTATCTAATTTTAGGGACAGGACTCAGTTGCATAGTCATCTAGTGTCATCTTAACTCTGAGAGATAACTCCAGCTCCAGTTGAAGAAAGGTACAATGATATCTGCCAGCTCTATGAAAATGTTTTGAGACAGAGACATATAAGACACTAGAAAGCAACACTTATACAACTAAATCTTGCACTAGATGTTAGCAAATTTATCTGTCATCATCACAACTACAAGTCTAAATTTTCATTATAGTCAGAGTCAGTGAGGATATGATCAATAATCAATTAAGTTTAAAGAATGATTAATCTGAACAAATGTAGTAGCTAATTCAGTTGTTTGCAAATAGGAATTTCATGTCATTTGAGATGCAGTAGAACATCCAGATGCACTCCACAAGGGTATAGGCATCCTCTAGGTTGTGTATCAACTCTTCCAATTTCATATGGAAGTCCCAGGTATTATCAGGAGTCCCAAACAGTACCAGTTTGGGAAACTGAAATGAGTCAAGATAGACGTCTACTTTTTGATGAGACGAATGACTCTATAGACTCCACTGATGGCACTGATCAGGCTTCAGCTGACTATAACAGGCACTGAGACTACTACATGTCCACCTCTACTGTAGATACCTAGAATGGGACTCAAGTGACTAGTGTAGCTTTGGATGATCTTGGGTAATTTGTTGGCCTACAGCTGTCAAGCTAGGAAGATATGCATCTTCTAACGGTCTAGTATTATATGGCAGCCTCACACAGACTCATATAAACTTGGGTGCCTTGGGCTCCAGGCATTTAATTTTAAGTATTTAACTACTCTACTAAAATTAAACGTGATGAATTCTCACTGTCTTAGTCTGAACCATTGATTCTAGGTTCACTTTGTGGCTGGTGAAGAGAAATAGTTATTTCCAGGACGTATTCCATCTCATCCTAAAGTAGTTATATATTATAAACAAGACAGAACAGAACAGATGAATCACATTTTGGTGGTGCCTCTCCCTGTCTACTTAAGTGCAAAGGGAATCTAAATTATTTTTTGAGATGTAGACATCTACATTGTGGATGCCTAAAGTTAAATGAACTGAATCCAAAACCAGGTCTCCTCAATATTCAAGATATTGTTAAAACTAAAATTACTCTCTTGGTACATAATGCAAATTCCTCTAACATTTGCTTGATTCCTTTTGTGAGAATAAACTGAAAGTTCTTATGTCAGTTTTGCATATCTACTCTAATACCATTACTGATAATAAATAATGATATAATATAATGTAATTGTAATATAAAAATACTGATAATAATTTTTTAACACTAGAAATGAAAAACTAAAATGCAAATGGTCAAGAATTTGTCTTCCAGGGTTTCTCGATTGTTCTCAGAGAACTGCAAGTCCTACTTGCCATCACCTTCATTACTGTCTACATATTAACGCTAGCAGAGATTAGCAGACACTAGCAGGTCATCATTACAACAATCCGTATTACCTACTGCCTCCATACCCCTATGTATTTCTTCTTGAGCAATCTTTCCTTTCTGGAGATGTGGTATATTACAGTCATTGTGCCTAAAATGCTTAGCAGCTTACTGACAGGATGCAAGACCAGCTCTTTTGCAGGGTGCATGACCCAGATCTACTTCTTCATTGCATTGGCCTGCACTGAATGTCTGCTTCTGGCTGTCATGGCTTATGACTGCTTTGTGGCTATTTGCAGCCCCTTGCTCTACCCAACCATCATGACCCACGAGCTCTGCTTTCTCTTAGTTGCTGGCTTTTGGATGGGAGGTTTTACCAGTTCCATGCTCAAGGTAGTCTTTATCTATCTCGCACGTGAATTTCTGCGACTCAGTCACCACCATTTCTTCTGTGATATATCACCCCTGCTCAACCTTGTCTGCAAGGATATGTCAATGGCAGAGACAGTGGATTTCATTCTGGCATTGATTATAATTCTCTTACCATTGCTTGTGGTGGTAGCGTCTTACTTCTGCATAGCAGTTACTGCGGATCCCACAGCTCAGGGGAGGTGGAAAGCTATCTCAGCCTGTGCTTCTCACCTGGTAGTTGTTGTCATCTTCTACTCTATTATTCTGTTTACCTATGCCCGGCCTGAGGCCATGGGTGCTCAGCTAAACTTCTGCGTTTAGGAAAATCTGTAGTCAAGGTTGGGATTCATCTCATCCACCACTAACAGTACCTAACAATTATCTCCATTTGAGCTAATTGTACAAGATTGTTTTGTAATGGGTCAATCCTTTCAAGAGCACAATTCAAGTAATTTGTGTCTTAACTGTTTTCTTTGGGATAAGATAAATGCTACCCAATGCTTATTTCTCTCCACTGTTAAGACAACTAGCTTATACAGGTACGACCTGTTGAGAGGTCTTTAAATGTGGGATAATGAATATTTTCCTTGTCATACCTGCAGTGTCAGGAAAGACAAATCTTACCAATGGAGTGTGAAGCCCCAAATCCCTTTTTCTCTGCTGAGTAAGATAGACCTTTTTGTTATACTCCTCTGTCCTGGTTTTGGCTGGGTTAGGGTTAAATTTCTTCCTAGTGCTGTGTTTTGGATTTAGTATGAGAAGAATGTTGATAACACACTGATGTTTTTAGCTGTTGCTAAGTAACCTGCTAGTCAAGGACACTCAGCTTCCATGCTCTGGAAGAGGCTGGGAGGGAGCATACCTGGGACAGCTGGCCCAGATGGCCAACGAAGTATTCCATACCTTGTGATGTCATGTTCAGTATATAAATGGTAGGCGTGATTCAGGAAGTAGTGATTGCTACTTGGTTATTGGTCAGCGCGGGTGGTGAGCAATTGCATTGTGCATCACTCATCTTGTATATTCTATCATTATCATTAATATTGTTATTATTATTTTCCCTTTTCTGTTTTATTAAACTGTCTTTATCTCAACCCACAAGTTTTTTCACTCTTACCCTTCCAATTCTCTCCCTGTCCCACTGGGGGTGGGAGAGAGGGAGTGAGCGGCTGCGTGGTGTTTGGCTGCCTGCTGGGTTAAACCATGACAGCCTCACATTGATTAGAAGAGAAGCTTTTGAGAAGATCTGTTTAATGAGCAGCTGTAAACCTTGTTCAGCAATTTCATCAACAGTTTTAGTCACAAACCTTTGAAAAAATAATTCATCAAAATCAGTAATGCTGCTTATTTGCTTAATTGATTTCTGGCTACTGAAAGACCTTCTGTTTTCAGGGTTGAGGTATTTTTTTTTTAAGCTCAATGCTTTTTAAGCCTAAATATTATTGCCAGGCTAGGGAAGAGAGAAGAAATCATTTGTTTCTTTGATTGGTCCCTTTGGAAGAACAAACCAAATGCACAGATGAAGTCTTCAGGAAAGTGAAGAAATAATAAACAGATATTGCGGCACAGTCTCTCTGAACTTCAAACAGTCCATTCAACATTGGTACAAGGACTCAAATTTGTAAGTGAAATAGAAGTATTTACTAATCTAGTATTTCTTATCATAAATATTAATAACACTTTCTTTAAGTCTGCTGAGTAGTATATTGGCTAATGAAGCTAGTAGTTAATAGAGAAAAACACGAAAGAATCTCAGGGTTGTTCATCCAGATACATAATGTCATCTGAATTTCACTTTGCTGGTGTCTCTTTTTCCCCAATGATTAGACAGCAGTAATATGATTCAGCTGTCAGATTAAGGGTTGTTAATTTTTGCGTCTACATATAGAAGCATGAGATAGGAGTTAAGATTCAATTGCCTAAGTGTAGGTGTCTCGTATCCCTTGAGATATCCTAGATGATATCCTCCAAATATTGTTTCAGCAGGTCATGTGCCAACTGATGAGGCATATATTGGATAGCCTAGACTATCTCAAATGACAGTAAATAACTATATTTAGAGAACTGAATCAGTCTGTAAGTCTCTGAACTTCTACTGTTAGTGAACAAAATTACATCGGCATTCACAAGAAAATCAAGATACCAATTTAATTTAACAAAATGGACTTGAATAAGTTGTCTACTTTTGAGGTGCCCAGAAATATCCTGCCCAGCCTCCAGCTGTCATTTCAGAAAGGCAGAGGTCCCCTGTAGATCCTGTGTTATGTCTACCTGAAATTAGTTGATAATTCCAGTACCACATGGTATCTCAACTGCTAGTAAGCAACTATTTATGGGCAAGTGAGTCAATCCCTCAATACATGATTCAATTGCCTGAAACAAGACTTAGCTCTTAGCTATCCCACTGGCCCCCAGCTGCCATTGCAGAAGTGCACAGGGCTACTGTAAATCTTGTGTCATATCCTTCATACCCATTTGGACAGCTCAGATATCCTAGGGTTTCTTAAGTGGTACTACATATCTATGTGTATCAAACTGAACCTTGCCCTTATTATAGGAAAGAGGACTCCAACACTTATTCAGGCTTGAACCCTGCTTATATAAGAACTGGAATATATTACAAAATGGGAACAAGCTGGCAAATTTATCAAAATTCTTTGAAAATGTGAGACAATGTAGGGAGTTTTCAAACTGGATTTTGGATTAAGACCACAATTTCTGGACACATGGACTATGGAGCAGAAAAGCTTTATTTATGCTTATTATTTTAATTTTGTTAAAGTTACAGCTTGAATTCTGACCTTTATTAAAGTTTCAACTTTACAAAATAACAATGCATTGATGATGATTATGTAAATACTGTTATTGGTGTTGATATTTTGTTATTTTAAGAAGTATCTATGGTGACTGATTTTCTGGCAACTCTGTTCACAAATTCACAAGTAAGTTCATTGTACAATTTAGAAAATTACTAGACATAACAACAGATAATTCCCTCTAAAAGGTCAAGGAGAAGTTAGACATTATGTCCCTGAGAGAATTCAGAATTATTGTTATTTTGTTCTAAATATCATGGTTTTGAATATTTTAATAATTAATAAAACTAGTATTTACAGCAGTATCAACGCTAACATTAATTTGATAGCAGTGTGAAAGAAATGTAAAACAACTATAGAATGAGAGAGAGGGAGAGAGAGAGAAAAAGGTATTCTAATGTATTATAATCACTAATAATAAGTCATTGATGTCATTGTCTTTACAGAGGTAGATGGGAGACATGGAGGTGAGCAATCAGCATGGTCAAAGAATTCATTCTCCTTGGATTTCCCATTGCTCCTCGCTTGCAGATTCTCTTCTTTGCAATATTTCTCATTGCATGTCTCTCAGTTTTAGCAGAAAATATTAACATCATTCTGACTGTCTGGACAAACTATAACCTCCACTCCCCCATGTATTTCTTTCTGAGTAATTTATCCTTCTGGTATGTGATAGTCACACTCCCCAAGACAATGCTGACCTTTGTGTCAGTGACAAAGCAAGTCTCCTTCATGGGATGCATGACACAGCTGTACTTCTTCTTCAGCCTGGGCAACACGGAGTGCCTCCTCCTGGCTGTCACGGCATATGATCACTATGTTGCCATTTGCAAGCCTTTCCATTACTCTACTATCATGAGACACACTGATGGTGTCTACCTTACTATGGGATCTTGGTTGACTGGTTTCTTAATTTCTGGGTGCAAAGTATTTTATCTCCCAGCTAACATACTGTGGACCCAATATAATCAACCATTTCTTCTGTGATGTTTCTCCTCCCTTGAACTTAGCCTGCACAGATATGGAAAGCGATGCTTTTATGGATTTTGTGCCTGACTTATTTATTCTCCTGATGCCTCTCTCCATAGTAATCCTACCCTATACATATATTATCTTCACTATCCTTCACATTTCATCTGTACAAAGTTGCCAAAAAGCCTGCTCCACCTGTGCCTCCCACTTTAAAGTAGTTATTGTCTTCTATGCGACAAGCATTTTCATCTATTTGAGGCCCAAAACACTTCCAGTTCATGACACAAACAAAATTGTGTCTGCTCTCTAAGCTGTTGTTGTTCCTCTCTTCAATCCCATCATTTACTGCCTGAGGAGCCAGGAAAGCAAGGAAGGTCTCCAAAAGATCATGTTCAGAAAAAGAGTTTCCTTGCAGAAACATTAGCAGGTTTAATGACAGAAAAGAAGAGATTGTACAGGTAAGAAAACCATATAGAAATAATTGGATTTTATGATTAAAACACTTCATGAAAAGCTCTGGTGTGTGCTCCAGAAGCTGAAGCAAGATAGTCCAAATATTTTTTTCTTGAAATTCGGGAATTACAGGGAACTGATTGATATGAGTGAAAGAGTCTTATGTATGATCTTGTCATTTTGAGCCCCACCAGTGACTTGTTTTAAGGAAAGACAAAGTTAAATGTTGTTTTAAGGGTAGGGGAGATGCCCTTAGCTTTGCTTTAGCAATCAGATCTCCTATATAATCAATAGATAAAAGTTTATACACAAAGACAAAGTTAGGCAAGATTATCTGAATTTTTCTCTGGAGGACCTTGCATTCCTTCACTGAATACATCGGGAAACGATTCCCATTTGGCTAGCCTAGGGTAAGAGCTATCCTAACTTTAGGAATAGAGTTATCTACATAAAGACAGAAGAAGCAAGGCCAGATAGCTATAAATTACATGAATATGCTGTCGAAATGATATCTCCCTAGCCCAACCTGAAGCAACTACCTCTGGGAAAAGAGGTCTCTCAGCTCAGATTTGAGATTCAAAGGCAGGATGCAGCACTTCAGGTCTCCGGGAATTCCTATTGTCTCTTGCTGAAGCTGGAAGATGATGTCTGTGCCTGTCAGAGATGTATGCTGGTTGAGATCTTTGTCAACAAATTAAGGAGCTATGGGAGGAGGTCAGCAGACTGTATGATATCAGGGATAAAATCAATTGACAGGATCTTCTGAGACGCTGCAATACAAGACCACGAACCCCCGGCTGTACAGAAGGAGGGAGAGCCATACTGAGTCCATACCAGGTTGGGTAATGGAAGCTTGGGTAATGGAAGCACCATGACAGTAAAGCCTGGAAGCTTGTGACTTCTGGCCAGAGATCTACAGCTACAGAATGGTTTCAATGCCTTCAAAGTAGATAGGTGGCTGAATATTCTATCCAAAGAAGAATCAGTGCCATCTGAGCCTGAACCACACAGCAGTACCAGAAGGATGTGGCAATCACAGTAATAGGGGGAGGCCCTTCTGTGGGGCATAGAGGCCTGACCTGTCAACCTGAGAGGCTATCTAGAAAGATTTGCTGCTTGCTAGTGTCTCAGTGCAGAGGATGATTTGGAGAGACTGCTGTGGTTGCTTAACCTTGGCTGGCTGCCAGATGTCCACCAAACCACTCTCTTACTCCCCCTCCTCAGCAAGACGGGGGACAAAATAAGATGAAAAAGCTCGGGCTGAGATAAAGGACAGGGACATCATTTACCAGTTACCCTCATGGGCAAAGCAGACTTGACTTAGGAAAAACTAACTTAATTTATTACCAATTAAAAATAGAATAGGATGGTGAGAAACAAAAACAAAACTAAAACCACCTTCCCTCTACCCCTCTTCTTCCCAGGCTCAACTTCACTTCTTAATTTCTGACTCTTCTATCTCCTGCTTTCCAAGTGGTGCAGCGGGATGGAGGATGGAGTTGTGGTCAGTTCATAATACTGACTCTGCCACTCCTTCCTCATACTTTTCCCCTGCTCTGGCATGGCGTCCCTCCCACTGGATACAGTTCTTTATGAACTGCTCCAGCATGGGTCTTCTGCACACTGTACAGTCCATCAGGAATGGACTGCTCCAACATGGGTGCCCCACTGGCTGCAGTTCCTGCCAGGAGCCAGCTCCAGCACTGGCTCTCCAAGGGCTGCAGCTTCCTTCAGGGCATCTCTACCTGCTGCAGCCTGGGATCCTCCATGGGCTGCAGTGTAGTTATCTGCTCCAATGTGCTCCTCCAAAGGCTGCAGGAGGACAACACGTTCTTCTCCAACATGGTCTTCTCCATGGGTTGCAGGGGAATCTCTGCTCCAGTGCACGGAGCACCTCCTCCCCCTCCTTCTTCACTGACCTTGATGTCTGCAGGGCTGTTGCTCTCACATTTTTCGCACTCCTCTCTCTCAAATCTGCCATACAGTGTTTTTACCCTTTCTTAAATATGTTATCACAGCGGTGCCACCAGCTTCACTGATGGGCGCAGGTTTGGGCAGTGGTGCGTCTGTTTTGGAGCTGGCTGAAACTGGCTCTGTTTGACATGGGAGCAGCCCCTGGTCTCTTCTCACAGAGGCCACCCTGCAGGCCCCCCCACTACCAAAACCTTGCCATGTAGACCCAATACAACTGCCAAGCTTGCCCAGCCCTTCCAACCTCAAAAATTCTATGATGCTATGATTCTGCATCCTCAGATACGCTCCTAAGTGAAGTCAAAATTTATTAAAAAAAAAAAAAAATTTATTATTTATTTAAAAATAATAAATATTATTATTAAATACTATAATTTATTTAATATTATTTATATTTTTATTAAAATTTATTTTATTTTTATTTTTTAAATAAAAAGTTCATCTTTATTTTGACTATTTGACAACATCTAACTCTTAAATATTGTAGATGGTAATTCTGTTCTCCTTGCTAGGTGGCCCAGAATGCCTAGATTTCATACTGTTCATCACTCATCCTTTTTAGAATGGTCAGGCTCTTCCTGTATTGCCTTATAGGAATCACAGACTCAGGATCAAATAATTCCACAGGCTTTTAACTACCCACCGATGTATCTCCCAAGAAGACAGCGGATAGGTGCATGCCACGCACATCACTTGTCTGCTCCACACTTGTAATTTGACCATGTTAGTGTTCACTGTGAACATATCACTTCCAATTCTGCTTTTTGAATGCCAAGTGGCACCTTCAAGGTGTACTCCAGCCACAGAGGATGAAGCTGCTCTGCTTTATCTATACAGGTGGTCACAGAGGTTCCTGCACTTAAAATCCTCGTATTCTCCCTATCCTGGGACTGGGGAAGGTCATAGAACACAACATGTACGAAGGCTTATGGTTCTAATTCTAACCTCACATGGCCCACCTGAACCAGAGGCAGTCTGTTAGAAAGCTCAGTTTGTTCTCCGTTCCTTTTGGGAGTTACCTCACCAGCACTAGAGAAATCACCCCAGATCTCTGACAGTGAAAGCAAGTCAAACACATGGTATGATCAGAATAACAGGTTTATTGTCCTGCACCAAGCTGTGCTGATTAAGTACAGGGCTGCGCAGCATAGATCCCAGAACAGCCCTAATGATACTGTTTACTACCCCTCATAATCCCTTTTTCTCCTTTTCCTTCCTCCAAATAAACAAGTTATCCTTATTTTATTTTTTTCACATTTGCTTTGATTTTGCTGATTTTGCAACCTTATATGGTAACTACATCCTCAGTACATGACACCTCATAAGCCAGCGGCCATCTTTCAGTATCTTTTAGTATCTTTCACCTTAGGGAAGTTCCCAATACTCCCCTTTCATTGCCTTAGAATCAGGTATCTTCCCTCATCATTGTTTTGTTGTCTGGACTTACTAAGCACTCCAAAAGAACAACAGGCTTTTTAAACGTAAATGACAGACCGTGTTGCAAAATATATAACATCTATAAGCTTTTCTTAATAAAAGAAGTCTCAAAATAATCTGCATGAAATAGAAGTACAATGTGTTTATAAACAGGTCCTTTCACTGTTGAGACAGTATCTTTGCAGGAGGATCTCTTTGCTAGTGTTGGTTTCAGGCCACTGTCCCATCTTTCTTCATAGGACTCATTTAAACATGAGTCAGAATAAAGACAAGAGACAGAGTCTTATCTCACTGATGAAGAGATACATAGAAAGAGGAAATTCTGTTCTACCACTGGAAGTTTGTCATGTAAAGATGGTTATTGTCTCCTCTTCTTCCTTGTGATGTAGTGTCATTATTGGTTTACTAGAGTTGCTGTATGCATGTCTCTTATTTTGTGAATCCTAGATGCATTCAGCAGGAGGCAGATGGTAACCTACCCAGTTTAACTAAAAAGATGTTTCCTTTTGGCTTGCTTACATGGGGCTTTAAGATTTTCTTTGTATTCAGCCCAGTGTAGAAGGCAAATATCTAATAAGCTGAGTCAAAACCAGCTGCCTTCTGTTCCCTTAGTAGTCCAGGTCATAAATAGGTACTTACAAAGGGAAATTGCTCTCATCATGAGGCCAGGCATCTGCTTTAAAAGCAGTTTATTCTCCAGAAGTGCTGAGTTGCCCTCACTGACTGTAAAGGTAAAACAGGGCAAGATGCTTTTATGAAGTTGTCTACGTTGCAGACAGACAAAAGCAGATGAGACAATCTCAGAGATTGCAGAGAACATAACTCGTAATTCGTAGATCAATTAATTTGAACTGCATGTGTGTGGGGATTCTGGCTGCAACTCTTTTGTCTATGTATAAGGGTCTAGAACCATTTGAGATCACAGAACCAGAAACCTGCAAGTGCAGAGATTCAGCCACTCTCTGAATATGATCTCGCCAAACACTGCATTTCCCTCCACATAAAAAAGTTTCTCCTCATGCACCCTGCTAAGTTAGAGTTTGTGCGTTTTGCCCTATGTTAGTCTTTCTGTCACAACTGAGAAGTTCACCTTGTCATCCTGGTAAATCCCCTTTGAGTTGTTGCAAGCTGCTATTAAACCACCTCTTAGCCTTCTCCTCACCAGACAAAACAAGACCAGCCTTATTCTTAGTATCTGTACTCTAGACCACTGTTGGCCATATTGGTAGGCCTCTGCTGGACTCTCTCCAGGTTCTCTCAGCCCAATGTGAGCCAGCGTGCTCAAAACTGAACACAGTATTCCAGGTGTGGCTACATGAGCGCTGCATAGCGGGCGATCTTTACTTCCTTCAATCTGCTAGCCATACTACTTTTATGGTAGCCCAGAATACAGTTTGCCTTGTTTATAGCAAGAGTGACTGCTGCTTGTTATTTGGTTTGGCATCCATCATAACTCTCAGGTCTTTTTTATCAAGGCTGCCACAACTGATTCTTAACCTAACTGAAGTACGTAGTTGTTTTGGCTTAGGTACAGAACTTTGTATTTTCCATTCTGAAATTTCTGTATTTCCATACGAGGTTTCCTTGCCCCAGTCCTGCATATATGCTACATGCTTTATTGTTGGAGAAAATTAGCCAGACTAGGCCGCGGTGGGAAAATTCTGAGTCATGCTGACAAGGGAGAAAAGAAAGTCATGCTGACCTTGCTCTGTGCAGATAAGCAACTTTGAGAAAGTACAGTATAAGAAAAACAGGATGGAACCCGGACCACGTAGCAGTAACCGAAAGTAGGAGGAATATGATAATGTAATTTTTAGAGCTAAGCCAATGATTGTGAGACAAGTATGCATAAGGTAGAACTTAGTGTATAAATATGTGTAGGGTTTTACAATAAAGTTGAAGCTGGCCTTATCACTCACATTGAGTCGACTGCCTGCCTTCCCTCGCTCGTCGCACTTTATAGCATCCTTTTTGGTTTCCAGCTGCTGCTCCAAAAAGGCATCGGTCTTCTGTAGATCTTGCAGAGTACTTGCCAGCCCATTAGAGATGATTTGGATACAATAGGGCATTCAGAATGCCACTAGACAGCAACATATACTTACCCGACTCAGGGCCTTCACTGTACCTTAGATGATAGGAGCAGGATTAGTCTAACCTAATTTGAGGGGTCTACAGTGTAGATACAGATACATGTAATGTATATCTTTACGTGTGTGCTGACGGTTTTGGTTGCGGTTGTATGAGCACAATCCAACTCACTACAATGAAGAGAGTCCAAATAGCTAAACAGCTGAGCAAATAAATGAACTGCCTACTGAAACTGCTTTCTGGACTCCTTTGTGTCTACTATTTGGGACTCCTTTAAGTGGAAGCCAGTAAGAATTGAGAACATCCCAAATGGCACTAGACTGCTATGTTTAGGCAGCTGAACTTAGTCTTAAATATTTACATATTAGGTGTTTAAATTGGGACAAATGAATCCTATATCTAACATAAACTTAAATGTAAATATATGTACAAAACTCCATTTTGAAGCTGAGGTTTTAGTTGATAATTATTGTACATGACCGAGTACTTAAATCAGGCACACAGGTACTGAGCAGAGTTTCCATATGTCATTGTCATCAATGGAGATAGGTAGATCAGGCAACTTGAGAAACTGATTCAATCTATCTAAAAGAGATATTTCACACTATTGGAGGAATCATTTCAACATAATATTTGTACCGTAGTGTACTATTCAGAAAATACATAGCACGGCTATTCATAGACCTGAAGATTGTAAAAGTAACTCCAGTGTAGGAGAAACTACTTAATCCAAAACTGATTACCAGTTAAGGCTCTGGATTTAGATTTAGGGCAGTAAAGTCTTTTTCTAGTTTAGCCTTTGGTAAATGACTGCCATATCCTCTGCTTCAGGGCTTTTTTTTGGGGGGGTGGGGTGGTTTTTTTTCCTCTGCCCTATAAAAATCAGTAGACACCAGCTGGTGTTATTTCATTGTTCAGTGTCTCAGACAAAATCTTAGACATTTTCAGAGTTTCTTGCTTCTACTCTGTATGGAATCACAGAGGAAACAATAGCATCCCTCCTTTTTCTGTGATTGCTTCCACTGGGAGGCTATCTATAATTTCTAGGTCAAATGTCATGAGACACTGAAGGTAAATAAAGTGGTCGACTTATCTGTGTTGGTGCATGCAACTGACACAACAGTCTACACATCATCTGTTCCCTATGATCATATTCTCCAGGATCAACTAAGGCGGTGGATTCCACTCTGAATTCCCACTACAGAAGGTTTAGAACAGCTTTGTTTTTAATAGCACAGGCTGAGGCATTCTTATTTTTGAATGAACAATCTGAGTTAGCTACAAACAAACCAGACCCAGAACTATAATTAGCTTGCAATTATGCTGTATCTGGGATGCTATGTGTACCTTTGTATCTCAATAAGCTTTATGTGGATATAAGTCTTTTCAGAAGTAGCCATAGAAACCTCTAATGGGATCCTTCAAATGTGTTTGGAGGTTTTTTAAATCAGATTGTATATATCCTTGTGGTACTTCGCATTTCCCTCACGTTTCATGGAATATACACAGTATAACTTTAGAAACGTATAGATGTAGAAACTAAAACATTGGCAATGTAAATGTCTATCTATAAGCTCATAACCTAACATTTCTTTATACTGGATGGACAATATGATAGCATGATTCATCTGGCTTATTTTAGACCTGTGTCTTAGATGAGATAGGACTGGTAGTGCCTATTTATCTCCATGAAATATAAAGTAAAAACCATGCTTACATTTTTACAATGAAAAATTCTGGATTGAGTGGATGAATTTCACACAATTAATTTCTAGAAACCCAGCAACAAAGCATCTGAACTGCTACAGTGTTTTAAGTGGTGGTGTACCATATTGCTATGAATTTAAGCCTGTCTGGTTAGGTTTCATTGTATTAATTTATTGCAGGTGGATAAGGTTCATCTTTCCGCTACAGAATGGGTGGGAGGAATGAAACCAATGTCATGTATTTCGTTCTCCTGGGTTTTCCCACCACTGCTGAACTGCAGCTGCTCCTCTTCTCTGCTTTACTTCTGGCTTATTTATTAACTGTGTTGAAAAACTTCCTTATCATTCTCATCATCTGAACTAACCACAGTCTGCAAAACCCCATGTATTTCTTCCTAAGAAATCTGTCTTTCTTAGAGATCTGGTATGTTTCTGTCATTAAGCTAAAGATTCTCATAGATTTCCTCTCTCAAGACAAACATATCTCATTCCAGGGGTGCATGACACAGTTGTATTTCTTTGTGACTTTTGTTTGTACTGAGTATATTCTGTTAGCTATTACAGCCTATGACCTTTTCTTGGCTATATGCAAACCTCTCTGATATTCACTCATCATGAATCATCAGTTCTGTGCTCAGCTGACAGCTGGCTGTTGGATGTGTGGTTTCATCACTTCTTCCATCAAGCTGAGCTTTATAGCCCAGCTCTCGTTTTGTGATGTAGACAAAATCATCACTATTTCTGTGATATTTCACCCCTACTGAATATCTCCTGCAGTAATTCCTCTTTGGCTGAGCTAGTGGACTTCATCTTTGCTCTGATCATCATCATGGTGCCTTTGTGTACTGTGGTCATCTCCTATATTTGCATCATATTCACTGTGTTGAAGATCCGTTCTTCTCAGGGGAGGCAAAAGGCCTTTTCCACCTGCAGCTCCCTCTTGACTGTAGTGATATTGTTCTACTCCACCACTCTTTTCACTTATGACCACGCTAAGGTCTACAGTGCTAACAAGTTGGTATCAGTCTGGTACACGATAATTGTGACACTTCTGAATCCTCTCATATATTGTCTTAGAAACAAAGAAGTCAGGTTTTCCCTGAGGAAGACCTTTACTGCACAAGACACACCTAAGAAGGGGCTTTGCTCACGAAGATCAATTGGCAGGGCTGGTGAACTAAAGTCAGGAGGTCCAGACTTTAATCCACGCTGAAGAGAAACTCTCCTATTCATCCACACAGTAACCATATTTATTGAACTAGACCTTGATAAATCTAAGTTTGATCTACATATATACTATGGTTTTGGGTTGGGAGGGTTTTTTTGCATGTTTGTTTTCCCACTATGATTATGTGCTGCCTACCTTTCTTAGAAGTCTTCAGCTGAATGACTGCTCCAGCTTTAAAGAGAAGGTTTGGCAATGCTAGAAACTGAATCCCAGAATTTTTTTGCCCTGAATAGATTACTAGGTCCAGAAAATATTGGGTGGGATTGTAAAAGGCATGTAAAATGCACATATCTACATCTGATTTATTTACCCCAAGATTCTGTTATTGTCCCTGGAAAGAAATAGGCAGTGGAAAAGGATGAGTAATCTTAACTTTCTTAGATACCTGATTTAGGATAAAATGAAACATCCTCTGAAGGAGACAACTTTTCTAATCATAGAATCATAGAATCATAGAATCATACAGGTTGGAAAAGACCTCTAAGATCATCGTGTCCAACCGTCAACCCAACACCACCATGCCCACTACACCATGTCCCTAAGGGCCTCATCTAAACGTCTTTTAAATACCTCCAGGGATGGTGACTCCACCACTTCCCTGGGCAGCCTGTTCCAAGGCCTGACCACTCTTTCAGTAAAAAAATTTTTCCTAATGTTCAATCTAAACCTCCCTTGGCACAACTTGAGGCCATTTCCTCTTGTCCTATCGCTAGTTACTTGGGAGAAGAGACCAACACCCACCTCGCTACACCCTCCTTTCAGGTAGTTGTAGAGTGCGATGAGGTCTCCCCTCAGCCTCCTCTTCTCCAGGCTAAACAACCCCAGTTCCCTCAGCCGCTCCTCATAAGACTTGTGCTCCAGGCCCTTCACCAGCTTCGTTGCCCTCCTAATATAGCAATAGAGGGAGTATAATGTGAGTAGTTCATGCTGTGGTATAATCACAGTGTAACTTGGACTTAGTCTGTGGTTCACACCAGGCCCCTGGTACCCTTAATAACCTTATTGTACCCAGGGCACACCAAATAATTCACTCCAAGAAGAAATTCAGACACAACTGACAAGATAGATCACTCCAATGTTTCCTTCAGGCTGCATAAGCCTTGGATTCAACAGTATTACAGCAGGAGTCATGATGTAAAACTCTGACTCACAGGCTACAGTCCAAATCTTCCCATTGAATATGAAGGAGTCTAGAGACACAGCTGATGCATCTGAGTTAAATACTGATTATCTGTGAGAAAATCTGATTATCAGTTAGAAGTCTCTATACGTAAAAAGGTGCCTCTAAGAAATCTACTCCATGCTCAGAATATCACAGTGATTCAAAATGTTTAATACTCTGTAACAAACAAATAAAAAAAAGATAAAAACCTGTCAGCTGAGTGCATATCTGTATGACCATGTTAAATGTGGGTTTGAGTTTATAATTGAGACCTTAGTTTCTGATATTCTATGCTCTGTATGAGCAGACAGCCTTTTCAGATTTTGCAGTTAATGAAACATCTAGCTTTCCAGGGAGGAAACCTTAAGACACTTGCTGGAAGAACTTGTTCTGTGTGGAAGGATTTTTATTAAATAACGGACATCCTATGAACACCCCAAGCACTGAGGATTTGTTAACAACAGTATAAGGCAAAGGGTTGCTAAAGAGCAATTGTGGTTTTAGAGTCTCTGAAGCGATAGCAGAATAGGGAAGCAGGCTGAGAAATGTAACTATCAGCAGATTAGGTAACGGAATGCAGGCGGGGGAAGCGTTTGCGTGGACACCTGCTTTTGACCAATCTGTGTATATTAAGATTCGTGTGCTTGCTGACTGTAGACCAATAGGGGGACTAGATGCGTGTGTATCTGGGTAGAAGAATGTATATAAACCGAGCTATTTGGGCAATAAAGCGGCACTAACTTGATCACATTGGTCGCTGTGTTGTGTCCGAGACTTCCGCGTCTGCAGTTCTGTGTAGACTGTTGCCATGGATACAACGATCTAAACAAGACTTTTGGAGGAGTTGAGCACAACTTTAAGGACAGGTGTCAAGAACAGCTTTCAAGTTAACCATACTGGGAAGCTATCACCAGAAATGTAAGGTGCTGGCTGTATTCCAGGTATTAGCAGAAAATCTGCTATGAGAAAATAGGTAATTGATACAATATGAATATACAATACAGTATGAACCATGGCATGGGAAACAAAGAGCCAAAGAAACAAAAAAATCCAGTAGTTCTTTAGTTTTACATTTCAGATCAAGATCCACAGAGATAGTTAGATATATAAGCATGGATTCCTCCAAAACTACCTAAAAATTAGGTATCTAAGTCTAATATCTAATTAGACATCTAAGCAAACTACCGTAGGCTCCTTTACTATTCATGGACATGGATTATCACCCCCAGTGGATATTTATTCTATTTATCTTCAACATATGCCTTTAACATATAGATGTTATGAATCACTCTCCAAAGGTGCCTATTTCTCTCATAGATTTTACAGATAGCCTGTAATGCCTAGATCAGACATGTGTGTTAGTTGTGGTTTAACCCCAGCAGGCAGCTAAGCCCCAAACAGCTGCTCACTCATTCCCCCTTCAGTGGGATGGGGGAGAGAATCAGAAGGGTAAAAGTGAGAAAACTCATGAGTTTAACAGGTAAAGCAAAAGCTGCGCACACAAGCAGAGCAAAATAGGGAATCCATTCACTACTTCCAATCGGCAGGCAGATGTTTACCCATCTCCAGGAAAGTGGAGCTTCATCATGTGTAATGGTTACTTGGGAAGACAAATGCCATAACTCCGAGTGTCCTCCACTTCCTCCTTCTTCCCCCAGCTTTTATTGCTGAGCATGACCTCATGTGGTACGGAATATCCCTTTGGTCAGTTGGGGTCAGCTGTCCTGGCTGTGTCCCCTCCCAACTTCTTGTCTACCCCCAGACTACTCACTCCAGGGGCGGTGTGAGAAGCAGAAAAGGCCTTGATGCTGTGTAAGCACTGCTCAGCAATAACTAAAACATCCCTGTGTTATCAACACTGTCTTCAGCACAAATCTAAAACGTAGCCCCATACATGCTACTATGAAAAAAATTAACTCCATCCCAGCCAAAATCAGCAAAGTATCAAGCCCGCTTTTATTCTTATTACAGTATATTAAAGTAAAGCTTTTATATACCAATGACCACCTAACCTGTTTCTCCCCTTATTTCAGTTTTTCATCTATAAAGTGAAAACCATAGCATTTCAGTACTCCTTAGTGACCTTCCCATTGAAATATTAAATTTTGCAAGGTATGTAGCTCCTCTGATACATTGATTTGGCTACACATGTTGACTGGTTTTAAAGCACTGATCTGAAGGTGATTGCTTTGAAATTATGTCACAAAAATCCTTCAAATATACTGTGAAGAGGATTATTGTCCAATTGTTTTGGTTTTTTATATCCACTAATAATGATGTAGTTAGATAACCTGAAACAAATTACCTATTCAACAAGCGTTCCTAAGTGTTTTTACGGAAGGAGAGAACACAGCCAAGTATTATACAAACACAAACTTTCTGAGAATGCAAGTTCTCTCTTGCATCTAAAAGTTTATTTCTGGAAGCTTTTCTAATGAACACTTTTGTAAATTCAAAGTTAGGTGCCTTTAGCGTATTGTAAATAAATCACCTCCCACAAGTAATGTGAATAAGACTAGGAGTCCAATCTTAGCTCTTGAGAACCTTGCCATCTCTCTTAATCTTATCATCTGCCTCTGAGAGCTGGTGAGGATGTCTGCAAAAGTAAAATAGTCTGGTGTAGTGGTCTAACCCCAGCCAGCGAATAAACCCCACGCAGCCGCTCGCTCACCCCCCCCACTCCGGTGGGGTGGGGGAGAGAATCGGGAAGGCACAAGTAGGAAAACTCCCGGGTTGAGATAAAAACAGTTTAATAATTGAAATAAAATGAAGTAGAACAGTAATAGTAACAATGAGAACAACAACAATAACAGAATACACAAAGCAGGCAATGCACAATGCAACTGCTCACCAACCGCCGACCGCGTGTCACGAACCGGGGGCGAGCCCCCCCACACCCCTGGTTCTTATACTGAGCATGAGATCACATGGTATAGAATACCCCATTGGCCAGCTGGGTCAACCACCTCGGCTGTGCTCCCCCCCGGCCCCAGCTTGCTCTGCACGTGGCAGGGCATGGGAGGCCCAAAAGAGGAAACAAAAGTCTCCCCGGTGCAAGCACCGCCCAGCAACAGCCAAAGCATCAATGGGCCATCAACGCTCCTCTCACACCAAACCCAAAACACAGCAGCCCCCCCAAGCTACTGGGAAGAAAGTTAACTCTGTCCCAGCCGGAACCAGGACATCTGGTTGTAGAAGGTATTGATCTATCATGAGTCACAAAATTTGGGAAGCTTTTATGTCAAGAAGAGAAACAACTATTTCATGTAGATTTATTTAAAACCACCCTTCAAAACAAAGAGAATTTAATATAGTCTCTTGTAACTAAATGTGATGCTCCTGTGCTGAAAAGAATGCAAGTTTGCTTGTTGAACAGCATGTCCTAGAGTGTCTGATGCTTTTCTCTTCCTGGAGTGGTTGCTGGAATCCAGGCCAGTTTTCTCTTAGAGGCTGGACCCTCAGTTTCAGCCATCTGAATCACATGTCTAAGTTTTAGAAGGTGAGTACTCTCTCCCTGCCAGTCAGAGAAAAGAGCACATTTAGTGAAAACTTGTTTTTGCTTAGGGAAGGGAAGAACACTGGTTGGGAAAAAGGCACTGGTGTCTGTTCTATTTTGGTATTTTAGAAGGAAGCAGGTTCTAATGGCTAATAGGGTTTTGATTAGGTCCACAGTGTTTTGTTTATTGGAAAGAAATCTAAAAGGGGCAGAAAGAGTTCTATGTAAGAAACAGTGGGAAAAAGTAGGGATAAAAGACACACAGAAGCAGCATTACACTTTATTGTTTGGGTTTTCTTCTTGGTTTCTCTTCTTTTGCAGACAAAGACAAATGGCACAAGGGAAAAATATCTCACTTGAGGTTCAGATGTCTCCTGTGAAGATCTGACTCTAGAAGCTGAATCCCTAGCGTTTTTATGCACACCTATTAAAGTACGTATGAGCAACATGCTAAGGAGAATGCCCTCACAACTAACAAGATGATCCATTGATCCAGTGATCCATTGATTGCCAAGAGACTACCGAAAAATCAGTTGAGTAGAAAAATGTTCATGTTTTTGGCAATGTGTTCAATAAATCTGAATTCCAAAAAACACACCTGGCTTTAATCACAATATTACAAGGTATGTGTATTGTGGTTTGTGAAGTCTGAGCTTTGCTTTGCTAGGTGTAGTGACAGAACTGGATTAAAAATAGTTGTGTCTTTATTCTGATTCCATAGCACTTAGAGTAAACAGGGCTTATGAATGCAGTTAGTTCTTCTGGAAAGTAAAAGTCCATTAACAAGAAGCCAGTATTTAATTGGTCTACATTAGTCATCCTAGACTTTCTGTTTGATCAACAAAGAGACAGACAAGTCCAGAGACTTCTTCAGATCTCAGGTGAATCAAAAATCTTCCTAAAGTGACCCTCTCACTGCTCCAGCAGCTTCATTCTTAGCTTAGATTTCTGTTAGCCTGTTTAAAAAAAACATTTACTTAAAGCAGTAGTAATTGTTATTCCAACAAAATGATTTTAATAGGATATAGGATACCTTTCCATTGAAAAGTTGTTTTATTGTTTTATTATTATGAATTTTTTCATAAGTTTGTGTCCGTCACATTTAAATCATTGATGGTTACACATAAAACCAGAATAAAAATAAAGATTTAAGAATAAGGACAATGAGGTCAGACAAGACTACACATCCATGAAATGGTTGACCATACTGACATACAATTTTGACATTTTCCTTTACATTACTATGGATAAAGGTATCTCTTTCTTCTTCTCCTTTTCTTTCTAATGAAGATAGATACCTCTAAGGGACTGCTTTTCCCCCATGTTTTAAACAGGTATGTTAGGACTAGAAGAATCACACTGTGGATGCAGCTATTTCTCTCTTTTGGCAATAGAGGAAGCTTTGACAATAGAACAAGCTGTAGACAATAGGCTTAGGCTGGAAACTTAACCTTGACTGTCTAAACTTAGGTTCTCTGAACACAAAAATCCCAAAGGAAACTCGCCAAAATATCTGATGAGCAAGGTTATGCAAAGAGAAGTTCTCTCTCCAAAGTTATTTCCTTTCCTAAGATACATGAACAAAAAAAGAACAAAGAAGAGGTATATAGGGCTTCTAAGGGTACCCAGAGCTGGGGGTACATTTCAAAGATTATAAAGAGATGGCTGAAGTAATGTATTAAAAAAAAATTCAGTGTTTTAAAAATATTAGGTACATGAGGGTTATGATAATGTATCTAATAAAAATGACAACAGAGCACAGAAAATACCAGTAACTGGATGGGGATTCATATCACTCAGCTTTATACATCTTTATACATCTATATACATCTTTATACATATGGAATAGATAGCTATGACTGAGCTGGACTTCCCTTTAGGTCAATGGAGAGAAACAGAAAATCCTAGAACATGATTCATACCTTCTATGGTAAATATTCTAAAGTGGGAGTTTTTATTCCTATCCACTGAATTTAAGCATCAACCCACTGTATATATCCAAGCCTAGGTGAGATGACACTTAACTTATGAAAACAAAGTGACTAAACATAATTGAAAAGGAGTTGCTTGAAATATTCTGTCTATTAATGCTATTTTGAACATCCTGTGTGAAGTAAACTTTTTAATAGAGAAAATTTATTTAGGAAATCTCAACATTTGAGGGTTTTGTTCCAAGTACCTTTTAAGAAGAAAAAAAAGCAGTTTCTCACATAAAGAAATGTTTCCTTTTTTCTTAATAAGAGGCTTTTTTTTACAATTATCCCCACTTTTTCATGCATTTTTTGGCTCATATATTTTTTAAATTGTTTTGCATCAACTGACGAAGCATATTCATTTGTTCTTTTGTTGAGGGGAGGGCAGTCTTTTGTGGGTTAGCTGCAATCTTAGTGTGAGATTTTTCTGCCCAGTTACATCTGACATAGTTGTTTAGACTAACTTTAGAATGGAATGCCTGTTTCTTGATTGTAAAGTAGACCTGTAAACTAGGCTGGATGAGACGCATGCAGAGTATTTCTTTACGCTGAAGAGAGTGTAACAGGGTAATTGGTTCATCTGTAAATGAATATATTAGAAAAATCATCAGCTATAATAGATGAATCCATTCTCCATTGTTTTCCATCTGTCTCTCTATTTTTCATATTTCTTATGTTTCATCTATGTTATTGTTTATGTTCTTCTTCTAATTGCTTCTCCAGGCAAAGTGTCTGAAGTCCACTGCACCTTAATCTATTTGAATGTCATCTGAAAGGAAACATGGAAAACCACACCAAGGTCATTGAGTTCATTTTGGTTGGGTTCAAATCTCATCCAGGATCGCAACTCCTTCTCTCTGTTCTCTTCTCAACAATGTATGTTGTCAGTGTGGTAGGAAATGCCTGCATGATCCTTACGATTAGAATGGACTCCAAGCTGCACAATCCCATGTACTTTTTACTAGAGAACTTGTCCGTCTTGGACAATTGCTATTCCTCTGTCATCACTCCTAAAGCAGCACTGGGCAGAAGAATAATTTCCTACTATGGCTGCACATCTCAAATGTTCTTATTCTCTCTCTTTGGCACAACGGAAGCCTTCTTCCTTGCTGTGATGCTTATGATCATTTCACTGCCATCTGCAATCCACTACTGTACAAAATCATTATGAATAAAAGACTTTGTGTTTTCGTGGTGGTGGGCTCTTATCTGTCAGGCTGCATCAGTTGTACTATCCAGACAGACTTTACATTCAGTTTGTCCTTTTGTGGGCCCAAAGAAATAAACCACTATTTCTGTGATGTTCCTGCAGTGATGCATGCCTCCTGCTCAGACACACTTGTCAATGAAATAGTAATGCTGGCTCTATGTGGATCAATTATTGCAGGCACTGCCTTGGTGGTTTTTATCTCCTCTGGTTATGTAATCATCACTATTGTCCAAATGCCTTCAGCTGAGAGCAGGTGCAAGGCCTTCTCCACTGCTCTTCTCACATGCTGACCGTCAGCTGGTTCTTTGGGACTGTTTTCTTCATCTATGCTCGGCCTGGGGCCACATCTTCACCTGACAAATGCAACACCATCGCTATCTTCTATACTATTGTTATTCCCATGCTAAACCCTTTCATCTACACCCTCTGAAACAAGGAGGTAGAAGGTCTCTGAAAAAACAGTTAAAAAGGAAAGGCTTTTTTTAGTACCTTTACTAAGGATGAGAATGACCACAGTGTCCAATTTGCTATAGACAGATGTTTAGAATGTAAAACAAGGGACATCAAGGGACATCAGGGCTTGCTTTCAAGAATCTTTTGTGATTATAGATGGTCAGTGTCATGATGAAAGCAGGAGGTATAAAAAAAAATCTAGGAGAATTAGATCAGATGAAGGTGTGGATTCATTTAACCAGATTTAGACATTTACAATCCGTCGGAGCTGTAATATAGACTCCTTTTATAATCATTCAAAAGGCACAAGCATGTTAAAGCCATAATTAATCCAACTGTGTCTTAGACATCTAAAATAGGACATAAAACTCAGCCTCTGGCACTGCCTTATTTCTATGTGTTGGAACACAGCCAGTTCAGGTGGAGACATTCTCACTGTAAACATCCAAAGATAAATTAGGTCAATCAAGAGTGAACGGAATGATTTGTTTGTTCTGGACTCCTTATTTCTTAAACTATTTTTTTCCTCGATTTTGCTTTTAATCACTTCTCTTAGAAATGAGTGGAACCACTGAAATTCGGGTTCCAGTCGTCAAGTATTGATGGGCAATTGAAATCTTGCATCAGAAGTGCTCTCTTACAAAAAAAAAAAAAATATATAGCTGAATTCTGGTTCCATGTGTTTGTAACAGGACGGCAGCTATTTCTCTGTGATAGATAAGCTTGTAACAACACAATCTGACACAGTATGAAGGTAATATGTTTAAGTTCAACTTTACAGCTGCTTGCTGTGGTTCAAAATTCTGGTAAAAAAATGCACATCTCAAAAAATACCAACTTGAAACTTTTGCATCAAGTATCTGAAGCATGACCTCTTGAATTACCATTAAGCACTATCCTACCGGAAGACTGCTCAGTTCTCATTGTATTACAACATAAGATAAATGCCAGGGCTGACTAGCAATCAGAAATTACTTTTCAGAGAAAGTAATTCTTTAAATTAATTATTTGTTCACTTCCTACTCAAAAGAAATAATATAACTTTAAAATTAAAGGAGTCACTATCCATAGTTACCTCTTTCTCTCTTTTGATATAAAAGGAATCTATACTATAAGCTCAAATGCAGATGCCTATATTCCCATGCATACAGCACCATTCTAAACGGATGGAGAAAACGCCAGAGGAATATCTCTCTGTGTAGACCATGTACCATACGTATTTCTATGAGCATTTTCCACTGGCCACTATTGTAACTTCAGTGCCCACTAGTCTTCCAAAGGATCTAAACTAGTAGAAAACAACTGTAAACTGTGTATTTAAAGACATTGGGATGGAATGCAGCTCCACTTTCAGATATCTATGTTCAGGTACAATGCAGGTCTCTGCACCTGAAGGTTAGTATTTTCTAGCAAGCTATTTGGCTCACCCTGCTATAGACAAGCCTCAGCCAGGGGTCCTTTCTAGTTACCACTACATTTGGTAATTAAAAAACATTAAGTGGCATGCACATTTCATGCCATTTGACTTAGGCACCGGAAACACTCGTGATGTTGTTTAATTTAATAATACAGATAGAGCCTGTACACACAAATCCTAAATGCTACTTCTGTCAAAAGTATGAGGTTGGTATTTTCAGAAATCTCATTTTTGGCTGATCCTCAGCCAAATACTAAGCTGTTGGTCTAAACTGAACAGTGTTTAACAGTATCTAATCCACTTCAAATCATAGTGCTGTGAAGAAGAAGGATGCTGACGAGGATGTAGGATCTTAGCTGGGAAATATACATATTGAAATGTGAGAAGAAAAGAGCTTCTAAAGGGGCTTTGGTGCAGCTAAATGATGGAGTTTAACCTGCTGCATATTACACTTATATGAACGAGGGAGACTTCTCTAAAAAAAGGAGTCATGTATCAAAGAAACTTCACGGATTATTCCACTAAGACTCAGAAGGCCTTCACCTTTTAATCTATCAGAAGTCTGCTTGGCAAAGGCAGGTTCCTCCTATGTGGTCATGTTGTAGCTGCTCTTACGTCTAGTTATCTAAATGATACATGAATCTAACTCACCATTAGGACTGTCTTCACAGTGAATGGCGAGAGACAGTTTCTCATAAGAGTGAGTCACTTCCATCGTCAAACGTATCTGGAAACAGCTGCTAGGCTCTAGAGGACTTTTTTTTTTCTCAAATCTGAAGATATAAACTTTATAATGCTGACCAGAACTTTCTTTCAAGACACTCTCATAATCCCTATGTAGAACTTTCACTAAAAAATTAAAACTCAGGTATTACACTAGAGTTTGCCAAGGCCGAGAGGAGTAGGCACAGGATTCATCTTGTCTTTAGGTAACATTCCAGTAAAAATGCATTCTAGTGATGTTTTGTCACGAAGTAACCAAGATATGGCAAGTTAGGGAATAAAAGAATAAAACCACATCAAAGCTCCGAGTTCAGTTAAAACAGTGAGGGGACACTTCAGCCTTTTTAAATTCAAGGACTTACTAAAAATGCTTAAAGTAGAAGTGTATGATTTACTTTCTTTTTTCTTTTTTTTTAATACGCCAAAAAGTTATGTACCTTCTCTAATGTCACTGTACAGCTTTCACTAATAGTTAAAGGAAAGACATATGCATGGCCAGTAATACATATGCAGCACACAATTTAAACAGTCAGCTTTTCCGATGGGTTGAATTCTCCTGTGAAAGTACTTTCAGAATCATAGAATAGCCCAGGTTGGAAGGCACCTCAAAAGATCAAGTCCAACCTTTCATGGGAAAGGGAGCCTAGAGGAGATTTTCTAGCACTCTGTCCAATCGCATCTTGAAAACCTCCAGCAATGGGGACTCTACCTTGTCCCTGAGGAGGTTGTTCCAGTGAATGATTGTTCTTACTGTAAAAAAATTCTTTCTTATGTCAAGATAAAACCTCTCCCAGTGCAACTTGTGTCCATTGCCCCTTGTCGTCTCCATATGACTCCTTGTGAAGAGAGAGCCTCCATCCTCTTTGTCGCCTTTTAAATATTGTGATGTGGTGCTCCCTGAGATGTCTCTTCTCCAGGGAGAAAAGACTTAACTCCTTCAGTCTTTCCTCAGGGCGCAGGTTCTCAAGCCCTTTGATGATTGTCCTTTTCATTGCCTATTAAAAGAAGCTCAATTATGAGCTTAGACTAGAAGACTAACATCTAAAAAGATGAAGAGTAAGTTGGTGTAAAATTAAGACAACTGTATTAAGAAAAAGAAACGTAGCTATCTACATGGTATATAAACATCAAGAGAGCCATTTCAAATAATAGAGATCCAATTTATCTCAGTGAAGTAAAGGTAAATATCCAGCTCACCTTGAAGGAAAAGCTTGTAAGCTGGTAAATTTCTCCCAGGATTAAACTGACTGTACGGACTAGATCTGACAGTTTAGGTGCTTAAAACAGCTTCCACACACAGATGGCATGTTCACTTTGGCATGCCTTAGGGAATGTGGGACATCAAGATGGCATTGCTGGATGTGAAACAGGACTGATAGGAGTCCTGTACCTTTCTGCAATGACAGATGGAGACCTGCTAGGATATCCAAGTGACACGAATGGGTGGTTTTAAGGCCGCATAAAGAATCACTGGCAAAGGTATTGGCAAAGGGTGATTTTAATAGAAATTTAAGAAATGTGACTTAACAGAATTTGATGGCAAGGTTCACTCTATTACTTATTACATGGATTAAGTTACACAGGGGAAAATCGTATTAGAATTGTGTTGGAATGATTTGTACAGAGATTAAAAGTAAAAGGGTTAAAAGATAAAAGGGTAAAAAGGTAAAAGGTAAAAAGGGTTAAAAGGTAAAAAGGTAAAAGGGGGACCCTTCCATTGAGTCACGAGGTTCAGAAGAGTTCCAACTGGACCCAATCTTAGTCTCAGACTTGGACAACAGTTTATGTCTAATACAGAAAGGGATAGGAAGGACCTCCCGTTGGGTCACGAGGTTGAGAGTAGACCCCTTTGTTTTCTAAACTCCTTCTCAAAAAGGAGCCTAGGTGCGGCTGGATCTACCCTTAGTCTCAGACCTGGGCAACAGTTTATGACTAAAGGGTTAAGGGTTTTTTAGCAGCAACTTAGAGTCTTACAATGCTTAAACGTTGATCAATTTGACAGCTTCCACAAAGAATTAGTCAAGTTACTACAAAGATTTAAACTTAACTACAGGTTATACTTGTTAGTAACTATATAGATAAGCGCGCAAAAAGATCTAGGTCAATCTATATATATATATATAGGCATATGAATATGGTACCACAGCTAAATGAAAGACCTAGAGTTAGTTAATTTATAAAGGCACACCTGTTAAAAATTCCCCTCAAGTCCCGTGAAATACTCACGTCAAATGCTTTGGCATTTCCCAAGGGGCGAAGAGTTGAGCCCCGAGGAGTGTCTCAGCCCAGAATCTCGGGGATCCTCCGAGTATCGCAAATCCGAGTTTGCAGACTCTGAGAGGCGTCCCACTCAGAGGGAGGTTCTGGATGCAGCCCACTGCGGTCCAGGAGAGCTCAAAGGGTCTCACTTGGTACCGCTGTTTATAGGTTTGCAAGATGATTGGCTTTAGTCATCAGTAAATTTCCATTTTGGCTACTATCCGAGGTGGTCCAGGCTAGTAATTATGGTATTGTTTCACGGTAACAATGGTATTGTTCCACTTGAGCTATGATCCAGGTAGGGGAGGCTTCAGAGCTGTCAGAGATGATGACTTATCTCTTGTTTCTGTTCCCTACCTCGATCATGTAGCTAGTGTCCCTGGTACGATCCGTGTCGTTCCTCACCTTAGCCATGCAAAAGTGCTTGGTACGGCCAAGGGACGCTTAACCACTGAACTCATACACAACGGCTAAAGCTTAACAGAAGGTTCTGAGATCGTATCATAGCCCGGAGGAAAAGAGCAGGGGGGGAATGCACCACCACACCAAGGTACTTGAAAGATCACTGAGCACCTACGCCTAGGTAACGGGAGCAAGACCCATCCTCAGGTTTGTTAAGTTAGGTGCCTTATTGTCAAATGTCTCCTTAAGTCAGTTAGGTCAATGTAATTTCCTCCGCCTGCCTGTCCACCCCCAATTCTCAGTCCGCAGCTAGGATGTCTGTGCAGCTGCAGCACTCAGGAGATAAGCATATCCTTGTCAAGGATTTAACCTGTGATGACCTTCTGGATATCACATGAGGCTGCTTATGGCTTCCACCCCAGTCAAAGAAAGATGTTCTAGGCAGAGCCTATATTGCTACAGGAATGACTAAAGCTTTGACAGAAGGTAGATCAATCCGTTGAAAAGAACTTTCTGATAGACATCACCTCTAAAGTCCCCATGTCTCCATATCCCCATGCTCCACCCCAGAACATCCATGGCTCTGTAGCACTGCTTTCATTCAACTTCTGGGGTAATTATTCAGCAGATTCTTGAGCTGCATTGAATCAGGGATTTGTGTTCTCAAAGGAACTTTCAGGAAGTTCGCATTCACTCATTCTGGAAGCTCAAATTACTTATACTGCGTGGCTTAACATGCAACCTCCACTTCAAGGACACCTTAGATTAGCTTTTACTGCAGTAACAATATCATCTTGTACCATCTCCCCATGTTTAAAATTACTCTCTCTACACGTCTCTCTGACACCCCCCCCCCCCCCCAAACACAGTTCATCCAGTTCTCTGACTAGGTAGCTGTCTTTCTCTCTGTTGGTCTGTCTGTCTAAACATAGAATCAAACAGAAAATTGCACTACGAGAGAATCTGACTCTTCCAGTCATCTACTTTAAGCCCATTGCCATGTCTTGTTTGGGCTGATAATTATTTTAACCTGTTCTTAGACACCTGCATTCATGGCAAGAGCAACTTTTCCCCAGGCTCTCTTTGTACCAGTTTTGCTGTAATTTCTTCCCTGTAATGACAGTGTGAAGGATCTCGTCCTGTCCAAGGGGACAAAGGGAATTGTGATGTCCACTTTTAACAGCAAAAATCATCTTGCACTACTGAAGGATCTAGCACACTACTTCCCCCAGCTATTTAGGAAGGGAAAGTGAGCTTGAAAACTCAAGTGGGCTTCTACAAATTATTTTTCCATCTCTCCAATGTCTCTCTTTAAATTGAAGTTAGAAGGGACCTCTGGAGATGATCCAGTCCAACCCCAGCAGGTTCTGGAGGTGTTTGTTTCTTTTCTTAGGCAGTCAAGATAGCTAAAATGGTTGGGCACAGGCAATCCCTCTTTGATGTGTAAGGAGGTAAATGGGAGCAAACAGCGCATTCTGCTCGAAAAAACCCCAGTATGCTTTGATTGAAAGAGAAGCATGTATTGCTATACCCTCTTCTTCAGAGGAAGATGGGCCACAGCTAAGGAATCCTTTCTTCTCTTTGGTTTAAAGGTAGTATGGGGCCTTGCTGACCCAAGGTTTCTCCAGGCAAGCACTTCTAGAAGTCCTCCTTTCCAAGAAATACAGATGTATAGGGCTAGGTCTGCAAAGGGTCATCAACACGGCTTTCCATATCTATTTTTGTTTCTGCACCCTAGCTTATGTTGGAATTAGAATAGTTGTGCATATCACCTTCAGCCTATAACACTTTCACTTCTCCTCTTCTCCAGATTTTCAGCTGTTCACCTGCTCACTATGGAGAACCACACTTCCCCAGATGAATTTGTACTCCTGGGACCACCCCTGCGTGCGAATTCTCATTTTCTTCTCTATCTTGGTGATCTATACTGCAGCTGTGGTGGAGAATATGGGACTGATCACAATCATCACCAGCAATCCACAACTCCACACTACACCTATGTACTTCTTCATTGGCAATATTGCCTTCATAAATGTCTGTTATGCCAACAGTGTTGCCTCCAAAGTCCTGGTCAGAGCACAAAGGCATTTGCTGTAACAGCTGTGCAACTCGGTTTTTCTTTGGAGGACTCTTTGTTTCCACTGAATGCTTTCTTCTGGTGACAATGTCTTATGACTGCTTCACCGCCATCTGCACTCCCCTGCTCCACCAGACTATCATGTCTTGGAGGGTGTTACCTGCCGTTCTGGTTTAAACTTTTGAGGCAGTTTAAACACTGCAGTACATACCAGTTTAATCTTTCAGCTGAACTTCTGTGGGTCCAAGGAGATTGATCACTACTTTTCTGAGCTCCTACCACTCCTAAAGCTCTCCTGCAGTGAAATTTATGTCAATAAGATTGTGCTGTTCTCCTTCTCCTCTTTCTTTATTATCACTTTATGCTGTGTGACCCTGGTGTACTACTGCAACCAACTACTGATCTCCACCATCCTGAGGATCACTTCTCAGGCAGGCAGAAGAAAAGCCTTCTCTACCTGTGCTTCCCACTTTATGGCAGTAGCACTGTATTTTGGCACAACATTCGGAATGGATGCCATTCCTTCTGACTCCTCTTCACCAGAGCAGATCAAATTAGTGTCCACGTCATACTGTCTTTTCATCCTTATGTTAAACCCATCATCTCTAGCCTGAGAAAAAAAAGATGTGAAGGATTTTCTGAAGAAAACACTGGAAAGGAAATTATTCTATGGAATTACACATATTAAATCACATGCCTTCAAAGAAAGCATTTTCAGAAGCGGCCAGAAGCAAAGAGAAACAAAGCAAAGTCTCACAATGGATTTTTCTAATCAAAAATCCCGTTCTCTGTTCATCTCATTTTGAAAATTTTCCTCGTAATTTCAAGCATATTTTCCTCAAGTTAGTGTGCAAAATACTGCTGCATGTTTTCTTAAAGTCACTCCTGAAAGTAAAGTAGGTTTAGCCACTATTAGAAGTGCTTCAGTACAACTAAAAGGTTGCTGTTCCTTTGTCATGAGGAGATGACTTTGGGAAGACAACAATTTCTTTCAGTTCATTTGATGTGGAAACATAGGAGAAGGGGGCTATTCCTGCTACGTCCCTCCATGCCTCTTTTATGGCACCTAATATGGTGCCTGTGGGTGCAGGAGGAGACAGAGAAAAAAGGAAGTGGGCAGAAGAGAGAACATCTGAACTTCAGTGGTTTTGATGGAAAAACAAATCAACAACAGTTACAGACAACAGGTGGGGTTTTTTGAGGGTGGCTGTATCTACCATTTCGCTCTTCTTCATGACAAACACCAGAAAAATATTCCTCTATTTTGTTTTTCCAAAGTCGTAACAATAATTTTGGGGGTTTATTTATAGAATCATAAAATCATAGAATCATAGAATAGTTTGGATTGAAAGGGGCCTTTAAAGGTCATCTAGTCCAACCCTCCTGCCATGGGCAGGGACATCTTCAACTAGATCAGGTTGCTCAGAGCCCCAACCAACCTGACCTTGAATGTTTCCAGGGATGGGGCATCTACCACCTCTCTGGGCAACCTGTGCCAGTGTTTCACCACCCTCATCGTAAAAAATTTCTTCCCTATACCTAGTCTAAATCTACCCTCTTTCAGTTTGAAACCATTCCCCCTTGTCCTGTCGCAACAGGCCCTGCTAAAAAGTTTGTCCCCATCTTTCTTATAGGCCCCCTTTAAATACTGAAAGGCTGCAATAAGGTCTCCCCGGAGCCTTCTCTTCTCCTGGCTGAACAACCCCAACTCTCTCAGCCTTTCTTCATAGGAGAGGGGTTCCAGCAGAACAGAATAGAGGGGCAGAATCACCTCCCTCGACCTGCTGGCCACGCTGCTTTTGATGCAGCCCAGGATACAGTTGGCTTACTGGGCTGCAAGCGCACATTGCCGGCTCATGTCCAGCTTCTCATCCACCAGTACCCCCAAATCCTTCTCGGCAGGGCTGCTCTCCATCCCTTCATCCCCCAGCCTGTGTTGATACCGGAGGTTGCCCCAGCCCAGGTGCAGGACCTTGCACTTGGCCTTGTTGAACATCATGAGGTTCACACGGACCCACTTCTCGAGCTTGTCCAGGTCCCTCAGGATGGCATCCCATCCCTCAGGCGTGTCAACCGCACCACTCAGCTTGGTGTCATCTGCAACTTGCTGAGGGTGCACTCAATCCCACCGTCTTTAATTGATGAAGATATTAAACAGTACTGGACCCAATATGGACCCCTGCAGGACACCACTCATCACCGATCTCCATCTGGACATTGAGCTGTTGACCACCACCCTCTGGATGCGACCATCCAACCAATTCCTCATCCACCAAGCAGTTCATCCATCAAATCCATATCTCTCCAGTTCAGACAGAAGGATGTTGTGGGGGATCACGTCAAAGGCCTTACAGAGGTCCAGACAGACGACATCTGTAGCCCTTCACATGTCCACTGATGTAGTCAGTCCACCATAGAAGGCCACTAGCTTGGTCAGGCAGGACTTGCCCTTGGTGAAGCCATGCTGGCTCTCTCGAATCACCTCCCTGTCCTCCATGTGCCTTAGCAGAGCTTCCAGGAGGATCTGTTCCATGATCTTCCCAGGCACAGAAGTGAGACTGGCTGGCCTGTAGCTCCCCGGGTCTTCCTTTTTTCCCTTTTTAAAGATGGGGGTTATGTTTCCCTTTTTCCAGTCAGTGGGAACTTCACCGGACTGCCACAACTTCTCAAATGTGATGGACAGTGGCTTTTGTGACGCCCATCTATAAGAAGGGCCGGAAGGAGGATCCGGGGAACTACAGGCCGGTCAGCCTGACCTCGGTGCCGGGGAAGATCATGGAGTGGATCGTTTTGAGGGCGCTCACGAGCCATGTCCGGGACAACCAGGGGATCAGGCCCAGCCAGCACGGGTTCATGGAAGGCAGGTCCTGCTTGACCAACCTGATCTCCTTCTATGAGCAGGTGACCCACCTAGTGGATAAGGGAAAGGCTGTGGATGTGGTCTACCTGGACTTCAGTAAAACCTTTGACACTGTCTCCCACAGCATTCTCCTAGAGAAGCTGGTGGCTCACGGCCTAGACAGGTACACTCTTCGCTGGGTAAAAAACTGGCTGAACGGCCGAGCCCAGAGAGTTGTGGTGAACAGAGTTAAATCCAGTTGGCAGCCGGTCTCGAGCGGTGTTCCCCAGGGCTCAGTACTGGGGTCGGTCCTGTTCAATATCTTTATCAACGATCTGGACGAGGGGATCGAGTGCTCCCTCAGTAAGTTTGCAGACGACCAAGTTGGGCAGGAGTGTTGATCTGCTTGAGGGTAGGAGGGCTCTGCAGAGGGACCTGGACAGGCTGGATCGATGGGCCGAGACCAACTGTATGAGGTTCAACAAGGCCAAGTGCCGGGTCCTGCTCTTTGGCTGCAACAACTCCATGCAACGCTACAGGCTTGGGGAAGCGTGGCTGGAAAGCTGCCCAGAGGAAAAGGACCTGGGGGTGCTGGTTGACAGCCGGCTGAACATGAGCCGGCAGTGTGCCCAGGTGGCCAAGAAGGCCAACGGCATCCTGGCCTGTATCAGAAATAGTGTGGCCAGCAGGAGTAGGGAGGTGATGGTGCCCCTGTACTCGGCACTGGTGAGGCCGCACCTCGAATCCTGTGTTCAGTTTTGGGCCCCTCACCACAAGAAGGACATGGAGGTGCTGGAGCGTGTCCAGAGGAGGGCAACGAAGCTGGTGAAGGGCCTGGAGCACAAGTCTGATGGGGAGCGGCTGAGGGAACTGGGGTTGTTTAGTCTGGAGAAGAGGAGGCTGAGGGGAGACCTCATCGTGCTCTACAACTACCTGAAAGGAGGTTGTAGCAAGGTAGGTTTTGGTCTCTTCCAAGTAACTAGTTTTATCCCCGACATACCAATAGAAGCTTTTCTTGTTGCCCTTGGCGTTCCTGGCCAAATTTAATTCTATCAGGGCTTTAGCCTTCCTAACCTGATTCCTGGCTGCTTGGACAATTTCTCCCAGGCTACCTGTCCTTGCTGCCACCCTCTGTAGGCTTCCTTTTTGTGTTTGAGTTTGTCCAGGAGCTCCTTGTTCATCCAGGCAGCCCTACTGGCGTTTTTGCCTGACTTCCTCTTCCTAGGCTTGGAGGAGGTGATCCTTGAATATTCACCAGCTTTCTTGGGCCCCTCTTCCCTCCAGGGCTTTATCCCATGGCACTCTTTCTAGCAGATCCCTGAAGAGGCCAAAGTCTGCTCTCCTGAAGTCCAGGGTAGTGAGCTTGCTGTGCACCCTCCTTGGTGCCCTAAGGATCTTGAACTCCACACTTTTGTTCTTCATCAGGCACCTGCCATGGAAAATTGCTGCATGGTGACTGAGTCCACACTGACGGGATTCGAAATCAGCTAGAACTGCAGATCTTTCTTTTATGGTCTTCGTACTGTTGTATGTCACCACGCTCTTGGGAAAGTATGCCATGGCTGTTATAATTTGTATAAACACTCATCTATTACCAAACAACCATGCATTACTTCCTAAAGAAACTCTCCGTCTGGCACCTCTGCCACCCCTCTGCCATTGCCACTCTTGGGCTGCTTCTTTGCTGAGAGGCAGGCCATTTCCTGTGGCAATTGGTTAGGCCAGCTGATGCTGTTTCCTCTCTTTGTCACCAGCGAGTGCTTTTTCATAGTGGTCACAGCTTATGACTGCTTCATGGCCATTGGTAACCCACTGTTCTACCTCACCAAGAAGTCAAAAAAGGATGCCATCAGTTTGCATTGGCATCCTACGCCTGTGGCCATGCCAACAGCATTCTACAGACTGCAGTTCTCTATGGGCAGCTAAAGGAAGCGATTCTCTTGTCATGTCCCAGCTGTTATGATTTCTACCCCTTAAAGGCAATTTAATTGTGTCCATCAGCACGGCAGTGATATTCACCTCATACATGTTACCTCCACTACCCTAAAGTCTGAGAAAAGTCTGAGTAAAATGGGCAGCAAGTCAGGAAAGACCCATCATTGGGACGCATCTATCTCAATGCGGGTACTCATAACACAGACATCTCTCTCTGGACTTGTTTAAAATTACCTTTGTATACATAGACTTACTGCGGGATAAACTTTCAGGTTCTATAGCAGGCGAGTGCAACTGTGGCAACCAGATGAGGTGAACAAAAAATAGAGCTGCTTCCTTTGCTGCAATAAATTTTGGGTGTAATGTGAACATCTTCAAAGGACAATCTGAGAAACTACAGACCATTCAACATCCTCACTTCTGCTCCTGGGAAAATCATGGGGTAATTCTTCTTGGAACACACTTTTGGTCACATGAAGAAGAAGAAAGTGACTGGGAGCAGTCAGCATAGATTTACCAAAAGTAAATCATTCCTGGCCAACCTATATCTGTCATGAAATCACTGGATTTGTGGATGAAGGAAGAGCAGCAGATGCCATTTACATGAACTTTAGCAAGACTTTCAACACTGTCTTCCATTGTATTGTAGCCAAGTTACGGCTTTACAGTCTGGATGGATGGACAACTAGATGGATAAAAAGGCTGGTTGGATTATCAGGCTCAGAGAGTAGTGGTCAATGGGCCATACTTTACCCGGAGTGGTCAATGGGTCTACTCTACCCTGAAATACTGCAGGAGGAGGTGAAGGAGTGCTTACCCAACAGGTTTACAGATGACACCAAACTGGGAGAGGGATAGGGGAATGACACTCAAGGGCATAGACTGGCTGGAAGAATTGGCCACTAAGAACTGCATGAAATTCAACAAGGATGCAAACAAATGCAAATTCCTGCATGTGGCAAGGAATAACCCCTGGCAATGACACAAGCAGGGGCTAGGTAGAAGCTCTGCAAAGTCTTGGTAGACAGCAAGCCGAGCATCAGTCTTCAGAGTGCCCTGGCAGCAAAGCAGCTCAACTGTATTCTGGGCTGTATAAACAGCACCATAGCCAGTAAATCAAGGGCAGTGTTTATCCCCCTCAACTTAGTATTCGTTAGACTGCACCTGCTTTGAGCAGGAGGTTGTACTTCAGATCTCCTGAGGACCCATCCAGCATAAATTATTCTATGAGTCTATAGAAGGTAAGGATAGGATTCATGTGCCTATATGTCATTTGGTAGTTTTCTTTCTAGTCAAGGGAGAGTCACTAAATACAGTCCATGGATTCTAAGAAGTAGTCAACATCATTGTAATGCACCCATTCAAAAGAGAACACATAAAGGAAATTCTAGATTACTAGGTCGTGTAAATATATAAATAGAGGAGCCAAACCCTGCCTATCACAAGTATAAACTAGTGTTTTCCCTTTGGCACAGATTATGTGTGGATCTGATTTGCTTATCAGTTCTCAAAGTAAAGGTTCTTGTACTGCAACTTTGCTCTAGTGGAAAAAAATGAAAGCAGTGTCACTGACCACAGGAGGAATGGTTTTTTTTACCTCTCGTGTTGGAGAATGAGGAGCAACTCAACAAATGGAACTCAAATTGGTCCCTAAAGAGAGAGAGGTTTATTTTTCTCATGCAACAGCGGCGGAAACAGTGCTTTCCTAGCCTTGTCTATTCCTTGATCTCTAACTTCCATAAAAATCTATTTCAAATTTTTTTTATATGAAACTTTTTTTTTCCTGCAAATTTCTGTTTTCATGCTTTAAAAGACATTTTTCCAATGACATTCCTTTTTCTTTTCATCAGTTATTTAGAACAAGCATCAGGAAAAAAAAAAAGGCTGGTATGTTCATCTTCATCCTTTTCTCTCAAGTAAGTCGTGTTTTGTGTTTTAGCATTTATCTTAATGCACATTTATTACAGAAATAGATTTTCTCACTCTCTGTCCTTCCTTCCTTTATTCCTCCCTTCCCTCCTTCCCTCCTTCCCGCCTTTCCACTTTTTAATTTTTCACTTTTTTGTCATTTCCCTTCTTTCCTTTCTTCCTTCTTCCTCGGAGTTGGGTACTATGAGATTAATTTCCCCTAAGTGTACGTACCGACATCAATACCAACAGCACAGCCCCTTTCCATAGTTTATCTCCATTGTCACTGTCTCTGTTGTCAACCACTCTTCCAATACAATTCACCTGAATTCTTTTAGAGTCTACTTAAGGGGCTTCATGCTATAGAGAGGGAATCTTCTGTAGAATTCATTGATTAAAATCTGTATTTAATATTTGGATTGGTGAGACTCCTCTTATGAGTAAAGTGTAGCCATCTTGAAATTGACCTCACATGAGATTTTCCCTGCCTGTGACTTACAACAGAGCAAGCTGTTATCAAATCTCTCTGACAGTTTCTCCTGCATAGAGGTTCACGGTTCATTGGCATCATAAAGTTTTTGCATACAGTGGGCAAAGTTTTGCCTAATTAAGGATCGAATCAGAACTTCTGATACCAGATTGAACTAATCTGATGAGAATTGCTTGTCATTTTTTGATAATCACATTTCCTTAAAGTGTCTTTAATTGAGAAGTAAAAAAAATTACATTGTTTAAGAAATATTGCACACATTTAATTCTAAAACATACACACCTACACATACACACGTGTGTATATTCACATGTAAGGTATGAAATACTTCTGCTTTTATTTCTCTTCACAGCTACGCATATAGATAGACAGATAGAGATACAGCGGAACAGTAGAATATTGAAGTGGACAATTAAGAAGTCATGGGGAAAAACAGTCTTCCCACTATGGAAATAATGGAGGTATGTTCACTCTACACTCTTTTAGTACAGCATATCCTTTTTTGTCTGCCCAAATCTGGTATTAGAAACATATATCTAATACATATATAGAAAGAAAGATGATTATCAGCTAGACAGTGTTGATATGTTGGTATAAGCATAGCTAAATATGTCTGTGTGTGCGCCCTCACAGCACATTTGTGAAAGGGATTAACCTCGCAGTTTTCTACAAATATAGCATAATAATGCATGTAAGCATTAACAAGCCATCTGCATGTGAAACAGTGAGTTTGTGCATTTATGTTGGTTGTGTCTAATCATGGGATTTCTGTCACCTCACTTAAACCATCCAGAAGATAGGTCAGATTCATTGTAGCTAATCTTAGTCGCTCAATAGTGTTACTAAAAATAAATGCCTTTTGCAGTTTATCCAAGACATCTGCACAGTGCCTGTAGGTTTCTTACACCCTTAAGTTTCTACATGCTTCAGAAGCAAGAGCTGAAAGCTGGGTGGCATAATCTTCATCATCCCTCATGGCAATAAAAACATATTTTTAGGCAATCCCTGCTATGTCACTTCTTAATCATACCTAGCAACAGAAGAGGAATTTGGGAAACAGCATCTCTAGTGCTATTTTAGACCTTTTGTGGTACTTTGCATGGCCTTCAGCCCTGCTCTGGAAGGACACAGACCTTCTGCGGGTCCCGTGTCATATCTGCCAACTCCAAGTGAGTGGCTAAGATATCGCTGACAGGTAAAATTGTACTATCTCACTCTACGTGCCTGAATATCACCATGAGTGCCTGAAGTGGAGTAACTTATATGCAATGCTAGCTGTCTAAGCTCTGATTACAGTCATATAATTATACGTAATGAAGTGGAAGTGTAAGCCATATAGATAACAGTGTCCAGAAATATTTAACCCATTCCTAACTAGAACCCTCTGTTAGGCAGATGAGTCACTGTTTAGAGTCACGGATTGTATTAATTAGAGATTTGATTTGCTGGTCCATGCATAGGCTCTCGGTGATGTTTTGAGAGGCCCTTTGTTCTCCACCTGGCAGAATGTTTTCCACTCCAGAAGGTTCTGTATCTCCTGTAGTTTGTGTCCTAAATTTTTGCTCTGTATGAATCGCCCAAATAACTACAGCATGCAAAAGACATTACACGTGTCCACGAACTCATATATGGGCACTGAAGGTGGGATTCAAGAGCCTAAACACAGCCATAGGAAAGCATTTCAGATGTGCTAGAGTGTTTCACAAATTCCAGCCAGATATGACACAGAACCTATGGAAATCACATCATCTTCTAGACTGAGAGCTGGAGGGCCAGGATATCTACAGCATCTCAAAACATGCTTATGTTTATGTACCTGAATCACTAATATACAATTTAGACACCCACAGTGTGATTAATTCCACACTGTTTACTTAGAACAGGTTAACTTCATGTCTGAATGTCCTCTTTTAGTCAAAGGAGAAAGACCAACACTTTGAGAAGGTGATTTCATTCATTCTATTGTGCTTTATGAGATATTGTCACTTCCTAACAGTATTTGTGTCTCTCCATTAACTTTTGTATTCACTACATAACCAGATTATTCACAAGGAGATCCACCTACCATATTTAAGCAGAGACAGGCACCTGTCTCACTCTTAAAGACTAACAACAGCACAGATGGAAGTACATCTAGAAATGATATAATAGGCATTTACAGGAAACACTAATCCTTCTGTGAAGATGCTAACTTACACAAGGATGACTAACCTTAAGACTTAGTGAGATGGCTTAATTAATTGTGTCCCTAATAGTTCAGAGGCACTAAAGATCAGTGCCCAGAATAGTGTTATAACGAGTTGAGTTCTGGATGAGGAGGAATGTGGAGGTTAGGTGAAAAATTCATGTAAACCAACAGAGTACGGAAAAAAAAAAATCTTAAGCATTGCACCCTTTGATGTACCTAGCACGTTTCGGATCATGCTGTGTTAGTATCATGAGATGTTTGAGGTCTGGATCAGAAATGTAACTCACAGTTGTGTAAATTTGTATTTACAAAATAGGGTCCTAGAAAAATCCTGCAGTCTACTTTGGAAAATCCCCCTTGTGCCTTAGTAGTACTTTGTGAAGTTGCTATGTTGTTGCTATTCATTGTTTTTTTTTTTTTTTCATTATGAATCACTCATTGCAACTAATTTTTTTTTTTTCCTTCAATCCAGGCAGCTCTCATTACAAACACAGATTTTCAAGTCACGGTCTGTGCATACAAGCTAGCTTGAGAGGATGTTCAAACTGCTGCTGCATCTGCTTCTCCTGCAAAGTCTATAGCAGCTTCTGTATGATTCTCAGCATGTCCTCAGATAACCTGACCCATGTGGTTGAATTCATTCTGGTTGGTTTTCCAGGTAAACAGGAAATCAAGCTGCTGCTCTTTTTTATGTTCTTCCTGGCTTATGTGCTGACAGTGACAGAAAATGCAATGATTGTTGTGCTTGTTTGGACAAATCTCCAGCTTCACAAGCCAATGTATGTTTTCCTGGGCAATCTTTCCTTTCTGGAGATCTGGTACGTCTCTGTCACAGTGCCCAAAGTGCTTGTGAGCTTGGTGACAAAGAGACAAGGCATCTCCTTCACAGGCTGCATGGCTCAGCTATTCTTCTTCCTGGCATTGGCCTGCAGTGAGTGCACTCTCTTGGCTGTCATGGCCTACGATCGCTATGTGGCCATCTGCAACCCATTGCGTTACCCAATCATCATGGATCACACTCTTTGTGCCCGTCTGGCCATTGGCTCCTGGATAAGTGGCTTCCTGATTTCCACAGGGAAGGTTTACTTCATTTCACGTCAGACCTACTGTGGGCCCAACGTCATCAACCACTTCTTTTGTGATGTCTCTCCCTTACTGAAGCTAGCCTGCACCGACATGTCAGCAGCTGAGCTTACGGATTTCTTACTGGCCCTGCTCATCCTTCTTGTACCACTCATTGTGATTATGGTCTCCTATGTGTGCATCATCTCTGCTGTCTTGGGCATTCCCTCAGCCCAGGGGCGTCACAAGGCCTTCTCTACCTGTGCCTCTCACCTTTTAGTGGTCACAGTGTTCTATACAACCTCCCTGTTCATCTATGCCAGGCCCCAGGCTATTGATTCCTTCAGCTCCTACAAACTGGTTTCTATGGTATACACCGTCCTGACACCCCTCGTCAACCCGGTCATCTATTGCCTAAGGAACCAGGAATTCAAAAGTGCTCTTAGGAAAACAATGTACTGGAGAGACTTCTTGTCCTAGAGGTTTCATCCAGGGTTTTCCTTATTTATTTAACTCCCTTTCTACTCTGTAAAATTGATTTCTACAGGTCATAATAAATTACCTAGTGTTCATCCAGTCCACAGTAGGAAACACGTGGGCTGAAACCAGCTCAAGCCCATTGCTCTTTTAAAAGTTCTTTTTGTTTGTTGTCCAATTTTAATACACTATATAAGGCTGAACCATCTAACCCTGCCCCTGGTTAAGTTAGGAAGACATATGCACTCTTTTGATTAACTCAGAGACAAACAGGTACACAGCTGTTTGTTCTACTCAACTGATATAGCCGGCTGATCTACTGAACTGATATAGCCATCTACCTAGAACCAAGGCTATCCCCTGGTCTCCTTTGTGTTAAGTTCAGCTTTCTTTGCAACAGCTGTGGTTAGTAACTTCCTACCTTATTCCCAGAGCTTCATGAGCACAAATCCCTTCCCCATCTCCTCAGACCCTTCTACCATTATAGAGGTTCATTGGCTGGTCACAAACAAGTGCAGGATTTTGCGTTTCCCCTTGCTGAACTTCATAAGATACCTGTCTGCCTATTTCTCCAGCCTGTCAAGGTCCCTCTGAGCACAACCATCTAGTTTATCAAATACCTCTCACAGTTTTGTATCATATGCAAGCTTTTTGACAGTGCACTCTGTCCCATCATCCAGGTCCTTAATAAATATGTTAAAAAATACTCACTCCAGTGTTGACCCCTGGGGCACACCGCTAGTGACTAGCCTCCATCTGGAATTTGTGCTGCTGATCACAACCTTTCAAGCCTGGCAGTTCAGCCAGTTCTCAATCCACTTCACTGTCCACTTATGTAACCCACACTCCATGAATATATCTATGAGGATATTATGGGACACAGTGTCAAAAGCCTTGCGAAAGTCAAGGTAAAAAACATGCACTGCTCTCCCCTCACCCACTGAGCTAGTCATTTCATTGTGGAAGTCCATCAGATTGGTCAGGCATGATTCCTCTTTCATACATCCATGCTGACTACTATCAACCACTTTCTTGTCCTTCATATGGTTGGAAATGGCTTCCAGGAGGGTTTGTCCAATCACCTTCCCAGGGACTGAGGGGAAGGCTGACTGGCCTGTAGTTACCCAGATCTTCCTTCTTGCCCTTCTTGAAGGCAAGAGTGACATTTGCATTCTTCCGGTCCTGAGGAACCTCCTCAGATCACAATGACCTTTCAAGGACAATTAAGAGTGACCTTGCAATGATGCTGCCCAGCTCCCTCAGCACTTACGGCTACATACCATCAGATCCCATGGACTTCTGCAGGTCTAGTTTGTTTAATGTCCCCTAACCTGATCTTCCTCCACTGAGGGTAAGTCTTCCCTGCTCCAGACTTCACATGGGTCTCAGGGTCTTGGATTCCTGAAGGCAAACCTTATCAATAAAGATCAAGGAGAAGGCGGCATTTAGTACCTAACCTTTTCCATGTCTCTTGTAACCAGGTCCCCTGACCCATTCAGCAGCAGGCCTACATTTTCCCTAGTCGTCTTTTTACTGCTGATATACCTGCAGAAGCCCTTCTTGTTGCCCTTCTTGACCTCTCCAGATTCAGCTCCAGAATAATTTTTGTTATCCTAACTCAAACCCTGCATCATCACACACTGTCTCTATGTTACTCCCAGGACACCTGACCCTGCTTCCACTTCTTCTATGCTTCCTTTCTGTATTCAACTTCAGTAAGAAGCTCCTTGTTCACACATGTGCGCCTCTTGCCACCTTTGCTTGACTTCCTGCACATGGGGATAGACTGCTCTGGAGCTTGGAGGAAGTGAACCTTGAAAACCAAAAGCTCTCCTGGACGCCTCTTCTCTTCAGCATGGTCTCCCAGTGGATTCTTCCAAGCAAGTCCCTGAACAGGCAAATTCTGCTCTCCTAAAGACCACGGTTGTGATCTTGCTATTTGCCTTGTTCCCTTCTCTCAGGCTTCTGAACTCCACCATTTCATGGTCACTTCAGTCAAGGCTGCCCCTGACCTTCACATCCCCAACCACTTTGTCTTTCTTTGTAAGTACATGGTCCAGCAGACCACCCTGCCTCATCAGCTTCTCAAACACCTGAGTGAGGAAGTTAGCATCAATGCATTTCAGAAATCTTCTGGATTCTTTGTGCCCTGCTGTGTTGCCCTTCCAGCAGGTATTGAGGTCGTTTAAGTCCCCCATGAAGACCAGGACCTACAAATGTCAGGCTTCTTCCAGCTTACTGATGAAAGCTTCATGTACTTCTTTGTGGAGGTGGTCAATAGCAGACACCAACCACAATGTCTCCCACGCTGGTCTGCCCTCTAATCCTAAACTGGCTTCCATCAATGACACAGAACAGCAACATCATAGAAGGGAAGAGCTTTTCTGAGCTGAGCTCTAGACAACTCTTCTGTAACTCCCTGATATTTAAAATTCTTATTCAGAGATAACAGCAGCCAGCAAACCTGTAATTATTTTAAAAAATGTGTGTGTGTCTCCAGCCTCTGGGAGCAGTGGAGGAAAAAAGATCAATAGTACTGATAAACAGGGACCTACAAAGGAGTAAAAGAAGGAATGGAAGAAAATTAAGAAAAAAGCCTACAATAAACCCAACAAAAACCAGTATAAAGAAGTAAAGGGCTTCAGGTTCTCTTAAAGAAACATTGATACAGAGAACAATTCAGTCTGGTCTTACAGATTCCATCTTCCTTTTGTACAGTTATGAATAAGAAAGACTGCTTCTGTGGAAGAATAAATTGTCTTTCTTGATTCAGATATAGGTCTGAATGCAATCACTTGATCCATGGGTTCCTTCATTTATGAGGAAGAAATATAGGTAAACCAGATACAAATCCTCTAAATTTCAACTTTAAACTCAATAGCCATGGAGCAAATTCTCTTAGAAGCTATTTACAAGCACATAAAGGACAGGAGGGTGATGGGAAACAACCATCCACTTAAAAATTGTGCCTGACCAACCTGATTGCCTTCTATGAGGACATGACTGTCTTTGTGGATAAGCAGAGAACAGTGGATATTATTTCTTTCACTGTAGCCTTTGAGATGGTCCTCTAAATTATATTTATAGCTATATTGGTGGAGCATGGCCTGAATAAATGAGGTAATTATGAGATCATAGAATCATTAAGGTTGGAAAAGACCTCTAAGATCATCGAGTCCAACCGTCAACCCAACACACCATGCCCACTACACCATGTCCCTAAGCGCCTCATCTACACGTCTTTTAAATACTTCCAGGGATGGTGACTCAGCCACTTCCCTGGGCAGCCTGTTCCAAGGCCTGACCACTCTTTCAGTAAAGAAATTTCTCCTAATGTCCAATCTAAACCTCCCTTGGCGCAACTTGAGGCCATTTCCTCTCGTCCTATCGCTTGTTACTTGGGAGAAGAGACCAACACCCACCTCGCTACAACCTCCTTTCAGGTAGTTGTAGAGCGCGATGAGGTCTCCCCTCAGCCTCCTCTTCTCCAGACTAAACAACCCCAGTTCCCTCAGCCGCTCCTCATCAGACTTGTGCTCCAGGCCCTTCACCAGCTTCGTTGCCCTCCTCTGGACACGCTCCAGCACCTCAGTGTCCTTCTTGGAGTGAGGGGCCCAAAACTGAACACAGTATTCGAGGTGCGGCCTCACCAGTGCCGAGTACAGGGGCACGATCACCTCCTTACTCCTGCTGGCCACACTATTTCTAATACAGGCCAGGATGCTGTTGGCCTTCTTGGCCACCTGGGCACATAGCCGGCTCATGTTCAGCCAGCTGTCAATCAGCACCCCCAGGTCCTTTTCCTCCGGGCACATTTCCAGCCACTCTTCCCCAAGCCTGTAGCGTTGCATGGAGTTGTTGCAGCCAAAGAGCAGGACCCGGCACTTGGCCTTGTTGAACCTCATACATTGGCCTCGGACCATCGATCCAGCCTGTCCAGGTCCCTCTGCAGAGCCTTCCTACCCTCGAGGAGATCAACACCCCCACCCAACTTGGTGTCGTCTGCAAACTTACTGAGGGAGCACTCAATCCCCTCGTCCAGATCGTTGATAAAGATATTGAACAGGACCGGCCCCAGTACTGAGCCCTGGGGAACACCGCTCGTGACCGGCCGCCAACTGGATTTAACTCCGTTCACCACAACTCTCTGGGCTCGGCCGTCCAGCCAGGTTTTTACCCAGTGAAGAGTGTACCTGTCTAGGCCATGAGCCGCCAGCTTCTCTAGGAGAATGCTGTGGGAGACAGTGTCAAAGGCTTTACTGAAGTCCAGGTAGACCACATCCACAGCCTTTCCCTCATCCACTAGGTGGGTCACCTGCTCATAGAAGGAGATCAGGTTGGTCAAGCAGGACCTGCCTTCCATGAACCCGTGCTGGCTGGGCCTGATCCCCCGGTTGTCACAGACATGGCTCGTGAGCACCCTCAAAACCAACCGCTCCATGATCTTCCCCGGCACCGAGGTCAGGCTGACCGGTCTGTAGTTCTCCGGATCCTCCTTCTGGCCCTTCTTGTAGATGGGCGTCACATTGGCAAGCCTCCAGTCATCCAGGACCTCCCATGTTAACCAGGACTGCTGGTAAATGATGGAGAGCGGCTTGGCAAGCTCCTCCGCCAGCTGCCTCAGTACTCTTGGGTGGATCCCATCTGGCCCTGTAGACTTGTGAGCGTCCAGGTGGCATAGCAGGTCATTAACTTCATCCTCTTGAATTATGGGGGGTTTATCCTGCTCGCCGTCCCTGTCTTCCAGCTCAGGGGGCTGAATACCCTGAGGATAACTGCTCTGGGTATTAAAGACTGAGGCAAAGAAGGCGTTGAGTACCTCAGCCTTATCCTCGTCCTTGGTGGCAACGTTCCCCCCTGCATCCAATAAAGGATGGAGATTCTCCTTGGCTCTCCTTTTGTCATTAACATACTTATAAAAGCATTTTTTGTTGTCTCTCATGACAGTGGCCAGGTTGAGTTCTAGCCGGGCTTTTGCCTTTCTAATTTCCTCTCTGCACAACCTAACGAGATCCCTGTACTCTTCTTGAGTTGCCTGCCCCTTCTTCCAAAGGTGATAAACTCTTCTTTTTTTCCTGAGTCCCAGCCAGAGCTCCCCATTCAGCCAGGCCGGACGTCTTCCCGGCCCGTTCTTCTTGCGGCACATGGGGACAGCCTGCTCCTGCGCCTTTAAGACTTCCTTCTTGAAGAACGTCCAGCCTTCCTGGACCCCTTTGCCCTTCAGGACTGTCTCCCAAGGGACCCTCTCAACCAGTGTCCTGAGCAGGCCAAAGTCCATCCTCCGGAAGTCCATGGTAGCGGTTTTGCTGGCCACGCTCCTTACTTCACCAAGTATCGAGAATTCTATCATTTCGTGGTTGCTGAGCCCAAGCCGGCCTCCAACCACCACATCTCCCACCAGTCCTTCTCTGTTCGTGAACAGCAGGTCAAGCGAGGCATCTCCCCTCGTGGGCTCACTTACCAGCTGTGTCAGGAAGTTCTCTTCCACACTCTCCAGGAACCTCCTCGACTGTTTCCTCTCTGCCGTGTGGTATTTCCAGCGGACGTCTGGAAAGTTGAAGTCCGCCACGAGAACAAGGGCTAGCGACTGTGAGACTTCTGCCAGCCTCTGGTAGAATATTTCATCTGCCTCCTCGACCTGGCTAGGTGGTCTATAACAGACTCCCAGCAGGATATCTGCCTTGTTGGCCTTCCCCCTCATCCTTACCCACAAGCACTCGACCTCGTCATCACTACCATCGAGCTCTAGACAGTCGAAGCACTCCCTAACATACAGAGCCACCCCACCGCCTCTCCTTCCTCGCCTGTCCCTTCTGAAGAGCTTATAGCCATCCATTGCAGCACTCCAATCGTGCGACTCATCCCACCATGTTTCCGTGATGGTGACTAAGTCATAGCTACCCCGCTGCACAATGGCTTCCAGCTCCTCCTGTTTGCCACCCATGCTGCGTGCATTGGTGTAGATGCACTTGAGCTGGGCTGCCGATTTCTCCCCCGACAGTGGCGTGCGGTCCCTAGGCTCTTCTCTAGTGAGCCTGGTTTTATCCACTTCCCCCTTCGAACCTAGTTTAAAGCCCTCTCGATGAGCCCCACCAACTCACACGCGAGAATCCTTTTCCCCCTGTGAGACAGCTGAACTCCGTCCGTTGCCAGCAGGCCCGGTGCCGGGGAAACCTCCCCATGGTCAAAGTAGCCAAAATTCTGCCGATGGCACCAGCCCCTGAGCCACGTGTTGATCCGATGAGTTTTCCTGTTCCTTTCAGTGTTCCGCCCCGCCACTGAAGGGATCGAGGAAAACACCACCTGTGCTCCCGATCCTTCCACCAGTCGCCCCAGCGCCCTGAAGTCCCTTTTGATCCCTTCGGGACTTCTCTCTGCAACCTCCTCACTGCCAGCCTGTATAACCAGTAGTGGGTAGTAATCGGAGGCCTGCACGAGACTGGGGAGCTTCCTAGTAATGTCCTTCACCCGGGCCCCAGGGAGGCAGCAGACTTCCCTGTGGGATGGGTCTGGCCGACAAATTGGGCCCTCCGTCCCCCTCAGAAGGGAATCACCTATGACAATTACCCTCCTTTTTTTTTTAGCGGAGGCAGTCGTAATTTGTGGGGCTGGCTGCCTCGCCTCGGGCAATCCCCTGGATGGGCCTTCATCTTCGTCCTCGTTTGTCTGGCCCTCAAGTTCCAGAGCCTCATATCTGTTGTGTAGGGGCAACTGGGAAGGTTGAGGTGAGGGAGGCTGGGCGGGGGTTCGCCTGGCACCCCGAGCAGGGACCTGTGTCCATTCCCCTCCATCGCCTGGGTCTCCTCCTTCTGCCTGGTGGCAAGAGGGTAGGAGTTCCTCAGCTTCTTGTGGAGCCTCCATGTGCTGCCCTTGCCTCAAGGACGGCAGGGTGCGGCTCCACCAATCTATCTCCCTCTCGCACTCCCTGATGCTCCTTAACCTCTCCATTTCCTCCTTCAGCTCTGCCACCAGGCTGAGCAGATCATCCACCTGGTCACAGCGCACACAGGCGTCGTCTCTGCTGCCCTCCTGTACCAGGGACAGCCTCAGGCACTCCCTGCAGCCGGAGGCCTGGACAGATGTGTGTTTGCGTGGGGGCTCCGTCTGGGTCGCCACGTTTGTCCTGGTGATGGCTTTCGGCCGAGTGGAAACCATGGCCAGGTCCTCTTCTGGGAGGGCGATGACCACGAGTTGAGCCTCTGGAGCCTGGAGGGGGGCTGCGCCCTGCTCGCACGCCCTGCCCTGTGCCAACTGCCGCGCAAACTGCCGCGCCACGCCCTTCTGACGCGACGCGCCCTGTTTGCCCGCCCTGTTCGCCGTGCTCCGGGTCGCTCGCGCTCCCTGTGGGCTGCTCCTGTACCTGAGGGGGTTTGGCCGCCGTCCCGCCTGTCCCCGCCTGCGCTGAGTCAGAGCCACCGCTCGTCAGGAGCTCGCTCCTCCGGCTCGGGGGAGGGGGGCTGGGGCACCCTCTGCTCCCTGCGCTGCTGATGGGTGGAAAATTGGCTGGACTGTCAGGCTGAAAACGTGATGATCAGTGGTATAAGGCCCACATGAAGGCCAGTCACCACTGGCATCCCAGTCATGAAAACTCCGGTCAACACTGTTTAACATCCTTAGCACTGATCCAGTTAAGGGATAGCATGTACTCTCAAAAAGTTCATGCATGATACCAAATAAGAGAGAGGTCAATACTCAGGAGGACATGACGGCTATTCAAAAGGACCTTGAAATCCTGGACAAATGAGCTGACAGGAACCTCATGAAATTCAACAAGGGCAAATTCATGAAGTTCAGTAAAGGCAAAGGTAAGCATTAAATTCACACAACCAGGCAGGGCCAATGGTTACAGAACAATGGTTACCCAGGTGGGCCAATGGGTACAAAACAGCTCTGCAGTGATTCTTCCACTATACTCTGCGCTTGTGAGACCTTATCTGCAGTACTGTGTCCAGATTTGGGCTCTCCAGAAGAAGAAAGTCACTGATGTCCTGGAATAAGTCTATTGGAGGGCCACAAAGCCGGTTAGGGATCTGAAGTATGCGATGTACAAGGAGCGGTGGACAGCTGGATTTCTTCACCCTTTAAGAAGAGAAGGTGAAGGGTTGATCTTTTGCCTGTCGTCTTCTACCTAATGGTACACAGTTAAGATGAGAAGCATCAGACATGAGCTGCAACATAGGAAACTCCAGGCAGATATAAGGAAAAACTTCATCACCCTGAGACACAGCATTCAACAGGCACAGCAGTTTGTGCACCGAACGGGGCCAGAAATTCTGCTGAATGTCATGTACATGTGGTGATGTGCCACAGGGCATGGTCCCCAGCACAAACTGGAGCAACTACCTTTGTGTCAGTGCAGTAGGCAGCTAAACCCCAAACAGCTGCTCACCCACTCCCCCATTAGCAGGATGGGGGAAAGAATCAGAAGGGTGAAAGTGAGAAAACTCATGGGTTGAGATAAAGACAGTTTAATAGATAAAGCAAAAGCTGCACGCACAAGCAAAACAAAATAAGAATTCATTCACTACTTCCCATCAGCAGGCAGGTGTTTAGGCCTTTCCAAGAAAGCAGGGCTTCATTATACCTAACCATTTCTTGGGAAGGTAAACACCATAACACCGAATGTTCCCCACTTCCTCCTTCTTTCCCCTAGCTTTTATTGCTGAGCAAGACGTCTTATGGTATGGAATATCCCTTTGGTCATTGTCCCAGCTGTGTCCCCTCCCAACTTCTTGTGCACCCCAAGCCTACTCGCTGCAGGAGTAGTGTGAGAAGCAGAAAAGGCCTTGATGCTGTGTAAGCACTGCTCAGCAATAGCTAAAACATTGGTGAATTATCAACACTGTTTTGGTCACAAATCCAAAATATGGCACTATATGAGCTCCTATGAAGAAAATTAACTCTATGCCAGCCAAAACCAGTACACCTTGGAACAGTAGCGGTCTTAACTCAGACCAAGCTCCCAAGGGAGGATGCAGATCTCCAGGTATCTACGGGGAATTCTTGGTGCCTGTCTCTGAGGCTGGTGGAGGGGAGGTGGTGTCCTTGTCTGCAGGAAGCGTACAGCAGTTGAGGATCTGTGCCACCAAATTAAGGAGCTGTGGGAGGCAGTCAACGTGCGATGTAGCACCAGAGATGAAAAAAAAGCAGCTGGCAGGTTCTTCTCCAAGACCCCGCAGTTACAAGAGACTGAATCCCCAACCGTAGAGAAGAAGGGACAGGCAGATTCAGTGCTTAATGCATTGGGCAGTGGAAACTCGCTCTGCATAAAAAAATCAATTGACTGCATAGAGCTGTCTTTGAAAATCAGTGATGAACAGGTTGAGAGCTTGTGAGTAAAAATTAGGGGCCAAGCCAACAAAGGAAACCTTGTGGTTGGTGTTTACTACAGGCTGCCTGACGAAGGGGAGCCTGTTGACGAGGCGTTCTTACTTCAACCAGAGGAAGCATCGCTCTCGCAATCTCTGATCCTGCTGGGGGACTTCAATCACCCTGACATCTGCGGGAAAAGCAGCACAGCAAGCTGTAAGCAGTCCAGGAGACTCTTGGACTGCGTTGAGGATAATTTCATAATCCAGGTGATAGACAGGCCAACCAGAGGAGAAGCGTTACTGGACCTGCTGCTTATCAACATGGAAGAACTAATTAGAGGTGTCAATACTGGTGGCAGCCTGGGATGCAGTGATCATGCCCTGGAGGAATTCACTCTTCATCATATTTCAAAAGTCATGGCAGTCAGGCAAAGTCCCCAGTGACGGGAAAAAGGGAAGCATCACACCCATTTTTAAAAAGGGTAAAAAGGAGGACCCTGGGAACTACTGACAAGTCAGCCTCACCTCCATGACTGGTAAGATCATGGAACAGATCCTCCTGGAAGACATGTCGAAACATATAGAAGACAGGGAGGTCATTAGAGACAGCCAATGTGGCTTCACCAAGGGCAAATCATGTGTGACCTTCTGTGATGGAGTGACTGCATCAGTTGTCAAGGGAAGAGCTATGGATGTCATCTACCTGGATTTCTGTAAGGCCTTTGACACTGTCCCCCACAACATCCTTACCTCTAAACCAGAGAGGTAGGAGTTTGATGGATTGACTGTTAGATGGGTAAGGAATTGGCTGGATGGCCGTGTCCAAAGAGTTACAGTCAATGCCTCAATGTCCAAGTGGAAACCCGTAATGAGTGGTATCCCTCAAGGGTCCGTACTGGGACCAATACTATTTAATATCTTTATCAATGACATAGGCAGTGGGGTTGAGTGCACCCTCAGCAAGTTTGCAGATGACACCAAGCTGGGTGGTGCAGTTGATTTGCTGGAGGGAAGGGATGCCATCCAGAAGGACCTTGACAGGCTGGAGGAGTGTGAACCTCATGATGTTCAACAAGGCCAAGTGCAAGGTCCTGCACCTGGGTCAGGGCAATCCCCACTATGAATACAGACTGGGGGATGAATGGATTGTGAGCAGCCCTGCGGAGGAGGACTTGGGGATACTGGTAGATGAAAAATTGGACATGAACTGGGAATGTCTGCTTGCAACGCAGAAAGCCAACTGTATCCTGAGCTGCATAATAAGCAGCGTGGCAGCAGGCTGGGGGAGGTGATTCTCTCCCTCTACTCCGCTCTCATGAGACCCCACCTGGAGTTCTGTGTTCAGCTCTGGGGTCCCCAGTACAAGACAGACATAGACCTGTTAGAGTGGGTCCAGAGGAGGGTCATAAAAATGATCAGAGGTCTGGAACACCTCTCCTATGAAGACAGGCTGAGAGAGTTGGGATTGGTCAGACTGAAGAAGACTAGACTCTGGGGGAACCTTATTGTGGCCTTTCAACATATACAGGGGGTTTCCAAGAAAGATGGAGAGAGACTTTTTACCAAGGCATGTAGTGACACGACAATGGGCAACAGTTTTAATCTGAAAGAAGGTAGACTTAGACTGGACACAAGGAAGAATTTTTTTTATGATGAGGGTGGTGAGCCACTGGTACAGGTTGCCCAGAGAAGTTGTGGATGTCCCATCATTGGAAGTGCTCAGAGTCATACTGGACAGGGCTTTGAGCAAACCTGGTCTAGTTGAAGAAGTCCCTGCCCACAGCAGAGTGGTTGGACTAGATGCTCTTTAAAGGTCCCTTCCAACCCAAACCATTCTCTGATTCTCTGATTCTATGATGACGAAGATTGGAAGCTTCTGACTTCTGGCAAGAGAATAATATTTCCTGCTCCACCTGCATGTCTGCAACTACAGAATAGGTTCCATGCCCTGTTACCAGATGAGGGATTGGAAATTCTGTCCCATGAATGAGAGTCATCTAAGCCTAAACCACAGAGTAGCACCAGGAGGAAGTGGCAGTGATAGTAACGGGGAGCATGCCTCTGTGGGGCACAGTGACCCCCATCTGCCAACCTGACCTTCTAAGGATGTTGTGGAGAGCCTGCTGAGACTTCTCCAGGCCCTTGGACTATTACTCCCTGCTGCTTTTCCCTGTGGGTACCAACAATACTGCCAGGGGAAAACTGGAACTTACGAAGTGACAACATGATTCTTGGGTTGATGGTCAAGGACATGGGAGCCCAGGTCATTTCCTCCTTGATCTTGCCAGGAGAGAGAATAGCTTGAGGATGAGTGGACTGATCCTGCAGGTCAACAACTGGTTGTGCAGCTGCTGTTGTTAACAGGGATTTAGCTTTTATGATTGTGGGAGCAACTTTGACAATCAAGGACTGCATGAAAGACGTGGGATCAACCTGATCAAATGGGTCAAAAGCATTTTTACCAACAGGCTGGTCATGCTTTTAAACTAGGATTGATGGGGGAGGGAAATTACACCCCACAGTCAAGTGAGAAAGTGGAGGACCATGTTGAAAAGCACAGGGTAGAAGATGATGTGGAAAGGAGAGACTCAAACACAATAAAACAGGGACAAGGGGGGGCTGAAGCTGTACATTCCTGTACCATCCCACAAATGTCCCTTCAATTAAAACACTACACACTCCTCAGCTCTCCCGCTTGCCCACACTTAGGTATTTCCATTCCCTTCATCAGGTGTTTCTCAAACAATTTCCACTAGGTCCAACTAACTTCACATTCAGATACCTGTATTTTCCTGCTTTATTTTGAATTTACTAAGCCCAGACTTCACACTCTTCACAGCCTTTATTTTTGTAGATCAGTACTTGTATTTTCTCTTTCTTCACTTTCAAGTTGCTGCTGTGACCCACCCATGTATGGGCCACCTGAGCTCTTGTCTCCAGAATCTCCAAATCAGATAGAAAAATCTTAGTGGAGCTTTTGAAACACTGGCTTTCCATTCCACAGGGAGTTCTACCACGTATTGTCTACCCAGGCATTCCCACTAACATCCCAAGCCACAGCACCTGTCCAGGCACTCCTATCCAGGGTTTTCATCCCCCTCAGAGATACATGTTCTTCATCCACCCTTCCTATACACACAAACATAATCTGGGTTCCATGAGCTGGCCCTTCTGAGAAAAATATTTTATATGTTCTGGCTATGGGGAAAGTTTGCCTGTTAAGGAATTAGATTTTTAAAAATATCACTCAGATATGGGTCTCACCCAAACACAATAACCATGTTTACAACAATTAAAAGAGACACCTTAACTCAGCATTTCAGCAGAGTTCCTTGCAAGAACAGTGAGGTAGCGCATCAAAAGACAGAGATAAATATCACACTTTAACACACAAACTGGGGGTGAGGGGCGAGGGAGAACACAGCAGCCATCATTCATCTTATCAACCTATGTGTGTCCAAAGTAGGAACCAGGCATCAAATCACATCACTTCTTTCCCAGCATGAAATCCATCTGATTTAATTCAGGACAGTCATAGCGTGGAAAAGGATAACAGCACTATCACCCTGTCAGGAGAGTGAAATTTCCGTTGGATAAAAGCATGAAGACTCTGCTAAATCATTTGTAAAAATGAGCCTCGAACAAGCTGGGACTGAAATGATTGACTTCTTTATATCAGAATAAGTGTGCTGGGGAGAGGGGTTAACAGATGCACTGTCCTGTCAAAAATGAATGACAAATCTTTGTTTATTAAGTGCAAAATGGCTTCCATGGGTATGATAATGATAGGAGTACAAGATTATAAGGATGTAAACAGCAACAATTAGACATAATAGACACAAGTAGAGCCCAATAGGTAACTGTCTTGATCGCTTATAAAAGGGAAATCATCATGTAGTCTTTGAATTGGCCTAGAGGACACAGGTCTATGCCATTGCCTTACAGGGAACATTAGAAAGAATGTATTGAGGCCATTTCATGCTGAATTCTTGCCACCAAACTAATCCTGCATCTGTTTTTTATGACAAGAATAGTACTGTTGTTTCCTGACTGAAACTGACACCTCTGAGGCTATGGTACAGAGAATACATATGCTGCTGAGTTAGCCCCAGAACAAAAGCTGCAACACCCCCTAGCACATGTCAAGGGGTATTATGCATGACTGGTGTGTGTGTGTGTGTGTCCCTGTGCGTATCTGAAGTCTGCAGCTACTGCAGCTCTAACTTCTATGAGAAGAGTCTTTGGGATGTTTATGTCTCATTGCATTAACGACAGAAGGACCCCAGGTTTCTAGATGTGACTAATATAGCCACTTCAATTAAGTGAAGTAGAAGGAATCCAGAACAGTTATTATTATTTTTTCATTATTAATACAATGATCAGAAATTCCACCTCTTGCTATGTTTGGAATAGTTCAGATTTTTAAATGCAAAACTGGAGAATCTACCTCTACCCCAAAGCTTCCTGGCTAGAGGTATCAATTGAAAACATTGAATGACTGAGCATCACTCGTATCACAGGAAATGCAGCAGGGAGAGTATCATTTGACACTTAATTCTATTATAGGCTTTGGCCAGATCAGACCCTTATTAAGTGATTGCATCTAAAAAGACCAGCCTGGGGAGTATCAGTGACTCTAGTTACAACTGCATCAAGGATGCTCACAACTTTGCACTTGGAGTCCTCATCGCTTGTAATGAGCCCCTAAGGGCCAAAGTGTTCTCTGCTGTAATGACCTTCTGCAGCTGCTAAGAGTGTTTAAAAGAGTGTCTGCAGACAGAAGAATGGCACAGCTAAAGCTCAGAGGTTGTTGCACACTCATACATTTGCTCTGTTTAACGACAGAGTCCAGATTCCTAACATCCCAAATACATCTGAGATATGAGCCTCTGCTCATACACTCACGTAATACACATGCAAGAAATTCTTTAATTGTATTTCTAAAAGTAAAGACATCATATAATGGCAATCTTTTTGTAAACTCACATTATGAAACAGTTTATTAATATTGGTGATGGTAAGAAACTGCTATGCTGTGATGTTATGATATCTCAGGCTTCAATACGAAACAATCCTTCACAACACTTTAATCCATTTTGGCAATATAAAAAAGATATTGATGGTGAACAGAGCTTCATAATACAGGTAGTATTTTCTGGGAATCCCAAGGGAATTGAAAGCTTTCAGTGGCCTTTGAAACCAAGCGTAGAGTTAGGACCCAGGGCTGAGGTTCAATTTCATTTTGAATTTCATCTTGCTATTGAATTCATGTTTTAGAAAAAGTTAAATCAAATCTAATTTCCTCAAACTACTTCTATTTTATCTGTTTCAGCACTTTCTAACAATGACAAGACACTGTCCTTCCTTTGTTTCTGTAAATGTTTTTTCTGCCAGAATAATGGTTATCCAGCTGTTGTAGTATTATCCCCTTTTTCCCAGAAGTATCAATTATTTACCATGTTATTAATCGGAAGCATGTTAAAGAGGCAATGTTGCAATATAGTTATGCACCCCTGTACCAAGAGAGTCTGAAATAATATACAACATTGCTGTCCTGTTCCTATGTTTATGTCACCTGAAGAAGATGAGGATGATGTTCAAACGCACATAGCATGGGGAATAAACAAGACGAGTTAGAGACGTGCACACGCCTGCAGGGCTACGATTTTACAGGCATCCTCGAGACACGGTGGGGTGGCTCCTATGACTGGAGTATTGGAATGGAAGGATACAGGCTCTTTAGGAAGGACAGGCAGGGGAGATGAGGAGGGGGTGTCGCCCTGTATGTCAATGACCAGCTGGAGTGCATGGAGCTCCACCGGGGGACGGATGAGGAGCCGACTGAGAGCTTATGGGTCAGGATTAAAGGGAGGGCAGGGACTGGTGACATTAGGGTGGCATCTGCTGCAGGCCACCCGACCAGGAAGACCGACTGGATGAGGCCCTCTATAGACAGATAGGAGCAGCCTCACGTTCACAAGCCCTGGTCCTCATGGGGGACTTCAACCACCCCGATATCGGTTGGAGGGACAACATGGCAGGGCGTAAGCAATCTGGGAGGCTCCTGGAATGCATCAACGATAACTTCCTTCTCCGAGTGGTAGAGAAGCCAACGAGGAGAGGTGCTATGCTGCACTTTGTTCTCACGAACAAGGAGGGGTTGGTGGGGAATGTGAAGCTCTAGGGCAGCCTTGGCTACAGTGACCATGAAATGGTGGAGTTCAAGATCCTTAGGGCACCGAGGAGGGCGCACAGCAAGCTCACTACCCTGGACTTCAGTAGAGCAGACTTTGGCCTCTTTAGAGATCTGCTTGGTAGAGTGCCATGAGATAAAGCCCTGGAGGGAAGAGGGGCCCAAGAAAGCTGGTTAATGTTCAAGGATCACCTCCTCCAAGCTCAAGAGCAATGTATCCCAACAAAGAGGAAGTCAGGCAAAAACGCCAGGAAATAAGCAACAAGACAAATGTCACAACGAGGAGCAGTCCCCCATGAGAAAGCATCATCAGTTCAATTAAATATGTCAGTGCAGACCAGTTTAATGACTTGTGGGAAGTCACAGAAGAAACTATCTAGCAAACTGGGACCACAAAATGCAAAGGGAAGCAGCAGCCCAATCTGTACAAGAGTGAAAGACTTAAGCATCACCCAAAAAATGGAAGAAGAAGAACATTTCAAAGATACAGTCACTGAATGAGATAGTCTTGTGTCGGAAAAGAAGACCCAACAACAAGACAGGAGTATTGAGGGATGAATGACAGATATCTATGAAACCCAAGTTTGCTACAAAGAAGTACTTAGGGCTATGGAGCCCACGGTCTTTGATCCCTGTGATGATGATGGCTGATGATGGTTGCTACATGGATGATGAAGAAGAAAATGTAAGGCAATTGCTGAATACCAACTCTCTGAGTGAATGCCAGGAGAACAAATTAAGTCATAGCGATTGTGATATTCTGGTCCTCCATTACTTCAGTTCTAAATACACCCATAGAGGCAACAGCATTCCAAACAGACTGAAAAATGCCGCATGGACTGACTAGGTAGAAGTTGTCTCGAGCACCATGATATCTTCTAACTTAAATGCAAAAAATTCTTTGTGCTGCCTCTGTAACCTGGTAAGGATAGCACAAGTAGGAGTTTTCTAATTGTAGTTGTCTAAGTTATCTAACAAATTCCAGTTTTTAAACTAGTTATTTAAGCCCATTTAAGGTTAATTGAGAGTTATACCTCTTTATCTTTATCAGTCATAGGGATGTATTTCCCTCTAAAGTATCATTTTTCCCACTGAGCATACAGATATCTGAGGACATCTACCACTTACTGTCCTGGTACCGGCTGGCACAGAGTTAAGTTTCTTCTTAGTAGCTGGGGGTGGGTGCTGTGTTTTGGGTTTGATATGAGAGGAACGTTGATGGCCCATTGATGTTTTGGTTGTTGCCGAGTGGCGCTTGCACCAGGGACTTTTTGGCTTCCCATGCTCTGCCAGGTGCACGGGAAGCTGGCGGGGGGACCATAGCTGGGGCGCCTGACCCACATGGCCAATGGGGTATTCCATACCATGTGACGTCATGCGCAGTACATAATTAGGAGGCGTGGTCTGGGAAAAGGGGGGGGCTCTTGCGGTTCGGGACACGTGGGGCATCGGTCAGCGGTCGGTGAGCAGTTGCATTGTGCATCGCTTGCTTTGCATATTCTATTGTTGTTGTTATCATTGTTATTATTACTGTTCTACTTTGGTTTATGTCCATTATTAAACTGTTTTTAGCTCAACCCACGAGTTTTCCTACTTGTGCCCTCCCGATTCTCTCCCCCATCCTACCGGAGGGGCGGGGTGAGCGAGTGCCTGTGTGGTGTTTAGTTGCTGGCTGGAGTTAAACCACGACACGTACTTACATCTGTCTTTAATGTAAGTCAAAGCAGATGTATTCCACTTCAGGTTCATACTTGGGTAAAGTGTCTACAGGGAACAGAGGAGAAGCTCTTAGGTTGAAGCAGAGTAGAGAAGGGTTAAGGCATCTTCCACTCGGCTCTGCCATGTACTTCCTACTGTCTCGATTCCACTCCATTTGATCTACATTTGTAGGCACCTGAGAAAGGTTTTGAATTGTCCTTTACAACATGAATGATGCTGCCTACTCCAGAAGGCAATCCAATGACCTTATAATCTCTTCCTTTGGAAGACACTATCTCACTCACTGCCTAATGAGGAAAGAGAGAGAGAGAGATGCATCTCCTAAGTGATGATGAATTTGTTTGAACTTGAAGACATAAAAATAAAATGCCTATCTATTTCTCAGCTAGTCGGCTGATACACCCACTTAACTGCCTAGGGACACTTCAGATGCACTGGTGTACCCAAGACATCTATACAGGGCTGGCAAATGTGTTGCAGAATGCATAGGACACAGCTGTCCCCTGAAACAGCAACTCAAATAGCACAAGGCACCTGAGTATGGGCAGCTGAACTCTGATCTGAGAGTCTTCTGGAGAGCAATTAATTTCCTCCTAGTCTAGATGCCACAAATAGATTCATTTCAATCTCACCCTGGAAGTGCCTGCTTCTGTCTAAGGAGAGAAAAGGAAGCCTAGGATGACTAGCTCAAATGGAGATGCCTATACTGTGGACATCCTAAATTAAATGAATTGAATCCAGCTCTTCCATTTACTTCAGACACTCAGCTTGGGAAGGAGTAAACTACCCTCTGCAGATTCCTGCATCTCTACACTATCCAAGAAGCCCACAAAGGTACCTTAGACCTTGAAGCCCAACATTTTGATATCGATGTAAAAATGTGAACTAAAGGTGTCCTTGCCTGGCTGAACTAACTACATTTGCCCAAGCCACTGTCTGTAAGCCACTGAGGATGTAGTTGGGAAGTACCACCTTGGGAACACTGAAGAAAAACGGAACAGATTCCAAAAGAAGCAGCAGCTGGGAACTCAACTCTTAGCTATAAAATCATACATTGTGGTACTGACCTCAGCCTGGTTCTTGAACATGCCAAAGCTTTCTCGGGCCTATTGCCATTTAGGGATTCTGTCCCTAATGAATAATTAAAAAGATTGTACAGTGGTTTGTGTCAGGTATTTGTACATTACTGAACTGCATTCTTTTTTTGTTTGTTTTTTGGATCCAGATAAGTAAGGGAAATGAAATGTAATTTCAATAAACAGATGTTTCTACGAACACAGTAAGGACACAGAAGGGTGATGAGAACTTTTGACCATCCTCCAAAAACACTTCCAGAATTCCTGGGTTGTGTTTCAAGCAATGACATGTAAAATCGGGCTGAGACATTTACACTAGGTTAAAGAGCTGGAACAGCTCAATAATATGACAGTTTAGGTCTACATGATTATGGTGGGATTCATATTACCTACCTTTACACAGAGTGAGCATATCCATCTGGCTTAGTTGTTTAGACTCCCTTTACTGGGCTTCTCCTCCAGCAAGGACTCAGGACTCCTCAGCTATGCTAGTACATTAAACAGTGACAACGAGCTCTCCTGTACATCACTGGCTATACAAGCACGTGATCAGAACTCTCCTGTCAAGCTTTTCCTCTGATAAGCAGCACTGGCCCAGACTAATCTTGGGCATTGTTCAGGACTTAGCACAGGCTAGGGATAACTCCCAAAAGGCATTAATACTCTACTTAGAAAATAGCAGTTTAGTTATATGGATCTGACCAGAACATCCCAGCTGGCCTTAGTTGGGGAACACATCTGGGGACTACTTAGCTTATCACTATATACATAGCTCTAGTTCAAATCATCACAGAATGGAAAGAGTCCCTGCAAAGTCCCATTCACGGCTTTCATCACTGTCTTATTTTTATTCTCTTTTAAGCTAAAAACCATGAATCCCACTATTTAGGGAAGGAAGTCTATCTCATGGCAGTTGAAAAGCTGTGTCTCTTCAGCAGCTCATCCTCTCTGGGACCTTCTTGTTCATTTAGAGGGTGGGTCTGATGGGTGCCATGCTCACTCTCCTGATGAATAACAAATCCAGGTCCCATGTGCCTATAAACAAAGAGATTTAGGGTGTATTTCATCCCTAAATTTAGACTACTAAACACAGATATCTAAGCCTGAGTAACTTGTCTGACTCCCTTACGGTGAAGGAAAGATCTCAAGACAGCATTTCATCTAACCCTAGTCATTTCCGTTAGAATGAGATTAATCAGTCCTTGGAAGTGTTTCTTCTATATTTCGAATGTCTCGGAAATACAGGACTATTTTGTTTTGTCCAGCAAAGCTGGGATTATCTGACGGAGTCACTTTCACCTCTCTTAGTAGTCAATGTAGAAAAATAGACACTTCCAGAGGAGAAGCTGGAGTGCCCTACTTTAAATGTAACCTTAGGGTGGGGTGAATCACATCTATTGCTCTCCAGAGACAGGGGACGCATTTACTTTGTAGTAATGCGTATGCATTTACTTTGTAGTCACCTAAATTTTGTGAGATTAGCTTTGCTGTGGACATCTCAGAAAGGATTCATCAGCCCAGACTGAGCATCCACATTTTGTCACTGACCACCAAGCCTGTCCAAAGTCACATGAGATTACTTTCATTGCTTCTCATTACTTTTAAGCCTCAGTCCAGGCATGGACAAGATGAGGATGGTAGACAGGGATGCATTTTGGTCAGGGAAAGGAGTGGTTTCATGACCCTATCTCAAGACGCTACAGAGATCCTTGTGTCTTCTACAGAGATCTTTAAAGAAATGTAAGGTCCCAACTATGCTGCATTTGAGCAGCTCGGAAAATAAAGAAATTTTCATAAAGTTAATAATCTGGAGTCCCCTCCATTTCCCAGGATCATTGGAAGCCTTGCAGCTGAATGATATGAAAGGTCACAGCAGTGGCAGCAAAAGAAAAGATACTGCTTTGGATGTTAACAAGGATAAGCATCTGGGGTAGGAAGGTATGTCTGAAGCTGAGCCATGACTGAGCACTGACCCACCAGAGTGAACATGTGTAATTCAAGAGATGTAAGATAGCAGATATGAAGAATATGATAGATGATTGCACTAACAGAATCACAGAATACTTGAAGCTGGAAGGGACCTCTGGAGATGGTCTAGTCCAACCTCCGTGCTCAAAGCAGGGTCAGCTAGAGCAGGTTGCCCAGGACTGTGTCCAGTTGGGTTTTGAAGAACTCCAAGGATAGAAACTCTCTGGTCAACCTGCTCCAGTGTTTACCACCCTCATAGTAAAAACCAAAACCAAAACAAAACCCAAGCTTTTTCTTATGTTCAGATGGAGCCTCCTGTGTTTCAGTTTGTGCCCATTGCCTCTTGTCCTGGCAGCGGGCTGCTAGGCCAAAGGAGCATCCCACACCCAGAGCAAAGCTGCAGCAGAGGACTGAGGGATGGTGGAGAGCAATGCAGCTCAGTGTGAACGTGGTGAAGGCTGCAGCTGCACCCTGCTGCTCCCTTCAGCTTCCATCACTACACTCAAAGGGGCTGAAAGCATCAGATTGCACGCGCAGAGGGACATGGCATGGAAGACGAATCCCTCTTCTGCAATCACTTGCCCAGGTTGACAACTTCTCTCACAACCAGGTGGATTTTGCACAGATTCTTGTAGCAAAAAGCCAAAAGTTTCTTCTCAGTAGCAGTACACAGACGTAAGCAAGGGGAGTCAAGTGTGTCCTGAGTTTTTTTCCAGGATAAGATTGACTTTGATGCTGGCTTTTTGCCCTCCTCAAGCTTGAATGCACTGGGGGATATTTTTATCTTTGCCAACACTGTGTGTTGCTTTTTATTCTCTGGTTGTAAATCCGTGTTATGTGTTTTACACATGTGGGATACTTGTTCTTTGTTCCCTTTGCCACCTCTAAAACTGGTTCTACAAGGCTGCATTTCTTTAGTGAACAGTAATTGACCAATGGTGGTTCCATGGCCTGCAGTGTGGGTATCTGCTCCACCGTGGTCCTCCATGGGCCACAGGGGGACAACACGTTTCACCATGGGCTTCTCCATGGGCTGCAGGGGAATCTCTGCTCCGGTGCCTGGAGCACCTCCTCTCCCTCATTCTTCACTGACCTTTCCTGTCTGCAGTTTCTCTCACCCCTCTCTCGTGCAGCTGCTGCGCAGTGTTTTTACCCTTTCTTAAATATGTCATCACAGAGGTGCCACCAGCTTCACTGATGGGCGCAGGTTTGGGCAGTGGTGCGTCTGTTTTGGAGCTGGCTGAAACTGGCTCTGTCTGACATGGGGGCAGCCCCTGGTCTCTTCTCACAAAGGCCACCCTGCAGCCCCTGTGCTACCAAAACCTTGCCACATAAACCAAATACACTCCTCTTCATTTCTTTTTTATTCCAGGGTCATAGATAATTCACAAAATAATAACTAGTTATTATTATCTACTCGTTACAGAAATGTCACCAAGTCATTCTGCAACAGAACAAGACAAGTCCCAAGGCTTGCAGTGCTAACACAAAGTCTATGGCTTGCCAATTGCAATGCCAAGACCATACTTCTTCAGCTGCAGCACTGTGCCAACCACTCCCCACGTCAGGACTTGCAGTATAATTGTGGTCTGCACAAAACTAGCTTGGCTGCCTGCAGGCAGGACCAATTACCTCTACATTGGAAATACTTATTTATGGAGACTGAAGAACTGGCGTTTGCTTTCACACCACAGTAAATCCAGAGGCTCCCCCGACAAGAAGCGACCAGGGATGGATTCTCATCTTTCTCCTCTTGTGTAAATCCAGACTCATGCTCGGATCATAAGGGGTCTGGAAATGGGCTGGCTTCCAGCCCCAAGGGTGTCCCCAGCACAGCTGTCCTGAGGCAACTGGAGATGGGGTAGCCACAAGCACTGACCACCACCACTCAGTGGCATACGTTTTAGGTCCTATTTACCAAGCAGGATGGCTATAGCAGGTGGACACTGATTTTTATTCATACAAACACGTCTGTGCAGAGCATGCACCACTCAAGGCTCCTGGTCCAACCCCCTGTGCGAACGTGCTGGTTTTGGCTAGGATAGAGTTAATTTTCTTCATGGTAGCTAGTATGGGGCTATGTTTTGGATTTGTGCTGAAAACAGTGTTGATGACACAGGGATGTTTTAGTTATTGCTGAGCAGTGTTTACACAGCATCAAGGCCTTTTCTGCCCCTCACACCACCCCACCAGCGAGTAGGCTGGGGGAGCACAAGGAGTTGGGAGGGGACACAGCTGGGAAAGTTGACCCCAGCTGACCAAAGGGATATTCCATAGCATAGGATGTCATGCTCAGCAACAAAACTAGGGGGAAGGCTGGCCACTGCTCAGGGACTGGCTGGACATCGGTAAGTTGGTGGTGACCAATTGTTTTCATTTGCGTCACTTGTCTTTCTTGGATTTTATTTCTCTCTCTTTGTTATTTTCCTTTTCATTACAATTTTTTATTATTATTATTTTATTTCAATTATTAAACTGTTTTTATCTCAAGCCATGAGTTTTGTCACTTTTACCCTTCCCATTCTCTCCCCCCATCCCGATGCGGGGCAGTGAGCGAGCAGCTGTGCGGTGCTTAATTGCCAGGTGGGGTTAAACCACCACAGTCCTTTTTGGTGCCCAATGTGGGGCTTGAAGCCGCAGCCCTGAGATTAAGAGTCTCATGCTCTACTGACTGAGCTAGCCGGGGAACGGGACAGGGGCCGCAGCTGTTGGAGGTGTCCAGACCTGGCTGGTGAGCTGGCCTTTACATGTAGCGGTTCCACTGCGAGGACAGGCCTGGGCACAGTGCTGGGTGTAGGCGGGCGGTTCCCCAGCAGGTTATTGTTTCCACTATTTAAAACTTTCTAACAGAGACATGCAACATAAGCTGTCAATGGCTTCATTGGTTACATCACCTCAGGTCAACTGCTGAGAGTTTCTCCACGTCCAAAGCTGCCATTACCTGGGTTATTATCACAGCCTGGTCTCCCTCTCCAAGTGTGCTAAAGAGGTGTGAAGTTGTGAAGAGTTCATCTGTGCTTCCTTGTTTCTTTTCTGCTCACTCAGGGCCTTGCAGCATGTCAGGTACAGCCCAGAGCTTTCAGGTAACCCTGTCCTGTAGCACGGATCTGTGCTTGGTTTGTCTACCTAGCACTTAACAGAATCATCTGGTGAGCGAGAGCTGGGCACATGAAGTTCAACACGGCCAAGCCAAGGTCCTGCATCTGAGTTGGGGCAATCTCCAATATCAGTACAGGGGATGAACGGGTTGAGAGCAGCCCTGCGGAGGAGAACTTGGGGATACTGGTGGATGAAAAACTGAGCCGGCAATGTGCACTTACAGACCAGAAAGTCAGCCGTATCCTGGGCTGCATCAAAAGAAGCGTGGCCAGCAGGTCGAGGGAGGTGATTCTGCCCCTCTACTCCGCTCTGGTGAGACCCCACCTGCAGTACTGCGTCCAGCTCTGGAGCCTCAGCACAAGAAAGACATGGACCTATTGGAGCAGGTCCAGAGGAGGGCCATGGAAATGGGGAAGAGTCTGGAGGGCCACGAAGCTGGTGAAGGGTCTGGAGCACAAGTCTTATGAAAAGCAGCTGAAGGAACTGGGACTGTTTAGTCTGGAGAAGAGGAGGCTGAGGGGAGACCTCATCGCGCTCTACAACTACCTGAAAGGAGGTTGTACTGAGGTGGGTGTTGGTCTCTTCTCCCAAGTAACTAGCGATAGGATGAGAGGAAATGGCCTCAAGTTGCGCCAAGGGAGGTTTAGATTGGATATTAGGAAAAATTTCTTTACTGAAAGAGTGGTCAGGCCTTGGAACAGGCTGCCCAGGGAAGTGGCTGAGTCACCATCCCTGGAAGTATTTAAAAGACGTGCAGATGAGGCGCCGAGGGACATGGTTTAGTGGTGGGCATGGTGGAGTTGGTTGACGGTTGGACTCCATAATCTTAGAGCTCTTTTCCAACCTTAATGATTCTATGAAATGCTGCGAGGGCTGGAACACTTGTCCTATGACGAATGGCTGAGAGAGTTGGGGTTGTTCAGCCTGGAGAAGGGAAGGCTCTGGGCAGACCTTACTGCGGCCTTTCACTATACACAGGGGGTATAGGCAAGACAGAAAGACTCTTTAACAGGGTCTGTAGTGACAGGACAAGGGGCAACAGTTTTAAACTGAAAGAAGGTAGATTTAAACTAGACATAAGGAAGACATTTTTTACAATGAGGGTGGTGAGACACTGGAAGAGGTTGCCCAGAGAAGTTGTGGATGCCCCATGATTGGAAAGGTTCAAGGTCAGGTTGGACGGGGCTTTGAGCAACCTGATCTGGTGAAAGATGTCCCTGCCCAAGGCAGGGGGGTTGAAAAACGTGATCTTTGAAGGTCCCTTCCAACCCAAACCATTCTGGGATTCTATGATTGTCACGTACCCAAGCAGCGTTTTTGGGCAGGCTTTGCCCCGTGACAGAAGCAGAAGTGTGGGGCTCCGTCAGGTGCTGGCGCTGGGGGTCTGTTACGGGTTGGCACTGACTGCTGGCATGTTTCTTTTCCCATCACATCTTGTTAGATGGACACAGTGCGGTTGTGAGGAGGACGTGAGAAAGGGCTTGCTGGATTTTGTCTTTCTAGGAAGTTCGACCCAGTGAAACACCATGAGACAGAGGGAAGTGGGAGGAAAACACAAGTTTGAGACATATCCCAAGGTCCCTTACAGCCGCCTTGTTCCGACAGTTTGCAATGAAGGACCGACCAGGCTGCACCCAGGTACTCCTCCGCCCTTTACGGAGGAGTTAAAAGGAGAACGCGCGTACAGCCTGCCAGCACCTCCAGCTGACATCGCCACCGTGACCCGTCCAGCAGACGGAGGCTGAGCAGACCACACTGCGTATGGAGAGTAGCTCCAGCTCACCCACCCGCCCGCCAGCACAGGCCAACAGAAACCAGCTGTTCATCTCCACCTTCCCCCCTGTGAACCACAGGGAAGCCTCTTCCTGTGCAAATAATTCCCGCTCTTTCAGATTTCCAGCCAGCTCCTCCCAGAAACCCAGCTCCTTCCTTGCTTAACCACAGGACTTGCCAAACGCTTCTATGCGCCCGATGGCAGGGGGTAAGAACACACCGAGCGGGGCATGGGGGAAGGAGGACAGATGGGCGGACGGGTGGAGCGATGGCTCCGGGTGTATGCGCAGACAGGATGGATGAGCCGGTGGACTGAACTGCCGGCAGGTGGGTAGAAATACCTCCAGCGTTTGTCCCTGCTTCGGAACAGCCACCGGCGCGCAGAGGTCCTGCCTGCAGGCTGGTGCCACCCTCTGCTCTGCAGACACAAGGCGGCAGCAGCCGGCAGCACAGGCAGCTCGGCGCGAAGCGAAGGCTGCCCCAGCTGCCTGCGGGCGGGCACTCTCGCCTCTCAACGCGCCCTCCGCCGCCTCTCGGGAGAGACGCCTCCAGTCCCGGGGCAGCGCCGCGTCCCCGGGGCAGCTGCTTCTCCCGCGCCCTGAGGAGACGCGCAAGAAGGTCTCCAGAGGGAGGGGAGGCTCCGGGTGGCGAGAACAGCCCCGGCCTAATTCCCACCGGCAGAATCCTTCGTTTTCGGTCAGAAGTCCTGCAGGCCGCGTCGCTGGCATTTGTTTCAGCTCCGTTAGCGACTGACTAACGGACCGCCCCCACGAGTTCCTCCGAGCCGCCTCCCCACCCCTCCGGGCAGAGGCGACCCGCGCCCCCCTCAGCGTTCGCGCCGGAGCTGCCCGCCCCGGCCTCCTGCGGCCCTCGCCCGGCGGGTTCCCGCCCCGCTGTGCAGCTCCTCGGGCTGTGCTCCTTCCGCTCCTTCTCCTCTGCGTTTCGGGCAGTTTTCCAGCACGTTTCTAAGCGGCCGCCCGCGCCCGCCGGAGCCGCCGCCGCCGCCGCCACCACCGCCTCCTCCTGCCGCCCGCCCGCCCTGGCCCTGCGCGCTGGCGCGGGAGGGGTTAATGCGCTGGGGCGCGCGGGCCCTTTCAGCGCCCGCCGCGGGGGGGCCGCGAGGGGGGGCGCGTGCGCGGTCGGTGCTGCCTGGCGCGTGCGCAAGCGATGCCGCTGGCGCGTGCGCAACAGGCGCCGCTGGCGCGTGCGCAACCGATGCCGCTGGCGCAGGCGCCGCCGGCCCAGCGATGCGGGCGCTGGTGGGTGAGTGCGGGCCGGCGGTGCCCCGCGGGTCGGTGCGCGGAGGCCGCTCGGCAGGCCGCGGCGGGGCGCGGCGTCGCTCAGGGGCGCTGGTGCGGGTGGGGGGCTTCAGCCAGGCCGCTGCCGGCAGCGGGGCGGGCGCGGGAGGCCGCCCGGCGGAGGGGGCTGGTCCTGAGTGGCGGCCCCAGGGCGCCGTGGGGCGCTGCGCACGGCAGCTGCGTGCGGGGCTCTGTGAGGGGGACGTAGTTTTGGGGGGGGCGGGCCTGGGTTGAGGGTGCTGCGGGGAGGGTCCGAAGCAGCCCCCCTCTCCGCCGCCCCCCGGGGCTGGGGGGTAGGACGTGGTGCGTGGCGGCCGGGCCCGGGGGGTGGAGGCCCTCGGGGCTGGGGTGCCGTGCGGGGGAGCTGGGCGGCGGGGGGCTCTGGGCCCAGAGTAACGTACCCGGGAAGCTGGCCGTGGTAATGGGGACGCCTGTGCAGGCCTCGGGATGCCGGTCCGGGTAGCAAATCTGCAACGTCTTGTCTTTCTCCTAGGTGGTGGGACTGGCTTTGTGGGCAGAGCCCTGACCCAGCTGCTGCGGAGCCGTGGGCATGAAGTGATCCACGTCTCTCGACAAGGGGGCGAGGGTCGGATCAGCTGGGTATGAGCTGAGAGCGGTCACAAGAGGGAGAACGTGTCAGGGCTGAGGAACAAGCCCGCTTGCCCTGGCCTGCCACGGCATACAGGGGATCTGCAGTCTGGCTCCTGTGGACGTGCTCTTGGGCTGCTGGGTGCTCCATGGGCCATGGTCATTGGGATGGGTACTGCTGTAGCTCCAAGGAGCAAAACCTTCTCCATTCACGCTTGTGCTCCAGGCAGTGTCGGGAAGGAGCTGGCTGGGGTTCTTAGGAGCCCGCCCTTGGTTGTTGGGAGGGCTTGAGCAGAGGGGAGGCTGGGTGTGTGATGCCTCTGTTACCTCTGCCTAGGAAGAGTTGTCCCACTCTGGACTGCCCCTGTGCGACGCCGTGGTGAACTTGGCTGGTGAAAATGTCCTCAACCCTTTCCGCAGGTAACTTGATCTCCCATAGTGCTGTTGGGACAAGGTGAAGGCAAGACAGCCCCGTGTTGTCAGAGAATGTGGAAGGGATCTGGGGAGGAAACAGGGTGTCCGGCAACCACCTGGGTTACCTGGCTGTTGATATCTGGGTTCTCAAGTGTCCAGAGCATTTCGGTGGGCCTGTTAAGTTCTGGGAGACCTTTGGAAGACAGGTTCCTTTCTGGATTGATGGTTGGAGGCCAGGCAAAGTAGTTGCATGTTTCCAGAATGACACCGGATGCCTACATTTAGATAATGCAAAAGCAGAACCGAAGTTTGACTGCTGTGAGGGTGTTTTTGGAAATGCCTCCGCCAGGCGCTTGGGAAGAATTCACTGCGCCCAGCTTTGGTGTCCAGCTCCTCTGCTACCTGTGTCCTAAGGCAGTCCAAAACCCACAGCCCTTTGTGGGAAGTGGAGAGCCACCATCTCCCAAAGTGCCCATGCATTTGGGTGGTAAGATCCCATGTCCTCCCCCTGCTCTGGGGTGGGGGGAATTCACGTGACCTCTCCTGTGTTTGTGAGCGGGTGTCTGCTGGGCCCCCCCTTGGTGCTGTTGTTTCTTGGGATGTCCTTGTGGGGAGCGTAATGAGTGGCTCTTCCCTTGCCAGATGGGGTGATGCCTTCTGCAGGGAAGTCATCAGCAGCCGGGTTGAGACCACCAAGGCCTTGGCCGAAGCCATTGCTGAAGCTGAACAGCCACCCCGTGCTTGGGTCCTCGTCACGGGCGTAGGTATTGGTTGGGCCCGGCCAAGGCATGACTCATGCTGCCCTGGAGAGGTATACCTCCAGACAGAAACAGGCTTCTGGGGGGACACGGCTTGCCTTGAAATGCCAGCTTTATTGCCATTGATGTTGCTGTGTTTAGGCAAGCCTTGATCAGCTTTCTGGTACTGCTGGAGAGGAATTTGGGTCCCTATGCTTTCTCTTGGTGTCATTAGGACAGGACCTTTTCTCCGTTTTCCTGTGAAAGCCTTTAGGCATCCTGTAGAACCAGTCTGTCTAAGCAGGGCCTCAGCTGACTCCCCCTGCCTATCTCCAGCTTGGCATTTCTGCTTGCTACAGTCTTTAAAGCTGCCACAGTTTAGCATCTGTGATGCCCAATTTTAGAGCAGCCTTTCTATGCAGCCAGCTCAGTGTGTTGCGTGCTGGTATGTTTGGTTCTTGGGGCTGTCAGCTCAACCTGAGTATTAGTGCATCCCGCTGAACTTGCAGAGCACATTGGTAGTTCAAAAACTTGTCAGCATTGCCATCAGAGAGACCCTGTGCTGTTCATATGAGGATGCCCCGATGCAGTGATGGAGTTCTGGGCTCCTGGAGGCACGGAAGAGGGTCCATTTTGGTGGGGGGGGGCTGGTGTCACGATTCAACCCTGACTCCCTTTCTGCTGTTACACCCGCAGGCTATTACCGCCCTAGCCCCACAGCCGAGTATACTGAGGACAGTCCTGGGGGGGATTTTGACTTCTTCTCGCGCCTGGTGAGCTCCTGGGAGGCTGCAGCTCTCATCCCTGGGAGCCCAACTCGTGGTGTTGTGGTGAGATCTGGTGAGATGGGGCATCATGCCTGTTCAGGGTGGCTCTGCTTTGGTGCTGGGGCAAAAGGGGGATGAGGAGGGAGAAGGACATCAGGTCTTGTGCCTCTCCTTGTTGGGGTGCTGTTCCAGTCCAGCCCTCTAAGGGTTGTCTCCTGGTTGTAGGTCTGGGGGTGAAGGGGTCTTTTGTCCTTTGGGGAGGCGGTCCTGGTCTCACTGTGTTCTCCCCATAGGGGTAGTGCTGGGCCGAGGTGGTGGTGCAGTGTCTCAAATGCTCTGGCCTTTCCGTCTGGGACTAGGAGGCCCCTTGGGCTCTGGGCTGCAGCCCTTCCCATGGATCCACATTCGGGACCTGGCTGGGATCGTGTGTCACGCCCTGGAGAGTGAGAGCCTGCAAGGCGTCCTCAACGGTGTCTCCCCATCCTCCCCTGACACCTCCAATGGCACCTTTGCTCAGGAGCTTGCTGCCGCCCTGGGGCGCCCAGCCCTGCTGCCAGTGCCTGCTTGGGCAGTGCGGGCTGTCTTTGGGGCAGAGCGGGCCATCATGCTGTTGGAGGGCCAGAGGGTGGTGCCAAAACACACCCTGGAGAGCGGCTACCGTTTCATCTTCCCTGACCTGTCTGGAGCTCTGAAGGACATTGTGGCTTGAGGACTCCTCGGTTGAGCTGGGTTGGGCCCTGTTTTCTGTGAGCTCCCTGGCTCACATGCCTTCCCCTGGGTGAAAGAGGGTAGCCCTGCCCGTTCTTGACACTTCCTCATCCCCATACGGAGAGGGTGAGCAATCTTTTCCCCTTCTGTGTCCCTTTGTGCATCCCCCGTTTAGGAGTCATCCCTCTCATTGCCATCTGCAGTCTCCACATTACCTGCTTTTGGCGAAGGGCACAAGCCCCTCTAAGGATTGTGACTGCTGAATCTGCCATCTTCCCTTTTCCACAGTGTGCACGTGAACTGCTTGCAGAGCAGCTGCGGGGTGTAATGTCTCCTCCCCTGAGAGACGGGTGGCAGCAGAAAGGGGTGTACAGGTGTTGTAATTCGCCTGCATGTTACTGGAAGTCCCTCTTCCTGTTTGTCCCCACGTCTTTCCCCCATGGTCACATAGAGACCTAGTTACGCTCTTCTGCTTTGCCTTTCTCAGTCTCATAGGCAATGGAGTTGTGCTTGTGGGAGAAATATTCCTCCTGGGATGTAATTTTGGGCTAGAAAAATATATTAAAAAGCTCTTCTGGCAGTTAAAAAGACCTGCTCCATTCCTGAAATAAGAAACCATCCAGAACAAGGAGCGGTCCACGTACTTCTGGTCAATGTAGTCACAGCAGCTGAAGGGTCGATCTTGGTGGAGTCTAGACTCCCCACGCACCGGCCTCTTTGCTCAGTCCATACTGGAGACAGAATGGCAATCTGCTGACTTTCCGGGCAGGAGATGTAGAGTGGGACTGTCCAGCTGGAACTGGAGATAGTCCTTGCAGTCAGTGTGAGCACAGCCAGGTGAGCTGGGACTTTGGGAATAGCTGTGAAAGCAACATCGACTGAGGTAAATGTGGCTTGCTTGGATTGTGTCTGTGCTGCCTGTAAGTTAGCTGCAGATTCCTTCCTCCCCCAGCATCCAGCACCAGGCACAGAAGCTGTGAGCTGCTGTCCCACTCCAGCTGCTGGCACGGAGCCCCTCACTCATGCTGGTCCCCCCAGTATCTGGATTTGTGGACACTCAGTTAACTGCCGCAGTGGCTGTAGGGAGAGGCCCCCCTGGCTCCAGTAGCTGACACCACAGGCCAGGGGTGCCTGCTCCCCCAGTCTGACTTCAGTAGCTGGCACCAAATCCACTCACGCTGATCCCCCGGTAGCTGGCACTTAGTCCCTGCAGCAGACGTACACACGGGATAGAGTGAGATTGTGCAGAGTTATGAAAAGGTTTAATAAGAAGGCAGGACAGACTGTGGTGGTCAAGTGCAGAGCTCAGCCAGACCAGCAGTGACTGGCCCAGGTTGACACCCGACCAGCCTCTTCTATACCCCTTTCCTGCCTACCCCCCTCTTTGTTGCTCCCAGCTCCCCTGCACATCCCCTCAACAGCTGGCACGGTCCCACCCACTCCATCCAACATCCTGGACACTCAGGTTTGCATTCACCAGTTGCAAAGTCCTGGTTGCCTATAGCTTCTTGGGAGCTCATCAATTAGTGTGACTGACGATGTCTGTTTCTGGGTATTGTCTTTGTTAATGCTAATTGGTCAGGTTTTATGACTCTGTGTGTTTGTCTCCCTCCCTTTCCTCATCTTGCCAACTGTAAAAATAAATGTTCTCAGGCTCGCTCCACACATCCTTACCAATCAGGGTGACTGATCAGGTTTGTTCTCATCACAACCTCCCTTATCATGTGTCAGGTTTATCTCTCTATGTTCTTGTTTGTGGCTCCTTTGACCAGATGTCCTTAAAAGAGCGGACACGCTCCTGCCACATCCCCTGACACTCCCCCGCTGCCCGGTGATATCAGCAGAAGCTGCCCCACTCCTCACTCCCATAGAGCCTGAATGGGCCCTGCTCTGGGCTGCACACATTGGGGCAGGAGCCTGACTCCTCTGGGCATTAACCGGGGGCAGGGGTGTGCGTGTGCAAGGGCTGCGGTTGCTGGCCGCCCCCTCAGAGGTGTTGGACATGAACATATTGAGGCACTTGGGATCAGTAACACCTCGGTAAGCGTTGCGATTCGTATAGGCAAGTCCAGTTGTTTGGCTTTGATAGCTGCATCTCTCCAGGCACCAGGTCATGGGATGTCTGTGTCCAGGTGGATCCTGCAGTTTCAGTCTCGTTCCAGCAGAGCTGAGTGATCTGCACTGGTGACCTGCCTCGGGGTTAGCTGTGTGCCGACTGCTGAGTCGCATCGCAGTATCAAAGGCAGCTAGGCTTAATTCTTAGTTTTTGGAACCAGTGGTAGTTCTGCACCATTTGTAACGCTAGTCCACATTACACATTCTTTCACACATTGTAAGACGTTGCCGTTTTCCTAATTAAGGTTGGCATTTCCCTTCCCATACGCCTTCTTTTCCAGTGAACCATGGCTCAGACTTGACTGGGGCAATGTTCTGAGATTTTAGGGGCATGTTGTGACTACCGCTCCTATGGATTTCCCAGTCTAATCCAAATGTCCCTTCTCACAGCCTAAAGAATTGTAAATCAGAACCTGGAATCCAAGACAAGCAAGTACTTCCCAAATTCCCCAATGTAGTCTCCAACCACATACGCACAGCCTCCTCCCCCATGTAGGGAGCATGCATTGGTTCAACCCCCCCACACACACGTGTTCACAGGAACACATGGACAGAGACATGCACATCACTCCCAGTTGAAACTGGCAGACTATGTACTTGGGGGGCGGTGGGGGAAAGGGAAAGAAAAGCTACTGTCAAGGACAACTATCGTTCAGTCCAGTTATTTCCTTTTCAGGTTCTGGTTCTTCAAAGGATTACTTGTAAGAAAAGTCAAAAGGACCTAATAAGGCCATTAGTTATGATATTTCAGGATACTGGATTTTCATACTTGGTAACATGCTTATCTGCCCTCATGGTTCATGGGTATTTGGTGAAGGTTAGCGTGGACAGGTGTATATGTTGTTCCTCTTTCTATCCCAAAGCCATTTTACCTGCAATTTATGCCCAACTGTCCCCTTTTATACCCCTTTCTGTCAACACCCCGTATCCCCTTCCCCTGTACATCCCTCATGGGTTTGTACAGCTCTATCTATTCCCACAGCCCTTCCAGCCCATGTCTGCATCCAGGGTCTCCCCTGTTTCACAATCGAGTTGCAAAGTCCGTGTTGATCTTCCTGGAAGTGGCACCTGTGGTTTCTTGATAGCCAGGATCTGGGGAATTACAGGTCTGTCAGCCTGACCTCAGTGCTAGGGAAGTTTATGGAGCAGATCATCCGAGTGCCATCACGCAGCATGTACAGGACAACCAGGTGATCAGGTCCAGTCAGCATGAGTTTATGAAAGGCAGGTCCTGCTTGACTAACCTGATCTCCTTCTATGAGAAGATGACCCGCTTAGTGGACGAGGGAAAAGTTGGACTTTAGTAAAGCCTTTGACACCGTTTCCCACAGCTTCGCCCCCGCCCCCAGCTTCCCATGCACCTGGCAGAGCATGTGAATCCAAAAAGTCCCCGATGCAAGCGCCACTTGGCAACAACCAAAACATCAATGGGCCATCAACATTCCTCTAATACCAAACCCAAAACACAGCACCCACCCCCAGCTACTGCGAAGAAAGTTAACTCTGTCCCAGCCGGAACCAGGACACGAGGCCAATGTATGAGGTTCAACAAGGCCAAGTGCCAGGTCTTGCACTTGGGTTACAACAACCCCATGCAACGCTACAGGCTTGGAGAGGAGTGGCTGGAAATGTGCCCAGTGGAAAAAGGACCTGCTGGTGTTGGTCGACAGCCGGCTGAATATGACCCAGCAGTGTGCCCAGGTGGCCAAGAAGGCCAATAGCATCCTGGCCTGTATCAGAACTGATGTGGCCAGCAGGAGCAGGGAGGTGATCGTGCCCCTGTACTCGGCACTGGTGAGGCCGCACCTCGAATCCTGTGTTCAGTTTTGGGCCCCTCACTCCAAGAAGGACATTGAGGTGCTGGAGGGTGTCCAGAGAAGGGCAACGAAGCTGGTGAAGGGCCTGGAGAACAAGTCTTATGCGGAGTGGCTGAAGGAACTGGGGTTGTTTAGCCTGGAGAAAAGGAGGCTCGGGGGAGACCTTATCGCTCTCTACAACTACTGGAAAGGCGGTTCTCGCGAGGTGGGTGTCTTTTCCCAAGTAACAAGTGATAGGACGAGAGGGAATGGCCTCAAGTTGCGGCAGGGGAGGTTTAGGTTGAATATTGGGAAAAATTTCTTCACCAAAAGGGTTCTCAAGCATTGGAACAGGCTGCCCAGGGAAGCGGCTGAGTCACCATCCCTGGAGGCGTTTAAAAGATGGGTAGATGTGGCACTTAGATGTGGACGGTGGTGGACTTGGTAGTGTCACGTTAATGATTGGACCCGATGATCTTGGAGGTCTTTTCCAACCTAAATGATTCTATGATTCTGTGATTCTGTATGGTTGTTAAATATGGAAGGCATCTTGTGCAGTTCCCCAGAGCTCACTCAGCTTGTCCAGGCTCATTAGCCCTGACTCTGGCCTTTGTATGAGAGAGGGCTTTTTTTTTCTTTCCCTTTTTTTTCCCCAAAGGTGTTAGTGTCCTCTGCCACCCTTCATAAGGGAAATCTGACTGTAGCCTAAAGTTAGCTCATACCCATCTGCAAGATAAGAGTCACAAAGCTGGTGTTTGTATTGACCTGAGCAGGGCAGGGCTCCTCAGGGGTAGAAAAGAGGGTCTTTGGACGTGCTCTATGACTTGGAGGGAAGGTATTTAGGTCCCCAGAAAAAACATGGTGTAGAAACCTGAGCTCCCAAGGGCCAGGAAGGGGCAATAGCTGCAGTCAGTCCTGAAGTCATCTGTGTGAAGGTACTGCTCTGTTCCCATATTTAGCCTGAGTTGCAGTTAGCAGGAGTCACTGCAAGATGATCTGCAACTGTGCTGCCGGAGTTTGGGACTCTTCTAGGCTTTAAATGGTCCTGGGGTTAAGCCAAATGGGGGAAATGATGGTGGAGAGGTGCAAGGTTTGCTGAAGAAGCTCCTGCCCACCGGATGCCACGAGAGGCTGAAGGACGTGAATCCCGTGCATGGTCTTCCTCAACTTCCCCTGCCCTCTTTTTCCCACTGGGCTAGCTGAGTTCCTTCAACCATGGAAGAGGACAAGAAGATCCATGCAGGAGATGAGAAGGATCAGACTGAACTTCTGTCCCAGGTTCTGAGGCCTGGTGAAGGTGATCATGTTGGTCAGGCATGTATTATGCTTGGTAAATCCAGCCTGACTTTTCACAGCTTACTTTCTTCTTCTTCATGTGGCTAGAAATGTGTTCCAAAAGGACTATATTCTTCATTTTTTAGGATTTTTGGTGTCATTTGAGATGCCAGCACTTATATGGGGAATCGTAACAAGACTGATAAGAGAGAATGCAGGACCCAGCAGAAGAAATCCTTTTGCAGTGGCACGGTATGGGGTTATCTTGAGACATCCTCAGTTGCCGTGCACATCTATGTGGGCAGCTGAACCCTGATGTTAGGTGAGTTGGATCACATGGTAACTGTTCACTGTTGCACTTCCTTTATTCTTTTGGGCCAATGTTCCAATCTTCATGCCTTTTAAGACCGAAAATATTACTTGGAAGGCAGGAATCAAGACACACTGAAAAGTTTACAGTAGTGTTCAAACAGTGAAGGATGCAGAGAGGGGACTAGAAGACTGTGAGATCGCCTGGAGTGTCAAAGTTATATGACAAAGTAGTGTTTCTGAGATCATGGCTAACACCTCCCAAAGACTTCCAGTCCCCCTCAGGTCCCTGCACAGACAGATTGAGCTGAGAACTGGGAATTCTGACTGAGATCATCTCACAGATTTACTTGAAAAGGTCAAAGCAGAGTATCACATGGGCGTTTTCTAGCTTTACAGGTAATAAATACAGCAGAATTTTACTTTGAATCTCTGCTCATGAGCAGTACAGAGCTCCAAGGACTATGCTGAACAAATCCTTAGAAAGAAAACCTCCCATTTCATGCTTGTGGTATGACCCATCTCAGAGATGCCGGAGCTCTTTCCACTGATTGTAAGCCTCGGGTAACCAACTTCATTTCCTCACTTAAGCACCTACTCTTTGATTGCGTGAATTCTGCCCCTTAACCAAGGACAGCGATGAAAAAAAACCAAAAGCGCTAAGGCATACAAAGTAGAAGAGCTGAAGGGAATTGTTTCAGCCTCTCTCTGGTGAGTTTGTTAGGGCAATTTAAGTGGGACAAAAAGAGACTCGACAAGCAGGACATGCCTCATAAAGAATAAAGCAATCACTTTAGTCTAGTGCACATGCAAGATATCTAGGATATAACAAGCCGTTATGCTTGAGTGTTGAGCTTTGCCCCCCCGATAAAGGGGCATAAGAGTCTGTGCTGGTGAGGTAAGCATCAGTCAGGAGGGGCAGAATTCGCCTTCACGCCTCCCTGGAATGCATCCTTGGGTCATGGCAACTGAGGCTTATTTGTACCCTCATGGCCTCGACACTTAGTGCTGCAGAGTTGGGGTCTGCCACGGGCTCCATCAACACCGATGACATCGGTGATGGACCGAATGGACTGATGATTCCTGACCACTAGCCTGACTTGTGTCCCTCTTTCTATTGCAGATTTTATAGCTATATTGGTTTTTTCTCTCTTGAATTCTTGAGCTAGCAAGGATCGCATCTCGACAATTCCGCTTCTGTCTGTGATCAGACAGTACTCTACTTTTTTTTTCTATATATACTTCCTCACAGCTCTTTTGTAGTTGTCTGAGCCGTGGTTACACAGCTGTGTCTTAGATCCTTGATACACTGGCAGCTGAATCCTGGCTGGGTATGGGCTTACAGCAGGGTCTGCAGACATAGGATTACAGCTGTCTCCCCTGATGGCCTGGTATCTTCTGATCAGGAGCGCAATCACTCTATTTGTTTAATATTAGAGTCTGGTATGAGGCCAAGTCTCTGCTTACACCCCTACTTAGCAGGCTGCAGACACCAGAAGACCTAAGCTCTTCTTAGTGGCAGTGTCTGTGGCTAAACCCCGTCTTAGGCCTGCTTCCATGGTCATTATGCCATTCTGCTCAAGTCTTGAGCTGTGATGCCTTAGCTTTACTAAACAAGCCAGCTGCATTAACAAACATTTGACAACTCCATGAAAATTTATTGTTTTAGTACATTAATAGTTAAGTTGTAAAAGTCTCTCTCTGGCATAAGCATATTCCAATGCAATTTATGTGTGCACACTCTAAAACAGTATACCATACAATATCTTTAAATACACAAAAATGTCAATGCTAAATGCTTGCTACTCAGTGGTAGCAACATTTGCGTTTGCATATGAGGTTCTAATGCATACCTAAAATAAATTTGTCACATCTTGTTGCAAACATCAGTGACCTATACAAATATCAGTAGTTTGCAATAATATCATCAATTCTTTTCCTATCTGTTGAGCAGTTGAGCAGCTTGCCCTATTGTCAGTTACTTCATTCACAGAGCATCAAAAACCTCTCATTCTTTTTTTTTCTTTTTAATTAACTAATATTCTCTCCAATAACCTACAGGTTTCTGAGATCTTTTGTTGTTAATTTGCTTACTACCCCTTGGTTTCATCTTTCCCCTTGGGCAAATCAATAACCTTTATATTTAGCATGAAATAAAAATGAGTTGAAAAAGGTCATGGGTCAAGATAAAGAGCAGAAGATCACTTACTGGTTACCATCACAGGCAAAACAGACCCGGGGAAAACTAGTTTAATTTGTTGCTATTTAAAATGGAGTAGGATGATGAGAAACAAAGAAAAAAGCTTAAACACCTTCCCCCCACCCCCACTTCTTTAACAGGTTGCACAGAGAAGTTGTGGATGCCCCATCATTGGAAGTGTTCAAGGTCAGCCTGGATGGGGCTTTGAGCAACCTGATCTGGTGAAAGATGTCCTTGCCCATGGCTGGGGGGTTGGACTAGATGATCTTTAAAGGTCTCTTCCAACTCAAACCATTCTATGATTTTATGACTATGATTCTTCCTAGGCTCAACTTCATTCCTTCATTTCCAGCTCTTCTACCTCCTACCTATCTCCAAGAGGCTGAGGGGGGATGGGGAATGGGGGTTGTGGTCAGTTCATTCTCCGCATGACCTTTCTACGAGATCTTGGACTCTCACAGGGGACACCTGGCCGACACCAGACTCTGACATGGATCATCTTTGAAGCGAGACTCTCTTATTTTATTGGTCTCACTTTGGGCCCAGTTTTGGGATTGGTTCAGCTTGACCTCCCACCTTTGGAATGGTTGGATCCCCTTCTGGGATCAGTTTGTCCTTCCGTTTGGGATAGTTTGGCCCCTTCTGAGATCTGTCTACTTCACTTGATACCGATATATATCCATATAAGTAATGTGTCATATCTGTTGTTCTATTGTTGGTAAGTTGCTTCACTAAAGATCAGTTTGTAGTAACCTGTCATAGTATATACCTGCTCGGCTGTTGCAGTTATTGGTTGTTGCTGTTATATTGATTGCTGCTACATGATTGCTTGCTGCTATTATTTACTGCTGCCATATTACTGATTGATACGATTGTATTGGGCCTGTATGGCAAGGTTTTAGCGGGAGGGCTACAGGGGTGGCTTCTATGAGAAGCTGCTAGACGCCTCCCCTATGTCCAATAGAGCCAATGCCAGCCGGCTCCAAGGTTGATCCTCCACTGAGCAAGGACGAGCCAATCAGTTATGGTGGTAGCGCCACTGTGATAACATATTTAAGGAAGGGGAAAAGTTGCTGCGCAACAACAAATGCAGCTGGAGAGAGGAATAGGAATATGTGAGAGAAACAACTCTGCAGACACCAAGGTCAGTGAAGAATGAGGGGGAGGAGGTGCTTCAGGCCCCTGCAGCCTGTGGTGAAGACCATGGTGAGGCAGGCTGTCCCCCTGCAGCCCATGGAGGTTAACGGTGGAACAGATATCCACCTGCAGCCCATGGAGGACCCCATGCTGGAGCAGGTGGATGCACCCGAAGGAGGCTGTGACCCCGTGGGAAGCCACGCTGGAGCAGGCTCCTGGCAGGACCTGTGGCCCCATGGAGAGAGGAGCCCATGCTGGAGGAGGTTTGCTGGCAGGACTTGTGACCCCATGGGGGACCCACGCTGGAGCTGTTCCTGAAGGACTGCACCCCATGGAAAGGACCCACACTGGAGCAGTTCGTGAAGAACTGTAACCCGTGGGAAGGACTCATGTTGGAGCAGTTCATAGAGGACTGTCTCCCGTGGGAGGGACCCCACGCTGGAGCAGAGGAAGAGGGTGAGGAGTCCTCCCCTGAGGAGGAAGGAGCAGCAGAAACAACGTGTGATGAACTGACCACAACCCCCATTCCCTGTCCCCCTGTGCCACTGCGGGGGAAGGAGGTAGAGAAAATCAGAAATTAAGCCCAGGAAGAAGGGAGGGGTGGGGGGAAGGTGTTTTTAAGATTTGGTTTTATTTCTCATTATCCTACTCTGATTTGATCGGTAATAAATTAATTTTCCCCAAGTCGAGTCTGTTTTGCCTGTGAATATCATTGGGCAGTGATCTCTCCCTGTCCTTATTTCAACCCACGAGCCTTTCATTATATTTTCTCTCCCCTGTCCAGCTGAGTAGGGGGAGTGATAGAGCGGCTTTGGTGGGCACATGGCATCCAGCCAGGGTCAACCCACCACAACTATGTTCTTGATTGTTGATAGTAATTTGTAATAGCTTGATATATATACTGTCCTGGTTTCGGCTGGGATAGGGTTAAATTTCTTCCTAGTGCTGTGTTTTGGATTTAGTATGAGGAGAATGTTGATAACACACGGATGTTTTCAGTTGTTGCTAAGTGCCCTCCTAGTCCAAGGACAGCTCCCGTGCCTACTGACAGAGCTAGGTACACAAGATGGGAGGGAACATAATCAGGACAGCCAGCCCAGCTGGCCAGTGGGGTATTCCATACCATGTGACGTCATGCTCAGTATATGAACGGTAGGCGTGATCCAGGAAGTGCCGATCGCTACTTGGTTATCGGTCAGCGCGGGTGGTGAGCAATTGCATTGTGCATCACTCATTTTGTATGTTCTATCATTATTTATTATCATTATTTTCCCTTTTCTGTTCTATTAAACTGTCTTTATCTCAACCCACGAGTTTTTCTCACTCTTACCCTTCCGATTCTCTCCCCGTCCCACTGGGGGGGCGGGGGGAGTGAGTGAGCGGCTGCGTGGTATTTGGCTGCCTGCCAGATTAAACCACGACAGTCCTTTTTGGCGCCCAATGTGGGGCTCGAAGGGTTGAGATAACGATAGATCTGACCAAAGCGTGTTAAGGCAAAATTGTTATAAGCATTCATTATATTGATTGGTCACAATGTTGATATATTGGCTGTCAAAGTTGTGGGGCTGGCTCTCAATGTTGGGTCATGTAATACCTTGCTTGCAGTATGTGTTCCCTTTTGTGCTGTTTATCATTATTCGGAACTGGGCCAAGATTATAATTTCGCTGCTGTTTTATGAGGTGATAAAATCATTGGTCGTAAGTCTAATCTGGTATCTGTACTCGGCATTGCCATCATTTCTGTACCTTGGGAACAACCTGTTAGAAACTATTAGTAATTGCAGTTTTTTCTCCTCGGAGAATGAATTTAAGGGGGAGACAGGATGGGACACTTTCTCCCACTTGTTCATCTTCCCTTCCATATCGTCAGAAACTCCTTTTTCTTCTATCCTCTTCACGAAGTTGTCCACAATATTCCCTGAGAATTTTGAATATCCTTGGGATGTTCAAACAAGCATGATCATATTGCTATGTCTCCTGAATGTGGTTCAGGCCTTATTTAGGGTTAAGCAACTATTCAGGAATACTGTCCAGAGATCAACCCTCAGGAACAAGAAAAGAGGGAGGGCGAACAGCGGTGCCTCATCGGGGTGGGCGGCGCGGCGGGTCCCGGGGGCGGCGGGCAGCGGGAGATCAACCCCGGCAACAGACACGGTGGCTACTCAAAACCCCACGACAGGCACTGCAGCCACTTCAACCCCCACGGTGGCTACTCAAACCCCGGCAACAGTCACCGTAGCTTCTCCAAACCCTGCGACAGGCACTGCAGCCACTCGAACTCCAGCAACAGTCACTACAGTTACTCCAATCCCCATGACAAGCACTGCAGCTACCCAAACCCCAGCAACAGGCACTACAGCTGAACCAGAGGACCAACCAATCCTTGCTGGTATCCGTTGCCCCTGTACAGAAGAGGAAATCTTGGAAGTGGAGGTCAGGTCATTTAGAAAGGGATGATGGAAGAGCAGGGCCATCACGAGGAGGGCAGGAGGAAGAGGAAGAACTCATAAACGAGACGGAAACCACTCAATTCCTATCTCTGAATGAGTTGCGAGATATGCGGAAAGATTTCAGCCGTCGTCCAGGCGAGCACATTGTTACCTGGCTGCTCCGGTGCTGGGATAATGGGGCCAGTAACCTGGAATTAGAGGGGAAGGAAGCCAAACAGCTGGGATCCCTTTCTAGGGAAGGGGACGTTGACAAAGCAATTGGAAAAGGGACACAAGTCCTCAGCCTCTGGAGGTGACTGCTGTCAGGTGTGAAGGAAAGGTATCCCTTCAAGGAAGATGTTATATATCGCCTAGGCAAATGGACCACTCTGGAGAGAGGTATCCAGTATCTGAGAGAACTAGGCGTGCTGGAGGTAGTTTATAGTGACCTGGACGATGACCAAATGCCTAAAGATCCAGATGAAGTCCAGTGCACGCGACCCATGTGGTGGAAGTTGGTACGGAGCGCACCAGCGTCATATGCCAGTTCGTTGGCAGTACTGTGCTGGAAAGAGGAAGAAGCACCAACGGTAGATGACATGGTTAGCAATCTTTGGGAATACGAACAAACTGTCTCCTCCTCCCTTGTCTCAGCTGCGGAGAAACTGTCCCAGGATGTCCAGCAGCTCAAAGATGATAGGTCCTATTCTCCACCTGTATGGACCAGTATCTCAGTCATTAGAAGTCAGCGTTCTTCTGCTCAAGACAGAGGATATAGAAAGTACACACCACGGGGCACCCTGTGGTTTTACCTGCGTGACCACGGAGAGGACATGAGGCAGTGGGATGGAAAACCTACCTTGACCCTAGAGGCACATGTACGTGAGTTGCAAGGAAAAACAATCACACAAGGGGGTTCTCTCAGGAAAAATGCTGCTCCAGTTTTCAGGAAAAACCTGTCTCACAACCATCCAGTTTCCAGTGAACAGTTCCCCAGACAGAGTAGAAGGGCTGATCTTACTTTGGACTGTAATGAAGGAATTCTTGACTCATGTTTGCAAGAAGTGAGAAATGGATACTATGACCAGAACTAGAGGGGCCCTGCCTCCGGCCAGGTGGAGGAAAGGGACAACTGGGTTTACTGGACTGTGTGGATTTGATGGCCTGGCACATCAGATCCACAGGAGTATAAGGCTCTCGTAGACACTGGTGCACAGTGCACCCTGATGCCATCAGGCTATAAAGGGGCAGAACCCATTTGTATTTCTGGAGTGACAGGGGGATCCCAAGAGTTAACTGTGTTGGAGGCCGAAGTGAGCCTGACTGGGAATGAGTGGCAGAAGCACCCCGTTGTGACTGGCCCAGAGGCTCCATGCATCCTTGGCATAGACTACCTCAGGAGAGGGTATTTCAAGGACCCAAAAGGGTACCAGTGGGCTTTTGGTATAGCTGCCCTGGAGACGGAGGAAATTAAACAGCTGTCCACCTTGCCTGGTCTCTCGGAGGATCCTTCTGTTGTGGGATTGTTGAAGGTCCAAGAACAACAGATACCAATCGCTACCACAACGGTGCACCGGTGGCAATACCACACCAACCGAGACTCCCTGCTTCCCATCCATGAGCTGATTCGTTGACTGCAGAGCCAAGGAGTGATCAGCAAGACTCGCTCACCCTTTAACAGTCCCATATGGCCAGTGTGAAAGTCCAATGGAGAGTGGAGACTAACAGTAGACTGTCGTGGCCTGAACGAAGTCACACCGCCACTGAGTGCTGCCGTGCCAGACATGCTAGAACTTCAATACGAACTGGAGTCAAAGGCAGCCAAGTGGTACGCCACAACTGACATCGCTAATGCGTTCTTCTCCATCCCTTTGGCAGCAGAGTGCAGGCCACAGTTTGCTTTCACTTGGAGAGGCGTCCAGTACACCTGGAACCCACTGCCCCAGGGGTGGAAACACAGCCCTACCATTTGCCATGGGCTGATCCACACCGCACTGGAACAGGGTGAGGCTCCAGAACACCCGTAATACATTGATGACATCATTGTGTGGGGCAACAAAGCAGAAGAAGTTTTCAAGAAAGGGGAGAGAATAGTCCAAATCCTTCTGAAGGCTGGTTTTGCCATAAAACAAAGTAAGGTCAAGGGAGCTGCACAGGAGATCCAGTTTTTAGGAATAAAATGGCAAGATGGACGTCGTCAGATTCCAATGGATGTGATCAACAAAATAACAGCCATGTCCCCACCAACTAACAAAAAGGAAACGCAAGCTTTCTTAGGCGTTGTGGGCTTTTGGAGAATGCATATTCCAGATTACAGCCTGATTGTAAGCCCCCTTTATCACGTGACTGAAGAACAATAATTTCAAATGGGGCCCTGAGCAGCGACAAGCCTTTGAACAAATTAAACAGGAGATAGTTCATGCAGTAGCCCTTGGGCCAGTCCGGGCAGGACAAGATGTGAAGAATGTGCTCTACACCGCAGCCGGGGAGAATGGCCCTACCTGGAGCCTCTGGCAGAAAGCACCAGGGGAGACTCGAGGTCGACCCTTAGGGTTCTGGAGTCGGGGATACAGAGGATCCGAGGCCCGCTACACTCCAACTGAGAAGGAGATGTTGGCAGCATATGAAGGGGTTCGAGCTGCTTCAGAAGTGGTTGGTGCTGAAGCACAGCTCCTCCTGGCACCCCGACGGCCGGTGCTGGGCTGGATGTTCAAGGGGAGGGTCCCTTCTACACATCAGGCAACCGATGCTACGTGGAGTAAGTGGGTCGCGCTGATCACACAACGGGCCCAAATAGGAAACCCCAGTCACCCAGGAATCTTGGAGTGATCACAAACTGGCCAGAAGGCAAAGATTTTGGAATATCCCCAGAGGAGGAGATGACACATGCTGAAGAGGCCCCACTGTATAACAAACTACCAGAAAACGAGAAGCAATATGCCTTGTTCACTGATGGGTCCTGTCGCTGTGTGGGAAAGCATCGGAGGTGGAAGGCTGTGGTATGGAGTCCTATACACCAAGTTGCAGAAACTGCTGAAGGAGAAGGTGAATCGAGTCAGTTTGCAGAGGTGAAAGCCATCCAGCTGGCCTTGGATATTGCTGAATGAGAAAAATGGCCAGTACTTTATCTCTATACTGACTCATGGATGGTGGCAAATGCCCTGTGGGGGTGGTTGCAGCAGTGGAAGCAGAACAACTGGCAGCGCAGAGGTAAACCCATCTGGGCTGCCTCATTGTGGCAAGATATTGCTGCCCGAGTAGAGAACCTGACTGTAAAAGTACGTCACGTAGATGCTCACGTACCCAAGAGTCGGGCCACTGAGGAACATCAAAACAACCAGCAGGTGGACCAGGCTGCTAAGATTGAAGTGGCTCAGGTGGATCTGGACTGTCAATATAAGGGTGAATTATTTATAGCTCGGTGGGCCCATGACGCCTCAGGCCATCAAGGAAGAGACGCAACATATAGATGGGCTCGTGATCGAGGGGTGGACTTGACCATGGATGCTATTGCACAAGTTATCCATGAATGTGAAACATGCGCTGCAATCAAGCAAGCCAAGCGAGTAAGGCCTCTTTGGTATGGAGGACGATGGTTGAAATACAAATATGGGGAGGCCTGGCAGATTGATTATATCACACTCCCATGAACCCACCACGGCAAGCGCTATGTGCTCACCACGGTGGAAGCAAACATCGGATGGTTAGAAACATACCCTGTGCCCCATGCCACTGCCCGGAACACCATTCTGGGCCTTGAAAAGCAAGTCCTATGGTGACATGGCCCTCCAGAAAGAATTGAGTCAGACAACGGGACTCATTTCCGAAACACCCTCATAGACACCTGGGCCAAAGAGCATGGCATTGAGTGGGTCTATCACATCCCCTACCATGCACCAGCCTCTGGGAAAATCGAATGATACAACGGACTGCTAAAGACTACACTGAGGGCAATGGGCGGTGGGACATTCAAGCATTGGGATACACATTTAGCAAAAGCCACCTGGTTTGTCAACACTAGGGGATCTGTTAATCGAGCTGGCCCTGCTCAATCAAGGCTCTTACGTACCATAGATGGAGATAAAGTCCCTGTCGTGCACATAAGAAATATGCTGGGGAAGACAGTCTGGGTTACTCCTGCCTCTGGCAAGGGAAAACCCATCCGTGGGATTGGTTTTGCACATGGACCTGGGTGCACTTGGTGGGTGATGCGAAAGGATGGGGAGGTCCGGTGTGTACCTCAAGGGGATTTGATTTTGGGTGAAAATAGCCAATGAACTAAATTTTATGATGTCAGTTGTTATATGATACTGTATATCATAATTTCTATGGTTGCTATCAATGGTGTAGCAGTGAAAATCACCCTGATTAACAAAGAATGAACTAACTCCGATGAAACCGAGCAAAGTGCAACGATGATAGAACTGGACGAGCGCAGCAGTACCGAAATGTGAACAGGCTTCAGGATGCAACAGCCCAACACCACACACCATCTCTTTGGCCCTGAAAGACTGTTATGACAGATGGAGCTCAAAGTCGTGGACTAAATGAACTCAGTGGACATTTTAAAGGGATAGTCCATAGACTAAGGGAATGATATCTGTGTGTGCATATATATATATGTAGATATAAAAAGAAAGATAGTGGTGATTAATTGAAATGTATCGAAAAATGTGAGACCTAAGCGTAATGTAAATGGTAGAGAATAAGAAGTGGATACTGTCCTGGTTTCGGCTGGGATAGGGTTAAATGTCTTCCTAGTGCTGTGTTTTGGGTTTAGTATGAGAAGAATGTTGATAACACACGGATGTTTTCAGTTGTTGCTAAGTGCCCTCCTAGTCCAAGGACAGCTCCCGTGCCTACTGACTGAGCTAGGTACACAAGGTGGGAGGGAACATAATCAGGACAGCCATCCCAGCTGGCCAATGGGGTATTACATACCATGTGACGTCATGCTCAGTATATGAACGGTAGGCGTGATCCAGGAAGTACCGATTGCTACTTGGTTATCGGTCAGCGTGGGTGGTGAGCAATTGCATTGTGCATCACTCATTTTGTATATTCTATCATTATTTATTATCATTATTATTTTCCCTTTTCTGTTCTATTAAACTGTCTTTATCTCAACCCATGAGTTTTTCTCACTCTTACCCCACTGCGGGGGGGGGAGTGAGTGAGCGGCTGCATGGTATTTGGCTGCCTGCCAGATTAAACCATGCCATATTTATTCTCTTTATTAATCATAGGTATACTTCCCAGTGGTGATTTTTGTAGTAGTATACTTGCTATTGGTGATTTGTGTGATATTTGTGGTAATCTGTAATAGAGAAATTCAGAGGATAAAAGTCTCTGTGTCCCTGTGTATTATGGAATCCTACGAACACACAGCCGTGATCTCTACCCACCCAAAGGCTGGGTAACCCTTTAGTTCATGACAGACCATCATGGTGAGAAAGGCTAAGTTGACAGAAAACAAAGACTTGGGTGATACAACCAGAGTAGGAAATGAAAGTGGTGTTCAGCAGAGAGCTGATGTTCAGCAGGGTGGCCTCTGTGAGAAGAGACCAGGGGTTGCCCTCATGCTAGACACAGACGATTCCAGCCAGCTTGACAACAGAACCACCTCAGACCAAAGTTGAGCCAATCAGTGTCTTCACCAGCAAATGGAAGCTACGCATTGGGGTTTTTTTTACTAAAAGAGCTAGAAAAGGAAAATGTGTTTTGTCTTATTCCCCCATTCTGGTGAAAATAGATTCTTTCCTACAAATTCTCCTGGGGTTTGTCTTTCCCAGAAAGAAATGGATTTTCTGTAGTGCTGTCAGCTTACATTTCTTTTCACCCTTGGAGCCAGGTCCCCTGAATATCCACAGAATAGAATTGACTGTTGATTACTTGTCTCCATCTTCATTCTGTCTGGAGTGAAACAAAAGCATGTTTATAGAGTAGATCCCTTTCAAGAGGCAACATGAATAAGATTGGAACGGGTTCTGTTCTTTCTATGCAGTCATCCAACACTACCTAGGTAAGCTCTGCAGTGTCAAAGACCTGCAGTGGCTCTCAAGAAATAGCCCTGGTGCTACAATGCAGACCCTCAGATCCATGCTTTAGAAGTTTGGGGGTTTGTTGGTTGGCTGGATTTTTGAACAGGGAAAAAAAAAAGGCCTACACAGGCACACACATAAATGTAGGGCCACACACACACTATGTGATACTCAGAATAGATGCTCAAACAAGTGCTACACAGTTTGGACACATCAATCTTTACTCTGAGAAGAGACGGTGTCCCACCATGCATATCTTAGCGGGTGGGTCATTCCTTCCTGGGAACTGTTTTGTCAGTTTGAAGAAGGTATTAGCTTTGCTACAGTGAGAGCCCATTTAGTACAATAGGAGTAGGTGGGTGGGTCAAAACAGTGTGTGCTCTGCTACTCGAGAGGAGATGCCACTGTACAAAGTGAATGTGCAAAGGGTTCGTACAAAGTGAAACAGTTCATGTCCATCTAAGCTGTTCCATAAGCTGAAATTATAGAGTTAGAGGGGATAATTTAGAGATTCTCTTCTGAATCATACCCCTACCCCAAAGCAAAGGTAGACACTGCCACTGCCTGTGCTGGGAGAAGTCCACCACAGTAGCTTATCTTTAGTCATCCATTTTCAGGGAAAAGAACATGACCAAGCATCTTTTCTATTTACAAAGACAGAAATGAGGGAACACTGGAAAAAGTGAGTGCAACAGAGGTGTTGGAGCTGAAGTTTCTCCACTTCTTCAGCCATATAAACACAACCTGGTTTCCTGCACAACAAGAAAACGATTGTTACTAACCATTCCCATCCACAAGATAGGAATCTGGGTTGCACTAGGAGAATGAGTCAGGTGACAAAATGTAGGTATCTAGGGCCACTGGACTTGCCTTGGGATAGCCAAGTGGGCCTCTACGTGTCACTCCAGAAGAACAAAAGTCCTCTTTCTGCTCCTTCTGGCCCGGCCCCATTGGGTTGTCTTCAGGTATCCTGAGACTTTACAAAGGGTATCGGGCACCTCTCCGCAGGAAACCAAAACCTCACGTAGAACCTAGATAGCTGTCTCTGAAGTAGAAATGTACCTGCCAGTCAGAAAAACCATGCCTGGAACTCAGATGGCTCTATTGGCTGGACCTCCAATGACTACTGGGAAATGTGCTTATAGATGCCTTAATGTAGATTTCTTCTTTCTGAAGTAAATCCTGCCCTTGAAGTTCTAATCTGATGAATTCCACCCTTTCTGAACTTCCAACAATGCTGTAGGTCCCCAAATGCAGTTTAAACATTGTGCCTGTCAAAGACATCAGTGTAGGCCCTAAGAAACGAGCATTGGGTCCAAAACAAAACCAGAGAATGAACACAGAAAATGGAAAATACAACTTCCCTGGTTGTCCCCCAACAATCGACAAGTGGCATTTCAGCATAAAGCAGGCAGTTTCTAATTATCTTGTGTGATATACAGTCTGCCTTCATCATCTGAAGTGCACGCTGCTGAGACAGGTTCAACACCTCGTTCACCAGGCCTCCAGCCTGTCCTCGGGAGGGGGCTTATTTTGTCCCAGGCGCAGGACTTTGCAAATGACTAGCTATACTGAAATTACAACAGGCTCTCGTATTATGTGAACACTGTAAGAAAGGCTTTTGGTGGATTTCAGCTAGATCCACTAAATTCACTCAAAATACACTCAAGTCCAAGCTGCCTGTGTAGGCTCTCTCAAAAGTCAGTCTGCTGAGAACATCAACTGGAGTCTTGTGCACTTTTCTAGAAAGGTCAGAACATGCAAGGCTTGGAGAAGAAAGCTACTTTAGTCGTTCCCTGAAATAAGTACTGATACCCAAAAGTGAAATGTTATGAATGCTTTAATAATAAAAGCAAGAAACAAGCAATAAACTTCAGAAGGAAATACTACTTCACCAAAAGATTTTTTTTTACAGTCCATACATTTTTAACTGTAAGAAACGTTCCTATTTATCTCTTTCCTCATGTTTTGCTCATGATTATATTTTTGGTTCGTTTTTCTGAAAGTGGTTCTTAGCATTCTTTTGGCTATAAATAGTATATGAATTTGACATTTCTAAAAATATTCATCCCTCTATCCCAGCTGAATCCATTGTTCACATTTGAAATTTCTTTGTTATAACTTCCCATGTTCCCATCATGGAAATGTTGAAAATGGTGTTAACTTTAGAGAAGAAAAGCCATCCCAAGCAAATGTTCCTATCCGTAGCTCTACCTCATTAACTCTATAATTCCTGAACCAGTCAATCAAGTCGATACCCGGTTGTCCTGTCCATCTGCTAAGTTATCTGGCAAGCCAATGACATCCTCTTCTGCATGTGCATTCAGTTTTTCATAATTTATTTCTGTTCATTCCATTGTTTAAACATTCCTTAGTCTAATTGTCCCTGAAAATTTCTATCACCTGCCCATCTCTCCACTGAGCCAGCTCTTTTCAGGGTTCATGTCCTGAGGAAACTGGAGTTCAGTGGGACCAGGGTAAAAGACAGGACTTTTTTTTATTTAAGATTTTTTCTTTCTTTCGTTAAAAAAGGCCTTGAAATTCTTTTGCAGTGGTGATGAATATTCCTCCTGTTTCTGTGCATAGTTAGTACAACAGGTAAAGGCAGTGCTAATTAAAGCAGACAAAGGCTTTGCAAATAAAGCCTTTGACACTGCTGTGGGCTGCAGTGACAAGAGAATAGACTGTAATGAGAACTGTCTTACTCCCAGAGCATGAATCAAAGTTTGACTCTGGCCACTCATTGCTTGACCACAAAAATACTTTTCCTCTCTCTGCTGATTCCCACCAGGATATAAGCTGGACTAATTTCCTTTCAAAATGTCTTAATTTCCATTCTTCTTGTCATACAAATTAAATTAAAAGACAAACAAAAATCATGCTGTACGTATTCATTGAAACACATCTGAGAGCTCCCTAATTAGCTACACAATGCTTACAACTCTACAGGGAGTGGCAGAAAACCGAACACAGAGCTCATTATGGCTGTCAGCATTTTAACGAGCCCCTTGAGGAATGTGGTGCTACCTCTCTGTCACTTTGTAGCTGTGGTAAAATCTGGCAAGGTGCCTTGAAGAAATGACAGGCAGAAGCAGAAAGAAAAGTTACTTGGAGTTTTAATGGAGCCCAGTGTGAGATGCGAGACCAGAAACCTACTTGGACAATGTGTTCCCACTGGGGTTCATTAGAGCAGAAACTCACAGACTTTGATTACAGGCAGCACAGAAAGCCATAGACTTCTCCTGTATCAAACTTCCCTTACAGAAGTCAAACAGCAAACCCCAGGTACCGGGAAGGTGGTCCTTTCAGTCAGTGATCCCCACACACGGCATGTGGAAAGGAAATGCCATGGACCCACCTCTCCAAACCTGCTCTTCCAAGGCACTGGCAGATGCACAGGTCCTGCTCTCCCTGCTTCAGTTATAGTGATCAGCCAAGACACTGTGACTGCAACACACACTGCTGACACATTCATGAACCACAAGCCTGCTGACAGGCTGCATCCTAACTCACAGCTCCCTCCTTCCATCCCGATCTGGGTCATCTCTGGATTCAAACACCTTCAGCCTTAAATGTTGCACCTCAGCCCCCACCCTCTGTTACATTAGGCCTTGAGCACCTCCTTCTCTGCTCCATGAGATCAAAACCATGAGCTTAATGGCTTCTCTTGATGTCCATGTATCCCACTACCTCTTGCCAGAGCTCTGGTAATGCTCCAGGTAAGGAACTACAATAGCCTACCTTGTGACTGATGTAAGAACAAATTCCAGCAATGTTCATTATCTCCTTCTTACAATGGAGATACAAAACCAGACTGAACAAAGGACCCTTTGGCACTGCCCCTCTGCTTCCCAAGTTCTGCTGCTTGCCACTCACGGAGTACACTCACACATGATTATTATTACCCACTATTGGTTATACAGGCTGGCAGCGTTGAGGTTGCAGAGAGAAGTCCAGAAGCGATCAAAAGGGACTTCAGGGCACTGGGGCGATTGGTTGAGGGATCAGGAGCACAGGCAGTGTTTTCCTCGATCCCTTCAGTGGCAGGGAGGACTACTGAAAGGAACAGGAGAACACACCTGATCAACATGTGAGGCTCAGGGGCTGGTGCCATCGGCGGAATTTTGGCTTTTTTGATCATGGAGAGGTTTCCCCTGCACCGGGCCTGCTGGCGACAGATGGAGCTCAGCTGTCTCACAGGGGGAAAAGGATTCTTGCTCATGAGTTGGCGGGGCTCATCGAGAGGGCTTTAAACTAGGTTCAAAGGGGGAAGGGGATAAAACCAGGCTCACTAGAGAAGAGCCTAGGGACGGCACGCCAATGTCGGGGGAGAAATCGGCAGCCCAGCTCAATTGCATCTACACCAATGCACGCAGCATGGGTGGCAAACAGGAGGAGCTGGAAGCCATTGTGCAGCGGGGTAGCTATGACTTAGTCACCATCATGGAAACATGGTGGGATGACTCTCATGACTGCAGTGCTGCAATGGATGGCTATAAGCTCGTCAGAAGGGACAGGTGAGGAAGGAGAGGCGGTGGGGTGACTCTGTATGTTAGGGAGTGCTTTGACTGTCTAGAGCTCAATGGTAGTGATGATAAGGTCAAGTGCTTGTGGGTAAGGATGAGGGGGAAGGCCAACAAGGCACATATCCTGCTGGGAGTCTGTTATAGACCACCTAGCCAGGATGAGGAGGCCGATGAAGCATTCTACAAGCGGCTGGCAGAAGTCACAATCGCTAGCCCTGTTCTCGTGGGGGACTTCAACTTACTGGACGTCTGCTGCAATTACAATACGGCAGAGAGGAAACAGTCGAGAAGGTTCCTGGAGTGTGTGGAGGACAACCTGTGACGCAGCTGGTAAGTGAGCCCACTAGGGGAGGTGCCTCGCTTGACCTGCTGTTCACAAACAGAGAAGGGCTGGTGGGAGATGTGGTGGTCGGAGGCCGTCTTGGGCTCAGCGACCGTGAAATGACAGAATTCTCGATACTTGGTGAAGTAAGGACGGGGGTCAGCAAAACCGCTACCATGGACTTCCTGAGGGCGGACTTTGGCCTGCTCAGGACACTGGTCGAGAGGGTCCCTTGGGAGACAGTCCTGAAGGGTAAAGGAAGGTCCAGGAAGGCTGAACGTTCTTCAAGAAGGAAGTCTTAAAGGCGCAGGAGCGGGCTGTCCCCATGTGCCGCAAGAAGAATGGGCGGAGAAGACGACCGGCCTGGCTGAACAGGGAGCTCTGGCTGGGACTCAGGAAAAAAAGGAGAGTTTATCACTTGTGGAAGAAGGGGCAGGCAACTCAAGAAGAGTACAGGGATCTCGTTAGGTCGTGCAGAGAGGAAATTAGAAAGGCAAAAGCCCAGCTAGAACTTAACCTGGCTACTGTCTTAAGAGACAATAAAAATTGTTTTTCCAAATATATTCACAACAAAAAGAGAGCCAAGGAGAATCTCCATCCTTTATTGGATACGGGAGGGAACATTGCCACCGAGGATGAGGAAAAGGCTGAGGTACTTAATGCCTTCTTTGCCTCAGTTTTTAATAATCAGAGCAGTTATCCTCAGGGTATTCAGCCCCCTGAGCTGGAAGACATGGACAGCGAGCAGAATAAACCCTCCATAAACCAAGAGGAAGCAGTTAACGACCTGCTACACCACCTGGATGCTCACAAGTCTATAGGGCTGGATGGGATCCACCCAAGAGTACTGAGGGAGCTGGCAGAAGAGCTTGCCAAGCCGCTCTCCATCATTTACCAGCAGTCCTGGTTAACTGGGGAGGTCCCAGACGACTGGAGGCTCGCCAATGTGACGCCCACCTACAAGAAGGACGGGAAGGAGGATCTGGGGAACTACAGGCCGGTCAGCCTGACCTCAGTGCCGGGGAAGATCATGGAGCGGTTTGTCTTGAGGGCGCTCACAAGCCATGTCCGGGACAACCAGGGGATCAGGCCCAGCCAGCATGGGTTCATGGAAGGCAGGTCCTGCTTGACCAACCTGATCTCCTTCTATGAGCAGGTGACCCGCCTCGTGGATGAGGGAAAGGCTGTGGATGTGGTCTACCTGGACTTCAGTAAGGCCTTTGACACTGTCTCCCACAGCATTCTCCTAGAGAAGCTGGCGGCTCACGGCCTAGACAGGTACACTCTTCGCTGGGTAAAAAACTGGCTGGACGGCCGAGCCCAGAGAGTTGTGGTGAACGGAGTTAAATCCAGTTGGCGGCCGGTCACGAGCGGTGTTCCCCAGGGCTCAGTGTTGGGGCCGGTCCTGTTCAATATCTTTATCAACGATCTGGTTGAGGGGATCGAGTGCTCCCTCAGGAAGTTTGCAGACGACACCAAGTTGGGCGGGAGTGTTGATCTGCTCGAGGGTAGGAAGGCTCTGCAGAGGGACCTGGACAGGCTGGATCGATGGTCCGAGGCCAATGTATGAGGTTCAAAAAGGCCAAGTGCCGAGTCCTGCACTTCAGCCACAACAATCTGTCGTTGTTTAACCTGGCAGGCAGCCAAACCCCACGCAGCCGCTCACTCACTCCCCCCCCGCAGTGGGATGGGGAGAGAATCGGAAGGGTAAGAGTGAGAAAAACTCATAGGTTGAGATAAAGACAGTTTAATAGAACAGAAAAGGGAAAATAATAATGATAATAAATAATGACAGAACATACAAAATGAGTGATGCACAATGCAATTGCTCACCACCCGCACTGACCGATAACCAAGTAGCGATCGCTACTTCCTGGAACACGCCTACCGTTCACATACTGAGCATGACGTCACATGGTATGGAATACCCTGTTGGCCAGCTGGGTGAGCTGTCCTGGCTGTGCTCCCTCCCAACGCTTGCTTTGTATTTTTAAGCTGAATGTCCTTGACTAGCAGGGCACTTAGCAACAACTGAAAACATCAGTGTGTTATCAACATTCTCCTCATACTAAATCCAAAACACAGCACTAGGAAGAAATTTAACCCTATCCCAGCCGAAACCAGGACAGTATCCACCCCTTATTCTATACCATTTACGTTATGCTTAGGTTTCACATTTTCTAATACATTCCACCACCATCTTTCTTGTCTGTATATATATATTCATATATACACACAGATACCATTCCCTTAGTCTATGCGCCATCCCCCTAAAATGTCCAAAGTTCATTTAGTCCATGACTTCGGGCTCCATCTGTCATAACAGTCTTTCAGGGCCAAAGGGATGGTGTGTGGTGTTGGATTGTTGCCTCCTGAAGCCAGCTCTGATTCCATTATTGCTGCGCTCATCTGGTTCTATCATCGTTGCACTTTGCTTAGTTTCATCGGAATTCATTCTTCATTAAACTGGGTGATTTTTACTGCTACACCATTGATAGCAACCATAGAAATAATGATATACAACATCATATAACAACTAACATCATACGATTCAGTTCATCGACTATTTTCACCCAAAATCAAATCCCCTTGAGGTACACACTGGACTTCCCCATCCTTTCGCATTACCCACCAATTGCACCCAGGTCCCTGAGCAAAAGCAATCCCATGAATGGGTTTTCCCTTGCCAGAGGCAGGAGTAACCCAGACTGTCTTCCCCAGCATATTTCTCATATGAACGACAGGGTCTTTATCTCCATCTACAGTACCTAAGAGTCTTGATTGGGCAGGGCCAGCTCGATTGAAAGATCCTCTAGTGTTGACAAACCAGGTGGCTTTTGCTAAATGTGTATCCCAATGCTTGAATGTCCCACCGCCCATTGCCCTCAGCGTAGTTTTTAGCAGTCCGTTGTATCATTCGATTTTCCCAGAGGCTGGTGCATGGTAGGGGATGTGATAGACCCACTCAATGCCATGCTCTTTGGCCCAGGTGTCTATGAGGGTGTTTCAGAAATGAGTGCCCTTGTCTGACTCAATTCTTTCTGGGGTGCCATGTCACCATAGGACTTGTTTTTCAAGGCCCAGAATGGTGTTCCATGCGGTGGCATGGGGCACGGGATATGTTTCCAGCCATCCGGTGGTTGCTTCCACCATGGTGAGCACATAGCGCTTGCCGTGGTGGGTTTGTGGGAGTGTGATATAATCAATCTGCCAGGCCTCCCCATATTTGTATTTCAACCATCGTCCTCCATACCAAAGAGGCCTTACTCGCTTGGCTTGCTTGATTGCAGCGCATGTTTCATATTCATGGATAACTTGTGCAATAGCATCCATGGTCAAGTCCACCCCTCGATCACGAGCCCATCTATATGTTGCGTCTCTTCCTTGATGGCCTGAGGCGTCATGGGCCCACTGAGCTATAAATAATTCACCCTTATATTGACAGTCCAGATCCACCTGAGCCACTTCAATCTTAGCAGCCTGGTCCACCTGCTGGTTGTTTTGATGTTCCTCAGTGGCCCGACTCTTGGGTACGTGAGCATCTACGTGACGTACTTTTACAGTCAGGTTCTCTACTCGGGCAGCAATATCTTGCCACAATGAGGCAGCCCAGATGGGTTTACCTCTGCGCTGCCAGTTGTTCTGCTTCCACTGCTGCAACTACCCCCACAGGGCTTTTGCCACCATCCATGAGTCAGTATAGAGATAAAGTACTGGCCATTTTTCTCGTTCAGCAATGTCCAAGGCCAGCTGGATGGCTTTCACCTCTGCAAACTGGCTCGATTCACCTTCTCCTTCAGCAGTTTCTGCAACTTGGTGTATAGGACTCCATACCACAGCCTTCCACCTCCGATGCTTTCCCACACAGCGACAGGACCCATCAGTGAACAGGGCATATTGCTTCTCGTTTTCTGGTAGTTTGTTATACAGTGGGGCCTCTTCAGCACGTGTCACCTCCTCCTCTGGGGATATTCCGAAATCTTTGCCTTCTGGCCAGTTCGTGATCACCTCCAAGATTCCTGGGTGACTGGGGTTTCCTATTCGAGCCCGTTGTGTGATCAGTGCGACCCACTTACTCCACGTAGCATCAGTTGCATGATGTGTAGAGGGGACGCTCCCTTTGAACATCCAGCCCAGCACCGGCCGTCGGGGTGCCAGGAGGAGCTGTGCTTCAGCACCAACCACTTCTGAAGCAGCTCGAACCCCTTCATATGCTGCCAACATCTCCTTCTCAGTTGGAGTGTAGCGGGCCTCGGATCCTCTGTATCCCCGACTCCAGAACCCTAAGGGTCGACCTCGAGTCTCCCCTGGTGCTTTCTGCCAGAGGCTCCAGGTAGGGCCATTCTCCCCGGCTGCGGTGTAGAGCACATTCTTCACATCTTGTCCTGCCCGGACTGGCCCAAGGGCTACTGCATGAACTATCTCCTGTTTAATTTGTTCAAAGGCTTGTCGCTGCCCCATTTGAAGTCGTTCTTCTTCCTGGTTTCGTGATAGAGGGGGCTTAGAATCAGGCTGTAATCTGGAATATGCATTCTCCAAAAGCCCACAAGGCCTAAGAAAGCTTGTGTTTCCTTTTTGCTAGTTGGTGGAGACATGGCTGTTATTTTATTGATCACATCTGTTGGGATCTGACGACGTCCATCTTGCCATTTTATTCCTAAAAACTGGATCTCCTGTGCAGCTCCCTTGACCTTACTTTGTTTTATGGCAAAACCAGCCTTCAGAAGGATTTGGACTATTCTCTCTCCTTTCTCAAACACTTCTTCTGCTGTGCTGCCCCACACGATGATGTCATCAATGTATTGCAGGTGTTCCAGAGCCTCACCTTGGCAAATGGTAGGGCTGTGTTTCCACCCCTGGGGCAGTGGGTTCCAGGTGTACTGGACGCCTCTCCAAGTGAAAGCAAACTGTGGCCTGCACTCTGCCACCAAAGGGATTGAGAAGAACGCATTAGCGATATCAGTTGTGTCAGTTAAATCCAGTTGGCGGCCGGTCACGAGCAGTGTTCCCCAGGGCTCAGTACTGGGGCCGGTCCTGTTCAATATCTTTATCAACGATCTGGTTGAGGGGATTGAGTGCTCCCTCAGGAAGTTTGCAGACGACACCAAGTTGGGTGGGGGTGTTGATCTGCTGTAGGGTAGGAAGGCTCTGCAGAGGGACCTGGACAGGCTGGATCGATGGTCCGAGGCCAATGTATGAGGTTCAACAAGGCCAAGTGCCGGGTCCTGCACTTCGGCCACAACAACCCCATGCAACGCTGCAGGCTTGGGGAAGAGTGGCTGGAAAGCTGCCCAGAGGAAAAGGACCTGGGGGTGCTGGTTGACAGGCGGCTGAACATGAGCCGGCAGTGTGCCCAGGTGGCCAAGAAGGCCAATGGCATCCTGGCCTGTATCAGGAATAGTGTGGTCAGCAGGAGCAGGGAGGTGATCGTGCCCCTGTACTCGGCACTGGTGAGGCCGCACCTCAAATACTGTGTTCAGTTTTGGGCCCCTCACTACAAGAAGGACGTTGAGGTGCTGGAGCGTGTCCAGAGAAGGGCAACGAAGCTTGCCTGGAGCGGGGGGCCCCTGGAGTGAAGGGCCTGGAGCGGTCTTATGAGGAGCGGTGTGGCGAATAAGGCCACGGACTCCGTCTGAGAGGGAACGAAGACGAAGACGAAATCCTTTATTATACAGCACAAGCGCCTTTTTATACCTCACATTATGCCACGTATGCACTTTGAAGAATTCCCTAGTACATCCCCTAAGCAAAGGTCATCTCGACACTCTTCCGCTAATTTCCTTATCTTTGTCACGCTCTCAGAACCGTTAACTGCCACCTCTTATCTCCCTTTTTCCCACGGCTTCTTTCACTTCCCATCTTCCCATGGCTTCTTGTTTACCAACGCTGTGATACTGCTTGTACTCTCAGACATTGATTCCTCCACATCTCTCCCTTTTTCTTTTACAACAAACACTAAGCTAACTGACTTTTCTAGTATTCTTTTCACACATTGCAATAAACATAGTACACACACAAGACTACATACAAATACAATCAAACGTATAATTCCCAGTTCAATCAAACTCATTACCCATTTTGCCAAGCCCCAATAATTCTATCTCTTGTGGCTCTACACTCAGGGGCGGACGGTACACCAAACATCTGTCCCAATTGTCAGTCACATTGCGGCTGCCACTACAAAGTGTTGCATGCGGCTCCGTGAGACCTAGGGTCCAATTGTTCCACAGGAGTCCCACTAAGCAGGTGGAAAAAGGATCTCCAGGCGATGAGAGCGAAAGGCAAATGGTCTCCTGGCCTGTCTGATTCGCAAGGGCGATCCAGACGTTCTCTTTGGGCTGCGGTGGGGCCCAAAACGCGCTTACGCCTGTAACAACGGCGAAAAAGACGGCTTGACGAACCGCGCTGGTACCCATCTTGGTCCTCGATCTGTGGAGACACAAGCATACCCTCGACCCCAGGTTATCAATGAAAACGGGCCTTCCCACTCATGAGATTCCAGGTTTCTCACCTTTACCCACGCCTTGCCCCTTATGATTGCCTCATGACCTTCAACAGAATCAAAATGTCTGCAAATCGGGGGTCCACCGATTGAGAAAATTAAGAACATAAACGGCTTTTGCCAATCTTTCCTGGTTAAATCCCCTACTCCCTCTTTTTGTTTTGTTAACCATCTCTGAGCGAACGGTGCGCGCGCTCAACAATGGCTTGCCCTGTGGGGCTGTGTGGAATTCCCGTGATATGAGTGATTCCCCACGTTTGCAGGAAGGTCCGTGTGGCTTGGGCAACGTACCCGGGGCCATTATCTGTTTTTATTTTGCTCGGTACTCCAAGAATGGAAAAAGCAAGAAGAAAATGTTTTCGGACATCCCGGGACTTTTCCCCAGTGTGGGCTGTGGCTGCAATTGCTCCCGAAAATGTATCCACTGAGACGTGGACGTATTTGAGTCGACCAAAGTCGGGAAGATGTGTAACATCAGTCTGCCAAAGTTCGAGCGCCTGCAAGCCACGAGGGTTGACTCCCCCCGGCTGTGGAGGGCCCGCACACTGGCACTCAGGGCATGCAGTGACAATTTGGCGTGCTTGCGTAAGTGGTAGATAAAACATTCCAGCCAAGGCCTTAGCGTTCTGATGATAAAAGTTATGTGAACGCCTCACTTGCTCAAATTTTCCCCGGGACAACAGCCTCTGCAAGCGAATCAGCCAACCGGTTTCCCTCAACCAGAGGCCCCGGCAATGCAGTATGAGATCTGATATGTAATATAAAAAAAGGATGGATCCTTCGAGGAATGCGTTCTCTGAGGGTTTTAAACAGAGCAAAAAGCTGGGCATTATTTACATCTTTCAAATAAGCAAACTCCATGCGGGACACTACCCCTGCAACATATGCAGAATCAGTCACGATGTTGACAGGGCATTGCCATTTTTCAGCTTGAAAGTAGACGAGCTGTGCTATTCGCGCTCCTGCCGGCACGTAACAGGGCGGAGTAGGCGTCCACAACATGATTTTAATTTCTCCCGTATAGTCTGCATCGATAACCCCAGGGAGAACGAACAACCCCTGTAACGTGGCGGATGAACGTCCCAGTAAGAGTGCGCTGTAACCGCCGCCTAGCGGCCCCCACACTCCGGTGGGCACCACTTGAACAGCCGTAGAAGTCAGGTTCACTGGGTGGGAGGGGGCCAAGTCCACGCCGGCACTTCCCCATGTTCGGGCGGATAATTCGGAGGCATGGATGCCAGCGGGGGGCTGGGGGCAGCTTGCATCATCGCATGGGGGGCTGCTTGTATCATCGCGTGGCCCCTCCCCGCGCTCCTGCAACCGTTTCCCTGGATAGGCTGACCATCTTTATCATACCGCGACCGGTATTGATTCGCAGTCCCGGCCCTTCCTACATTTTGGACACGTTCCCAGCTGTGAGTCAGCCGGCTCCCGCCTCCACCTGCCTGCCTGCGGGCACTGTCTCTTAAAGTGACCGGGACAGCCACAGGTGAAGCACGTCTGTTGGCTAAGCATAATGTTTGCAAAAGCAGCAGCCATCGCCACAGCCTGGTGCTCCGTGGTCCTCACACGGTTGCATTCCTCTATCATTTCAACTACCGTAGGGTTTTTTAACAGACAGCACCTTCTGTCAATCCGCATTAGCGTTTTCAATCACCAATTTTTGTAATAATATTTTCCGCGCTTCCTCATTCTCTACTTGTTTGTCCAAAGCATCTTTTAATGTCTCGATAAATTTCATATACGGTTCCTGTGGTCCCTGCCTAATATTAGTAAATGAGCGTTGGGGCTTCCCTACATCAGGGACATTCATAAATGCTAGGTAGGCAAGATTCTTGGAATCATTTAGGGCTTCCATCTGCCGCGGGATGCTCCAAATATTCCAGTGCTTTTGCCTCACAGAGTCGCCGCCACTCCCCATTCCAGAGCATAAACTGAGCAGAGGAGAGCAACAATTGCACCAGCGTTTTACAATCGAGCGGACATAACGTATAACTCCTCATGACTGACCCTAGCATGTTTGCAGAGTAGGGGGCACTGAGGCCAAATTCAATCACTCCCCTTCTCAACTCTTTCACTACTTGGAAACTCAGAGCCTCCCACCAGGGCCTTTGATGAGCTTCATAAATCACCGGGAACGCCCGGACCTCACGTAGCTTAACCGCGAGGTCAGAGTCCCCTTCTTTCTCTGCCTCCCTTTGAATCCCCTTCCACACATCATGCGCATCCGGGGGACATAAGTCTGGCTCTTTCTCTGAGTCGACCGGCCCCGGATCAAATGGGTTGGGATCATCACTGTCGCTACCCTGCTCCCCGCAGGCAGCCACCACTCCAGCCTCAGTGGTCGGGGGCGCAGAAGGCTCTTCGGCCACAGATGTACTCCCTCCTGAGTTTTCACCTCTCAGCTTGTCTTTAGCACTGACATGCTTTTTTAGGGTCTCATTCAGAGTCCTCCAAGGCACTAGCAGCCCCGCAGCCACCGAGTCCGAACGAGTGGCAGCATCCCAAAGCTGGGTGCCTGCTTCATCCCAAATTTTTGGATCATAAATGTTAGTAGAATCGACTCCCTTAACGGTGGTTGTCACCCACTTCAGGAGTCGTCTCAAGTCCCCGTTATCCATGGTTACTTGATGTTTTTTCAGGATCAATTCCATGGTCCTGCAAACAGTTTTTTCCTCCTTTGTCATGTTTAAACCCATGACTACCACCCCTCGCTGCTCACCTCTGTTCTGCAGAGACGATTACGCGACGTCGCTATCCTGTTTCCTTTCAACAGCTTTTGTCCCGTTTCCTTTCAATGGCTTTTTTCCTGTTTCTTTTCAACAGCTTTTATCCTGTTTCCTTTCAACGGCTTTGCAGTTCAGTGGGGGCTTGCCACCAGATCGGCAATTGCCAACTTTATGGCCCTTCAGACAGAGGGTCCCTGTCCCTGTTCGGGCACCATTTGTGGTGAATAAGGGCACGGACTCTGTCTGAGAGAGAATGAAGACGAAGACGAAATCCTTTTTTATACAGCACAAGCGCCTTGTAGTGAGGTGGGTGTTGGTCTCTTCTGCCAAGTAATGAGAGGAAATGGCCTCAAGTTGCACCAAGGGAGGTTTAGACTGGACATTAGGAGAAATTTCTTTACTGTAAGAGTGGTCAGGCCTTGGAACAGGCTGCCCAGGGAAGTGGCTGAGTCATCATCCCTGGAAGTATTTAAAAGACGTGTAGATGAGGTGCTTAGGGACATTGTTTAGTGGGCATGGGGGGGTTGGGTTGACGGTTGGACGCGATGATCTTGGAGGTCTTTTCCAACCTTAATGATTCTATGATTTTATGATTTGAAAGGGCTTAAGGGTCACTGCATCGCACTGCTATGTTAGCGAGGACCTTCTTCCCTCCTCCCTCATGTTCCCCATGTCTTGTTCAAGGACTCCAGCCTGCAGACATAAAGGTTTAACAACTACAGGGTTGGTATTAGGGAAGACAACCTCTCTCCAAACACCCCCAGATCACATCTTCCTTCAGCCTCTTACTCCTGGTGTTGGGTTGACCGTTGGACTCTATGATCTCAGAGGTCTTTTCCAACCTTGATGATTCTATGATTCTAACGATTCTATGATCTCCTGTCATCATCACTGAATCAGCATTTGTTTACTCTTTTGGAGTGAAACCTCAAGTCTACCTCGTAACAAAAGCAGAATATGGGCTTGGAAACAGTTTGAGATGCCCTGGAGTATCCCACCTGGCATCCAACAACCTATTCAGAAGAGTGTGGTTTTCGTGTAGTTTCTACATCATATTTAGTGGCCTGATGAGAATGTCCAGGTACCCCAGGGCACCTCAAATGTTTGGACAAGTGAACTGAGCTCTGTACAGTTGTGTTAGGCAACTCAAAGACGGGTATAAGGATTTGCATGAATTCCAGAAGCTAAACAGAGTTCATTCCATCCTGGCTGCCGGAATGGTCACAACTAGACCACAAGAGCTGGCCTAAGAATTATCTTTTCAATCTGTAGTACAACAAAGATGATACATAAGTCTGAATTTGGCTCTAGCTATAGTCCTGGAGAGAAAGAAACACCTCCAGAAGACAGCTCTTTCCACAGCTCCTTGAGACATCCCTTGCCACTACACTCATCAGGCACGCTTTTCTCTGCTACATGTCTAGATTTGCAGCATTGTTATTTTTAAGCTGCACTGTGGCTGACCTTTACTTGTCACATTCCCCAGTCCCTCCAGATGCACGGGGTGCAACCAGGGCGTGAATCACGTAAGTTTTCACTCCATTCCTGAATTCCAAGTTCCGATTGTCCACAACGAGGCAAACTTCATTCACTCCTCAGCTCCCATAAATCCACAAATTCCCTCTGTGTTGTGGTGGGACGCTCCAGCCTGTTTGTTCCAGGGACCACAACCGCAGACAACAGGAACAAAACCGCATCATTTGGCTCCCTCTACAGTTCTCCATCAGTACCGTAGACAGTCTTGCAAATCCAGACACCGCTGTTCACATTTACACATATCATAATTGTTAAAACAGTTTCCCACGTTTTCCTTTTTCTTCCTTTTACAGCTAACGTAGCAATAGAAGTTCTTCTTGCGCCCTTGACATCCCTTGCAAAGCTGAACTTGAGGTGAGCGTTGGCTTTCCTAACACTGTTCCTACGTGCCCTGGCAATGTTTCTAAATCTTATTTGTAGCCTGTTCCTGCTGGCCACATCCATTTTCCCAAACTCTGCTAGCCGCCAAAATTGAGATGCCCCACCCAAATTGCCTGCTGGGAGTAGACTTTGGCTCATGCTAAATTCTGACTTGTTCCTGAGGGTTTCCCTGGGCCGCTTACCAGACTGCTGACAGTTTAGGAGGGCAGACCCTTGTGTTCCAGCGCATGGGAGTGTGGACTTACCACTGCAGCAGCAACTTCTGAGGTGAATTCTTTTTCACCCTGGTCCTAGGGCCATCATTAAGACATTGCCTTAATTACGTCTATTTACACAAGTGAAAGTATGGGTCTTAAACATGCAGTGGGAAAGACAGGAAAGCAAGAGAAAAAGCAAAGAATTCAGGCAGTACTCATTTGGCCTACAGCTACCAGCACTCCAGAAGGGCACATTTCCTCTAGATCATATGTCATAGCTGCCAGCCCCATGCAGATGTCTTCAATACCCTAAAATATTGCTCAAGACCTGTGTTTAGGGACTAAAATGGCACTCTAGGTACGCCTAATGTGGTGTGGGTGCCTAAACTCCCCTTCTAGTCATGGGGGAGCTTCCAAACACAGTCACTGCAGCTGAGGGTTGTTCAGCACTGCCCAAGCAGACAATGTCTGGCTGGATGAACTGTTCTCTGAACTCAGCCATGGCAGTGACTAAATCCCCACGGACAACACTCTGAATTCAAATTCCGTGGCTGCCATGGAGATTCTCTCATGAAATGTGCGCATTAGATGTCCTTACACAGTGCTAAATGCTACCAAAGACACTGCCGTGTCCTTGTTGGAAGGAACCTTGGGATTGTGACTCACTCAATAGTTATGAGATGGAAAAGGCTTCCTGCTGAAGGCAACTGGGTTCCCTCTGGTACTCTTAGGTTCTCTGGGTGTTGGAGACATGGTCCTGATTCCTGATGTGGGGTTGTAGGGTTCCTTCCCAAAGTCCTTCTGGAACTCTGGGTACCCCCCAATGTCCTTAAATGTCCCTAGTTACAGGATTGGGTAGGGAATACCTTGTGGATGAGTAGCCCATTCCAACCGCACTGCCATTTTCTGATTTGCTGTCACCATTTTTGGCACTCCCAATGACCTTGATATGGACACGGAACATGGAATTATGGAGCTTCTTGTGGCATTTTAGATACAGGGAGAGATTATTGTGGTTTTTTTATTATTTTCTCTTATGCAAATTTTGTAACAAAATTGCTTCCTTAGGTTTGGAAAGTATCACACAGAACTGCAGCAGGATGTTTTGATGACCTAGACCATACCAGACCAATACAAACAGTGGAAAACTGTAATATTCATTTTCTAAGAACTGGACAGATTGACGAGTGTTTGTGGGTACTGAACTTGATAAAAAACTGAAATATCCAGAAAAATGTTGAGGAAGATGTTGAAAGGTATGGTTTATCTCACTTGGCAGTATTTTTGGAAACCTGTAGGGTCAGAAAGTGATATTCCAGCCAACAGAAACAAGCGATGATTTAGAAACCTTCAGTCAAAAGAAAAAAGGAAAAGAGGCATTCTCGGGTGGGTGGCCATTTCATCACCCAAAATGACAAATACCATACCTAGGAAATAGATACTGAAGGAAATCATGAGAAGAAATGTAGTTTTTATTTTAATGCACTGATAGTTATTAAAAGTATCAATTTCTCTTCTTTCTCTCCCTCTCTTCTCTCCTCTCTCCTTTTTTTCCTTTCTTTCTGTTTTTAGGGGTTGGGTTTTTTTTGTTCTTTTTTGTTTGGTTTTTTTTTTTTCGGGTTCTATCTGTTAAAGAGTTCCTTCAGAAGCTAAAAGAACACAAGGCTGAGGAACAAGAAAGTGATCTGCCAGGGACCTGGTGTTACTTGTTAAATTAAATATTGTCGCACACACAATTGACCTCAGTGTAGACACACATATCTGGACACATTAATCCCAGAGTCAGGGTTCAAAGTAATTGAGATGAACTATAATGTAAGAGGATTTCTCTCTCTCGACCACAGACTACTGTCTCAGTTCTGGACAATCGTATTGAAATATCTTTATTTCATTCAGATAGAATATCCAAAAGAGTAACACTTCAAAAGAGAATAAAAATTATTCCTGTTTCACAAACCATATTTCAATAGAAAAGATCAGGGAAATTTTCCCACCTACCTTGCTGCAGGACAGTTTGCATTTGTAATTCTTACAGGCAGACTGCTAAGGCTATCAGTAGAAGTTCTGTCCCTCTTATCCCAAAATATACTGTATGAATGGAAAGTAAAAAAATACCTAAGGAAGTTTGGTATTCAGTTACACTACAGTGAATATCTAACAGACTGACAGCATGCCTGTTTGTCTACCTATTCATCCTGCCTGCTGTAATTTTCTTCATATCCTTTGTGCATTAATGTCCATCCTAGTATCTTCATCCTGGACCAATCTTAGAGGATAGAAGAGAGTTATAAAATAATCTTTTCTATTTTGACCAAAATGAATCTGATTTACCTCTTAGAAATTGATTTCAGCCTTCCCTGATAACAAAGGGGAAATTCTAATTGTAACTGCTCAGCAGTGGTAATTTGTGACCAGGGAATGATCTGGCACAGAGGGCAAGAAGACTCAGCTACAAGAAGGGGTTAAACTGGCTGGAAGCAGGGATGCCAGAGACAGAACAGACTCCTTGCCAGGGAGTGAAGTTTCCCCTGGTGATGAGATAAGAAACAGCCTCAGCCTTGTCTTGTAGCCATCCTGGAATGGGAGGGCTCAGGGGCCCAAGCTCGGGGGCCACCTTTGGGCAGCAGAGCTGGGCTGGGGGATGGACCCGTGGCTGGGCTGAGGTGCCCCATGCAACCGCTCACAGGATCGGTGCTGGTGCAAGTGGATATAAGAATCTGCTTGTGACACATCTTGGCAGACTCCATGTAGAACTGGGTATTGCGGTAGGACTCTGCCCAATGCATTGTTGATTAATTTTTTCTTTTGTATTTAAGCACAAATGTGTTTAATTCGACTCGAGGGGTACCACAAAAATTCCTCAACAATATGATGCACCCCCACTTGAAGCGCTTTCGCTCTGTAGCTGAATCAGGTCTTCCAGTGCATAAACCTTCTCCAGATGGTTGTGCCTCTGCTCTGCCTGCCCGTGTACTGCTGAAAGATGAACCTCCATCTGGAACTGATATGAGATGAGTCAGTTGTCCCACTGTTTACTTTTCCTGCTGGAATAACAAGTGTCCCTTGGCACTACTGCATTTGGGAATTTACCATTAACAGCCCACAATACCTCATATGTTTTGCAGATTTTTCAGACTATGACACAACTAGAACAGAGTGAAAACAAAATGTCATGGTTTAACCCCAATCGGCAACTAAGCACCACACCACCGCTGGCTCGGCCTCCCGCCCTGCCCCTGGTGGGATGGGGGAGAGAATCTGAAGAGCAAAAGTAAGAAAATTCATGGGTGAGGTAAGAACAGTTTAATACTTGAAATTTAATATAATGATGATGATGATGATGATGATGATGATGATGTAATGAAAAGTAAAACAACAAGGGGGGGAAGGGAACAAAACCCAGGGAAAAAGAACAAGTGATGCAACCACTCACCACCCGCCGACCAACGCCCAGCCACTCCCCAAGCAGCGATCACTGTCCCCCCCGGCCAACTCCCCCCCAGCTTATATACTAAGCATGACGTCATGTGGTATGGAATATCCCTTTGGCCAGTTGGGTCAGCTGTCCTGGCTGTGCCCCCTCCCAACTTCTTGTGCACCTGGCAGAGCATGGGAAGCTGAAAAGTCCTTGAGTAGCGTAAGCACTACTCAGCAACAACAAAAACATCAGTGTGTGATCAACATTCTTCTCATAATAAATCCAAAACACAGCACTATACCAGCTGCTGGGAAGAAAATTAACTCTATCCCAGCAGAAACCAGGACACAGAATTTTCAGTCTGAAATAAGATCTTTACAAGTAGTTTTCCTATTTGTCTTTAAAATTTATTTTCTCTGTTACTTTGCTTCCCATTATCAGTCAAAATGGCAAGAAGCTGCTTATTTTTGTGTGACTATTATTTACATTAAAATGATTTATTTTTCCTAAACTCTGTTCTATAGATGTTTTGACTGTATAAATACATGTATTTTACACATTGGCAACTGAATTTTACATCTTAAAACAGACTGGAACAGGCTAGAGCCTTCAAACTCACATCAATCATGTTTAAACTTTAGTTAATTACTGAAACTCCATGCACGCCCTTACTTCATGAACATTTGTGTGCATTGTTATTGAAAGCAGAAAAAATAAGAATGGTCGTGGGTGGAATAACATTATAAAAAGAATCTTTTAGAAAGAAAATACGTAGACATGTTTTTACACATTGCAAAAAAAGGGGACCAAATTTTGGCATTACAAGAAGTTCCTCAAACTTTGCTGAAGAAATAAACAACCTTTACTGCTCAAGTAACCCTGAGGATACTGTAGGTCTTGTGATCCAGTTAATGTCAAAAGACCTGCTGGGTCTGTGACGAACCCTAAGAGGGCCCTGCAAGGAGTACAGGGAGTACAGCTGAAGTAGTGTTCAAGTGCAGTTACAGACCAAAGGGTGGCGTCATCTCTTGAGGTGGAGTTGTTGAAAGATTGGTTGCCAGAGGCATTCCTGTTTCTGACCAGTGACTCTATTAGTTGAGACGTACTCTGGAATACCAGATGTTGGGGTGATGAGTCCCACCCACTGTATACTTTGGTTTTCATTGTCCAGGTCTGGTGCTGATGCTGAGTTGTTAGAAGAAATTGTACACTGTGCCATTAGGTGTTCTCTGAACTGCAGAGATGCTTTTCTTACCCATTACCCTGCTTTTTTTCTTTCCATTCACAGCTCCAGAGTTTGAATGCTTCAGCTAGGCAGGGATTTAGTCATCTAGTATGGTTTTCTAACATACTTGGCACTATAGGGTATTTCAGACAATCATAGAATCATAGAATCATAGAATCATACAGGTTGGAAAAGACCTCTAAGATCATCGTGTCCAACCGTCAACCCAACACACCATGCCCACTACACCATGTCCCTAAGCGCCTCATCTACACATCTTTTAAATACCTCCAGGGATGGTGACTCCACCACTTCCCTGGGCAGCCTGTTCCAAGGCCTGACCACTCTTTCAGTAAAGAAATTTCTCCTAATGTCCAATCTAAACCTCCCTTGGTGCAACTTGAGGCCATTTCCTCTTGTCCTATCGCTAGTTACTTGGCAGAAGAGACCAACACCCACCTCGCTACAACCTCCTTTCAGGTAGTTGTAGAGCGCGATGAGGTCTCCCCTCAGCCTCCTCTTCTCCAGGCTAAACAACCCCAGTTCCCTCAGCCGCTCCTCATAAGACTTGTGCTCCAGGCCCTTCACCAGCTTCGTTGCCCTCCTCTGGACACGCTCCAACACCTCCATGTCCTTATTGGAGTGAGGGGCCCAAAACTGAACACAGGATTCGAGGTGCGGCCTCACCAGTGCCGAGTACAGGGGCACGATCACCTCCCTACTCCTGCTGGCCACACTATTTCTGATACAGGCCAGGATGCCGTTGGCCTTCTTGGCCACCTGAGCACACTGCCGGCTCATGTTCAGCCGGCTGTCAATCAGCACCCCCAGGTCCTTTTCCTCTGGGCAGCTTTCCAGCCACTCTTCCCCAAGCCTGTAGCGTTGCCTGGGGTTGTTGTGGCTGAAGTGCAGGACCCGGCACTTGGCCTTGTTGAACCTCATACAGTTGGCCTCGGCCCATCGATCCAGCCTGTCCAGGTCCCTCTGCAGAGCCTTCCTACCCTCCAGCAGATCAACACTCCCGCCCAACTTGGTGTCATCTGCAAACTGACTGAGGGAGCACTCGATCCCCTCAACCAGATCGTTGATAAAGATATTGAACAAGACCGGCCCCAGTACTGAGCCCTGGGGAACACCGCTCGTGACCGGCCGCCAACTGGATTTAACTCCGTTCACCACAACTCTCTGGGCTCGGCCGTCCAGCCAGTTTTTTACCCAGCGAAGAGTGTACCTGTCTAGGCCGTGAGCCGCCAGCTTCTCTAGGAGAATGCTGTGGGAGACAGTGTCAAAGGCTTTACTGAAGTCCAGGTAGACCACATCCACTGCCTTTCCCTCATCCACTAGGCGGGTCACCTGCTCATAGAAGGAGATCAGGTTGGTCAAGCAGGACTTGCCTTCCATGAACCCGTGCTGGCTGGGCCTGATCCCCTGGTTGTCCCGCACGTGGCTCGTGAGCACCCTCAAAACCAACCGCTCCATGATCTTCCCCGGCACCGAGGTCAGGCTGACCGGTCTGTAGTTCCCCGGATCCTCCTTCCGGCCCTTCTTGTAGATGGGAGTCACATTGGCGAGCCTCCAGTCGTCCGGGACCTCCCCAGTTAACCAGGACTGCTGGTAAATGATGGAGAGCGGCTTGGCAAGCTCCTCCGCCAGCTCCCTCAGTACCCTCGGGTGGATCCCATCCGGCCCCATAGACTTGTGAGCATCCAGGTGGTGTAGCAGGTCATTAACTTCATCCTCTTGAATTATGGGGGGTTTATCCTGCTCGTCGTCCTTGTCTTCCAGCTCAGGGGGCTGAGTACCCTGAGGATAACCACTCTGACTACTAAAGACTGAGGCAAAGAAGGCGTTGAGTACCTCAGCCTTTTCCTCATCCTTGGTGGCAACGTTCCCACCCGCATCCAATAGAGGATGGAGATTCTCCTTGGCTCTCCTTTTGTCATTAACATACTTATAAAAGCATTTTTTGTTGTCTCTCACGACAGTGGCCAGGTTGAGTTCTAGCCGGGCTTTTGCCTTTCTAATTTTATCTCTGCACGACCTAACGCGATCCCTGTACTCTTCCTGAGTTGCCTGCCCCTTCTTCCACAAGTGATAAACTCTCCTTTTTTTCCTGAGTCCCAGCCAGAGCTCCCCGTTCAGCCAGGCCGGTCGCCTTCCCCGCCCGTTCTTCTTGCGGCACATGGGGACAGCCCGCTCCTGCGCCTTTAAGACTTCCTTCTTGAAGAACGTCCAGCCTTCCTGGACCCCTTTGCCTTTCAGGACTGTCTCCCAAGGGACCCTCTCGACCAGTGTCCTGAGCAGCCCGAAGTCCACCCTCCGCAAGTCCATGGTAGTTTTGCTGGCCCCCCTCCTTACTTCACCGAGTATTGAGTGTTCTATCATTTCATGGTCGCTAAGCCCAAGCCGGCCTCCAACCACCACATCTCCCACCAGCCCTTCTCTGTTCGTGAACAGCAGGTCAAGCGAGGCACCTCCCCTCGTGGGCTCGCTTACCAGCTGCGTCAGGAAGTTATCCTCCACACACTCCAGGAACCTCCTCGACTGTTTCCTCTCTGCCGTGTGGTATTTCCAGCAGACGTCCGGAAAGTTGAAGTCCCCCACGAGAACAAGGGCTAGCGACTGTGAGACTTCTGCCAGCCTCTGGTAGAATATTTCGTCTGCCTCCTCATCCTGGCTAGGTGGTCTATAACAGACTCCCAGCAGGATATCTGCCTTGTTGGCCTTCCCCCTCATCCTTACCCACAAGCACTCGACCTCGACATCACTACCATTGAGCTCTAGACAGTCAAAGCACTCCCTAACATACAGGGCTACCCCACCGCCTCTCCTTCCTCGCCTGTCCCTTCTGAAGAGCTTATAGCCATCCATTGCAGCACTCCAATCGTGCGACTCATCCCACCATGTTTCCGTGATGGTGACTAAGTCATAGCTACCCCGCTGCACAATGGCTTCCAGCTCCTCCTGTTTGCCGCCCATGCTGCATGCATTGGTGTAGATGCACTTGAGCTGGGCTGCCGATTTCTCCCCCGACAATGGCGTGCGGTCCCTAGGCTCTTCTCTAGTGAGCCTGGTTTTATCCCCTTCCCCCTTCGAACCTAATTTAAAGCCCTCTCAATGAGCCCGGCCAACTCACACGCGAGAATCCTTTTCCCCCTGTGAGACAGCTGAACTCCGTCTGTCGCCAGCAGGCCCGGTGCCGGGGAAACCTCCCCGTGGTCAAAGAAGCCAAAATTCTGCCGATGGCACCAGCCCCTGAGCCACGTGTTGATCCGATGAGTTTTCCTGTTCCTTTCAGTGTTCCGCCCCGCCACTGAAGGGATCGAGGAAAACACCACCTGTGCTCCCGATCCTCCCACCAGTTGCCCCAGCGCCCTGAAGTCCCTTTTGATCCCCTCGGGACTTCTCTCTGCAACCTCCTCACTGCCAGCCTGTATAACCAGTAGTGGGTAGTAATCGGAGGCCTGCACGAGACTGGGGAGCTTCCTAGTGATGTCCTTCACCCAGGCCCCAGGGAGGCAGCAGACTTCCCTGTGGGATGGGTCCGGCCGACAAATTGGGCCCTCCGTCCCCCTCAGAAGGGAATCACCAATGACAATTACCCTCCTTTTTTTCTTAGCGGAGGCAGTCGTAATTTGTGGGGCTGGCTGCCTCGCCTCGGGCAACCCCCTGGATGGGCCTTCATCTTCGTCCTCGTTCGTCTGGCCCTCAAGTTCCAGAGCCCCATATCTGTTGTGTAGGGGCAGCTGGGAAGGTTGAGGTGAGGGAGGCCGGCCGGGGGTTCGCCTGGCGCCCCGAGCAGGGACCTGTGTCCATTCCCCTCCGTCGCTTGGGTCTCCTCCTTCTGCCTGGCGGCAAGAGGGCAGGGGTTCTTCCGCTTCTTGCGGAGCCTCTGTGTGCTGCCCTTGCCTCAGGGACGGCAGGGTGCGGCTCCACCAATCTATCTCCCTCTCGCACTCCCTGATGCTCCTGAACCTCTCCACTTCCTCTTTCAGCTCTGCCACCAGGCTGAGCAGATCATCCACCTGGTCGCAGCGCACACAGGCGTCGTCTCTGCTGCCCTCCTGTACCAGGGACAGCCTCAGGCGCTCCCTGCAGCCGGAGGCCTGGACAGATGTGTGTTTGCACAGGGGCTCCGTCTGGGTCGCCACGTTTCTCCTGGCGATGGCTTTCGGCCGAGTGGATACCATGGCCAGGTCCTCTTCTGGGAGGGCGATGACCACGAGTTGAGCCTCTAGAGCCTGGAGGGGGGCTGCGCCCTGCTCGCACGCCCTGCCCTGTGCCAACTGCCGCGCAAACTGCCGCGCCACGCCCTTCTGACGCGCCGCGCCCTGTTTGCCCGCCCTGTTCGCCGTGCTCCGGGTCGCTCGCGCTCCCTGGGGGCTGCTCCTGTACCTGAGGGGGTTTGGCCGCCGTCCCGCCTGTCCCCGCCTGCGCTGAGTCAGAGCCGCCGCTCGTCAGGAGCTCGCTCCCCGGCTCGGGGGAGGGGGCTGGGGCACCCTCTCGCTCCTGCGCTTTTGCCTTCGCGGTTTTTGCCGCGGTTTTGCCGCTTCAGGAAGGGTCCCCTGGCGCGATCCTCTGCTCCGGAGCCCTTCGCCTCGCTGGCTGATGCTGCAACCCTCAGCTGATGCTCCAGAAGGCTTTGCTAGCTGCCAAGCTTGTCTGGATGGCTGGAGCATCCCAGGTGGTAAAAAGCACCTAGGTTGAGGCAACTGAATTTCCCAACCTTTATCTCAAACTGAAGCCCGTCCCTAACCTTGCAATATTTGATATCTGCCTACGCAGGTAACCCATCTGTGGCCAGGCTTCAGTTCTGTTGCAGTGTTTAGGCCTCCCCTTAGCCTTGGTGCTCTACCATGGCTTGGCTAGTCCTTGGCATGGCTGCAGTCTAATCTAGCTCTGGAACTCTACAGAGATTCTGGTTAAAGTTTCAAAGCCCACTTGTTATCTCCAGAGAGAGTCTGAAACTTTTAGTTGGCCTGTGATTACTAGTAAATCATGTTTCGGGCTTGACGTGTCCTTAAAAATTTTACATTCCTTATTTACAAGCTGAACAAGGTTCACCAGACTCCATATGATCTTTTGATCTACTCCCAGAAGTTAATCCTGCCCTCCAAGAACAACTCTCTGGGCATGGATGACCATGCGTTCACACTGATGAGATACTTTGGAGAGCACTGGCCATATCCACACATGTAGGACTTGTCCAGAGATTTCTTCTGAGATCCACACGGCATCTCTTTGGTTCAAATACACACTAGTGCCCCAAATAATGGAAAGGCTTGTTCAAATGATAAAATGAAAAGAACTTGAAAATTGGGCTTCCTGTTTGTTCTCACCTTTACACAGATCTGATAATAAAGACCACTGTAGAGTGAAATGTGCTTACCACTGCATGCTGTCTGTGGTTGGAAACTCCGTAGACCTCAACTCATAAGGACATACCTCCTTTTTATTTTCTCTTGCTGGGTAGTTTATTCTGCTTGCCATCCTGGCTCCCTGACAACTCTCAGCCCTTTACTTCACACAGTCAGGGTGATTCAGGTGTCTGTGCAATGGGACCTAGAGCCATTTGAGACATCCTTAGGTGCCCCAGCTGGCCGCCAGCCCCTGTCACAAAGGATGCAAGATTCTTCCAGTTGCATACAACAGTCCTATACAGGCGACTTGAATATTCTGCAGCACCAAAAGTCACCAGATAAGCAAGATTAAGCAACTGGTTTGTGTCCCTGAGCTCATGTAGAGCTGAGTGCCATGGTTTCTTTCCTTTGTTGGGCTGAGTCCTGTACATGTTCACGACACCTCAGTGGAAGTGACATGAACGGAGATGACAGGGCTGCAGGAAGGAGGCTTCTTGAATAGGTGCCACAGTGACCAGGACAAGGAGTAAGAGGCCTGAAGGAAGATGTGATCTGGGGATGTTTGGAGAGAGGTTGTCTCCCCTAACACAAACCCTGTAGTTGTTAAACCTTTATGTCTGCAAGCTGGAGTCCTTGAACAAGGCATGGGGAGCATGAGGGGCAGGGAGGAGGGTCCTCGCTAACATATGGTGCAGCAGTGCGCTGCGGTGAGCATTAAGCCCTTTCAAATCAGTAGGATTTGCTCCACTGTAGGATCTCTTTAACCTGTAGAAAGGCCCTGGAAGGCTTGCTCCCAGCTGTGTTTTCCTCCTGCCAGAGTGATCTTGACAGGAAGGGAGAGAGAAGGGGAAATCAGTTCTCCCTAGTTTGCCTCCTTCCCTTTCCCTACGCATTTCAATGGAAACTCTTACACTCCTAAAGCTTCTGAAAACTTGGAAGTGGAACTTCTTAAAGAAAATGAGCCTACTCCAGGTACCCTCTGCCCCCAGCTGAGGGAAGAGGCACGTCTGGAAGCTTATTCACGCCAGAACAGATCTGGGTGGATGGCACAAGTTTGCACATGAGCTTGATCACAAAAGTAGCGTGAGAATACAGAGCTTGTACGGTACGCCAGACCACAGGATGCAGACACTCAAAGCCTGGAGCGTGTGCCCCTACCGGTGTTCAGCTGCCTGAGTTAAGCAGTTTAGATAGTCGAGTCCAAGGTCAGCTCCCTTGCTGATAAGAGCTGTTGTGAAGAAAGCAAGAAGCAAGGGCCCATCCCCGCTGTTACCCAACTTGCTGGGTGACCACTGACTGTGCCTGATCCTGACCACTGTCTCTGGACCCAGTCCTGACCCTGACTTACCCCTCAGCATCCTGGCTCCTTGTTGGTGAGGTCACTGCTCCCACCCACCTTACTGTTGCATTTGGCTCCCAACTCCCCTTCCCTTGTGGAGCAGCTGGCCTTTGCTGCTCCCTGGCAGGGCCCTCCACACTCAGATCTGCTGGACCCGTGCAGGCTTAAGAAACCAGTGGAAACGTGGTACCCCAAATGCTTCCGTGGATTTGTACCCGGGGCCACAACCTCTCCACAGCTCAGTTCCCCTCCTTTCTGAGCAGTGCTGTCTGCCAGGGATGAATTCACAAATGAAAGCATAGGGTGAATGCTGGAGAACTTGAGAGCATGTATGTGTGCGAGAGGCAGGGGGTAGCTACAACAGTCCCCTCAGCAGCAGCACACAGCTGCCCTCCAGCCCTGTGGCAACTCCTTGTACCACCAGCTGGGTTGTTCACCTGGCTGCTTCCTATTCTGGATGCAAGAGACTCTGCTGTCCTGTCTGGACAGAAAGTATGTGAGCATCCGAGCAGACTACCTTTATGCCACACTAAGACCAGGTATTATTTCATTGCACTTCAAAAGAGGCCCAGACTTGAGGAGGCTGACGTCCTCCAGAGATGCTCAGAAGAGAGATCCTGGAGGTCCAGCGCCCCAAAACCATTCACCGCCATCAAGTGGTCTCCACCAAGAGTCAGTGAGAACCTGCAAGTATGCATCCCAGCTGGACAGAAGTTTTGGGAAGGTGAAGCTAGGTTAAGGGGTCAGCAGTTCAGTGTTTGTGGCACTTTTTGACCAAGCATGCCGCTTACTCATCACCTGTGGTGAGGAAAGGAAGATCCGAGAGGCAGGGAAGTGTTCCCTAGCTGCTCAAATGCAGCATGTAGCACCTACACGTGGGACTCATTTGTCTACTCAGAAGCATCAGGACTATTGGAGACAACATGGGGTGTTCGGCCAGTTCTTGAAGGTAGTCATGGGCCAATCTACCAGCAGCACGTGAATGTCGGTTGACCCACTTCCTCAAAGAACGTGATCTCCATGACTGTAGTGAGACTGGTCGCACTGTGGCAGAATTTGAACAAAGGCAGCTAGAACTGCCTGTGCTGATCGAGGCTGTCACACTGTCAGCACGGCCCTTGGAGTGGTCTTGTCCGAGAATCACACCAATCCTGAGAGGCAGGCTGCAGGAAGCTGCCCAGGTTTGCTGGAGAAGCAAGAGTTCAGTGCTGTGCACACTCCCAGTGCTCTGGGAGCAGCACACCTGAAGTCCAGTGCAATTTGGCCCCTTGAGTGTCTAGAGACCACCAGTGAGGTGGGTTGTCTCGACCAGGGGCTGACTGCCAAGGAGCATGAGCACGGGGCTGGCTCATGCAAGGAGGGTGGAGACGGAGCGTCCCAGCGCAGCAGACGAGAGGAAACACCCCCGTCAGAAGTAGGCATGGAAGTTTGAGCTTGTCTGCCAGCTCTTCCCATTCCTCAGCTGGCCAGTGTCTCGGCTTTGCTTCTTTGCAATCCCCCACCCAATTAACAGCCTGGCACTAATCGGTGTAGGGACCTGAGCCCAGCCTGCGAATCTGCAGCCAGTGCTGCAGGCCTGGCAGGGGGACAGGTTCCTGGAGGGCGAGAGCCACCTCCTCGGGCACACGGACACTGCCCCGGCTGCAGGGGCCCTTGGCAGCTGCTGCCCGCTGCATCCAGGTGGGACCGAGCGGGAGGGCTGGCGGCGGGGAGGCCCGGCAGACTCCGCCTGGCCAGGAGCAGTCCCGCCGAGCGATGCGCGGTCCCTCCCCTGGCCGTGCCCGGAGCACCCTGCGGCGGCGAGGGACGCTGCCCCCGCCCAGGACGCCCTCCCCGCCCGGGCGCTGGCGGGGCAGGGCGCGCAGACGCTGCCGGGGCTGCAGCAGCTCATGCGGGGCGGCGTCCCGCAGCGCGGGTGGCAGACGCTCCCGCCCACTCGCCCCTTCGGCTTCCGAGGGACACCGGCCAGACCCCCGCCCCCGGGGGTGCCCCCTCTGCCCTCCCCATCCCACAGCCTCCCAGGCTACCCGGCATCCCGGATCCCCGCTGCCCCCACGGCCCGCGGGGGACCGCGGGGTGCTCGGGAGGAGCTTTGCAGCGATCCCGGTTGGGGGTGGGGGTGTCTCCGCCCCCCGGCCCTGCCTCCCCGCCCTCCGTCCGTCTGTCCGTCCGCCCGCCCCTCCGCCGCTCTCTCCATCGCAGCCATTCCTCTGCTTACCCAGCCCTGCATCTTCCCGTCTGCCCGAGCATCTCTTGCTCTGTCCCTCCACCCCCCGTTCTGCCCGTTTCTCATCCGCCTGCCCCTCACTCTCCCCCCTTCCTCTTCCAGCTCTCCCTCCGTCCATCCGACTGTCAGTCCGTCCCTGCTGACTCTGGCCGTGGTTCTGGTGAGTGTCTGCTTGTTTGTGCCTGGCTTTGTTATTCTGTCCTTATTCTCTGTTCACTGTCCCTGTTCACTGGGGAGACCTTGCCCCTGTTCAGCCCATCCCTCTGTCCATCCCTCACCCCTGCTCCCCCAAGGACTTGCACCCTGCTTGCTCTGTCTGCCCACCCTGTCAGCATGATGGTGGGGTGGGGATCTTTCTGGTGCTCCCCACCCTGTCACCCCCGAGCGGGAACTGGGGAAATTGAGGCAAATGTGTCTGAACCAGAGAGACTTATGTGGATGGGCTTGGGGTGGAGGGCCGTCCCTGTCACCTCCTTCGCTTGGCCAGAAGACAGCCACATGAACTGCACCCTCCCCCCCGTGCCTTTCTGGGATTTCTTCTGCAGCCATGGAATACCCGCCCTGGCCTCACTTCTCTCTCCAACATGTTCCCCCTTATTATCTGGACTTTCAACCTGCCCTCGCAGGTGCTCTCTCTTGTGCAGCTACATTCACACACCACCGTTTGTGATGGGGACCTGCCCATCTCTTCTAAAATGGACCCCTCCACCTGTCTATTCAACCATTTCAACAAAAATTCTTATGTGTCCCTGTTTGTCCACCTATGCATCCATTTGTCCCAAAATGGACCTCATCTGCCATTTATCCATCCAGCCATGGATGGATAGCCATGTATTGTTCATCCCAATACTGTCCCATCCATCCATCCATCCATCCATCCATCCATCCATCCATCCACCCTTGTTTTCACACCTCCTTCCCTCCATCTGCCCTTGCTATCCCTCAGTTCTCTTCAGCATTCTCCCATGGTGGGGGTGGGGTGCAGACCTCCTCAATGCAGAGATGCTCCTGGTGATGTCCCAGTGCTCATGAACAGGGATTTCTGAATCCCTGGCTTTGCTCTGGCTGTACCTGGTGGGTTGGGGCTTCCAGCTATGCGTGTAGGACTGGGGAAATGGCAAGGAATCTTCACCAGATAGGGGCTTCCTGGTGGTTTCTGTGGATCTCTCCTCTTACAGGAGACCCTTCTTGTCTGCAGGTCTCCAGAAATGTGGCGTCAGAGCTTTGGACTTCTAGAAAAATCCTACGCCTATGACGGTGAGCTGGGGATCAGAGAGCTGAGGGACATCTGGGGCATGGGGGATGCTCCCAAAGGGTGACAGAGAAAGGAGAAGGATAGGCAGCCTTAGGGGGAAATACCTGGGCTGGACCTTCCCAGAGTGAAACAAGGAATGGCCAAGAGCTCTACAGGAAACAGGCAGGGAGCAGAGGTCTGGGGAAAAAGGGAAGCTGGGGGGCAGGGGGCAGACACTGTTCCATGGCAGGCTCACCCTAGACCCTCAGTAACGTTGGTCACCTAGTCTCGGTTTCCAGGATGGGAACAGCCACGTACTTGAAGCAGCCCCAACCACCTCCTTGTGTCATTCATGTTGCTGATGGACAGGTTGCATCTCTCCCAACAGCAACGGGATCCTTTTTGCTGGGGAAGGAGCTCCGCATACCCCTGTGCACAGTGCCTCTGTGTAGTGCTGTGGTGGATGTTGCTATCCAGGATTGCGTGGCTGACGTGGCCTCTGAACTCATCTACCAGAACAAGAGTCAGATCTCCAGAGAAGTCCTCTTTGCCTTCCCCCTGGGCCCCCACATGGCCATCTACTCCTTCCAGGCCCGCAGTGAGGATGCCAAGGTCCAGGCCATGCTGCGGGATGAGGTACCAGCATCCAGGGATGAATGGGCGAACTGCCAGAGGGGCATGGGATGAGCAGCCCGTGGCCTGCCTGGTGATCAGCTTTCTGTCCATCCCTTTCCCACCCAGGCCCAGCAGCTGCACGAGGCTACAGGAGGCTGAGAGAATCTGGAATGCCTTCAGGAACAGTCTAAGTATCCGGGCGAGGTGTTTGCCTGCTTCCTGGGCACCCTGTCGCCTGGCAGGGAGGTGGTCGTGACCTTGCGCTATGTCCAAGAGCTGCCACGGGAGCCAGATGGAGCAGCCCATTTTGTGCTGCCACCCACACTGCATCCCCACACACTCCTGTATGGTGAGTGACCCCACGAGGAACCTGCCCTCGCAGTCACACACCCCACAGAAGGGTCACAGACTCCCCCCGTGCTTTACGAACAGACGCGATGCAACTTCCCTTTGCACCCACAGGGGGACCCACATTTTTCCCCCATGCAGCCCCCGGACAGGTCCACGTATGCTTCCTTGTGCCCCATGAGGGGATCCACACCTCCCACACACATTTCCCATGAACGGACTCATGCACCCCTCCATACGCCTTACTGACAACCCCCAATTCTCTCCATATGTCCTATATATGGATGCCAGGTCCTGCCCCCGCCCCACCCCTGCAGGGAGAGCCTTTGCCCTCCCCAGTGCCATGTTTCTCCTTGCAGCCTGGAATTGTCTCACTAGCAAGCTGCCCTACAGCCTGCTGCTCACCGCTAGCCTGCAGTCACCCCGTGGAGTGGCCAATGTCCAGGCCAACTTCCCCCTCACCCCTTTGACCTACACTGCCCAGGACCGCAGCACTGCACAGGTATGCCCTCCTGAGTGCCAGGATCCCGGGGGCAGCTGAGCGGGGCTGTCACCACTGAGAAAAAGGGGATGCACTGAGATCAGTGCCTGTGCTCCTGGCCCAATGCTGGGTCTGGTCCCCTCCTCCTGTGTATGATCAGGCACCCTTCTCCAGGTCTCACTGGCTGGCAGCCCCCCAAGTCACCATGATTTGGAGCTGCTGGTGTATTTTGGAGACCCTGCTGCAGTCAGTGCCGTGGTGGAGAAGGGAGACCCTGGGGCCCCTCGGGTGAGTGCAGCTGGGGAGGGAAGATGGGGGCAGCTCTGGGTTGCAGGAGGCATTGGGGCACGGGGGGGCGAGATATCATTGGGCATTGGGATGGGAATGGGAGGCATTCAGATGGGATAGTTTGGGTCCTGGGGCTCCAGCGTGGGGTGCTGGGGACACCGTGGTGAGGTATCAGATATAGCAACACGCGTATGGGAAGTTCTGTGCTAGGACTCACTGGGGAGCTGTATTGGAGGCACTGGACAAGAATACATGGGGCACTGGGCTGTGCAATTGCTGGACAGTACCGTAGGGTATTGAGGCACCAGTGTGGGGTGTCACAGGCTCTGGGGTGGAGGAAGCTGAAAGCACAATGAGAATCAGAACCAAGAGGAGAAGGAGGTCCCTATCTGGCCTTCATCCCACCCCATTCCTCCTCCAGGCTCCCTGCTTGGTGATCCCATGGTGTTGGTGACGCTGGCACCCAGCATCCCTGAGGCAGTGCCTGGGCAGCGCCAGTCTGGAGAGTTCATCTTCCTCCTGGACGAGAATTTTCTTGAGCATGCATAGGTACCCCTGCAAGCAGGGACCAGGATGGGGTGGAGGAGCAGGTTGATGGGGAGCAGGCAAGGGCAGGCATTTACAGAGGGACAGAGATGTGAGCGGGAACTGGTGGGCCCTGAAATGGTCCTGAAATATCTCGAGTGCCCAGGGGAGTTCAGGGCACTGGCTCCAGTCATCCAGGGGAGTCCAGAGGCTTTAGGAGCACCAGACTATGGGCAAAGGCATCTGTACCCCCCACCAGTACCTCCCAAGACCTGCCTGCTGTGTCTTTCCACAGGGTTCCCTGCTCTTCCTTCTCAAAAGCCTGCCCCTGGGCTGCTACTTCAACATCTACTGCTATGGAGAAACATCTGTGGGCATCTACCCGTGAGCAAATGTGGGGCAGGCTGGGTGCTATGGGGCTGGATGAGGTGCTGGTGGGGAAGGCTGGGTACAAAATGCAGGGGCTTGGTTGGGCGCTGTGGGGCTGGAACGGGTGCTCTGGGGCAGGGTTAGGTGCTGGAGGGCAGGTGTGCGTGCTCTGAAATCGGCTGGTTGGTATGGGGCAAGGTTGGGTGCTGGAGGGCACGACTGGGTACTGTAGGGCAGGGCTGGATTCTGGGGATGGGATCTTTGTGGCATTATGGGATAGCACCTCTTGGGTTCTGCTGAGCAGAGTCTCGTAGGAATTAGAAGCCAGGTCTCTTCAAGAACTCCTATGGGACAGGGACTTGCAGAGGACCCGAGGGCAGAGCTGTGGCAAGTGCTATGGGGCAGGGTCTCAGGGAGCTCTAGGGCCGGCATAGAGCAATGTGCTCTCCAAACATGCCGTGCTCCCTGCAGGCAAAGTGTTGAATAAACTCAGGACAACCTGACTGAGGCCATGAGGCTCATCCCCTCCCCCGGATCCCGTGTGGGAACCCTCCGCTCAATCTACAATACCCTCCACCCCCGCGGGCGTATGTGCATATGCGCCAGGTCTGGGTGCAGGGGCATGGAGGGGTGGAGGAACGGGTATCCCAGGAGGAGAGAGAGGACACAGGAGTGTGGGTGGAAGGAGCCACCCAAAGCACAGGGTGGTCACAAGAGAAGAAGAAGGATAGTGTGGGGTGTGGGGGAATGGAGAAGTGGGTCTATATCTTTGGGGGTTTCTGTCCCTGAGTGGATAGTTCTCCCCGGGGTAGTCTGTCTACAGGGGGTCTCTCTCCTGGGCCCCTCTCTCCACTTCAGGGGCCTGCTCTCCCTATTTTGGGGATCCTGTGCAGGGCCCCACCATTCATGTCCCCTGTCTCCCAGCTCTTCATCTTCGTGGCCGGGCTACCCCGACAAGGAAGCCATCGCAGCTGAGGTCTGCCGTCACCGCAACAGCCACCGGTAATGGGGACTCCCTGTCCCCAGTCCTCCAGTCTCCCTTTGGTTGTCCAGTCATTTCCATCCGTGATGGAATGATGAGGGTCCCTGTTCACCAGTGCCTGTCCCAGTCCTTGGGCCCCTCCAGTGTCCCAAAGACCCTTCCCACCCTGCACAGCTCTCCAGTGCCAAGCCCCAATGTGGGAGTCTTTGCTTACTACTCCCACCACCAAGGCACCCTTCACAGAGTGCGCAGGGAGACTGAGGCACAGGGCTTGTACACCCTGATGTGCCCCCAAGCTCTGCCCCAGCCCCACTAGACTGACCCCAGCCCTGCCCCAAGTCCCAGCTCTTCTCTGCCAGGTGCCCGACTAAGCCCAGCTCCAACCCCAGTCCCTGCCTCACTCCCTGCTCTTCCTTCTGCCCCCTTGTTCTGCACCCCAGCTTTGTTTCCCCAGCTTTAAATCCAGCCTGTGTTCTCCAGCTCTATCCCAACATCCTTGCACCCACCTCTGGCTCTCATTTCTGACACCTTTCCCTGCTTCCCCCATAGGTGTTTCTCCTTCTGCTTCTCCAAGGACAGCGCTGCCCTGGCTACGGCCCTGGCCAGGGAGACAGGGGGTGAAACTACCTACGTCTCCTCTGACAACAGGATGACAGTTGTGGTAGGAACCCAGGAGCCCTGGCAGGTCCCCCTCTATTCCACAGACACACTGACTTCCAAGTACGCCGGCACCTGGACTGCCCACACACAGTAGTTGAGACCCAGCTGCCCCAGGAACCCAGGCACTGAGGCTTCCCCTGACTCTGCTCCACCACCCCACCCGACCGAGAAGCCAGGTGCCCAGGCTGTGCCCCACTATAGACCTGACTGTGCCCAGGGAACCCAGCTGGAGCAGGCTACCCCACACATTCCCCTGTCCCCAGGGAACCCCGACACCAGGGGCCATGGGCTGAACCCTGGTGGAGCTGCGAACTGTGGTGTCCTGCCCTCTGTCCCCAGGTGTTGAAGTGCCTGAGGAGGGCCCTCAAGCCAGCAGCTGAGGGAGTCTCTCTGAGCTGGACCCTGCCCCGTGGCCTGGAGGTGGAGGTGCTGGGGGGCACCCCTCAGTGCATCGTTCAGGGTCAACACAGCCTCCTCTATGCCCAGATCCATGGACAGGCAGAGGTGAGAGCTGGGACTACAGTCACCCCCAGTTACCTCCCAATAGCCTCCCAGTAACCACCAGTAATCTTTCAGTAACTTCCTAATATCCCCCAGTAACCATCTTGTGACCCCAGTAACCTCCAGTAGCTTCCCATGCATTCCCAGGGTATGACGGTGGCCAAGGGGGTCATGACCTTGCAGTACCACCTGGACAGCCAGGATGTCACTCACACGATTGAATTCCCACTGTGCCCACAGGGAGATGGCCGGTGAGAGCCTGTCCCAAGGGAAGATGCGTGCATCCCCTCATTTCTAACATGGACTCCAGCTGGGGGGGGCCCAGGTAGCTTATGCATTCCCACCTTCCACACACAACCCCAAACTGGCAGAGAACCCAGGTGTCCAAGCATGCCCTCCTTCCCTGCTTTGACCCCACAGCGGTAGGACCCAGGAACCTGGGCATCACTTCCCTGCAGACAGACGAGGACCCAGGCATCCAGGTTTTCCCTCTGCCCATCCTCACCCCCGAAGGGAAAGAACCCAGGTGTCCAGGCTCCCTCTCTGTCCACCTTTCCCCAGCATGCAGACGAGCCAGGTGGTCAGGCCTCACCCCTCTCTGTCCCCAGGCTGGCTGGGCATCGTCTGGCCGCAAGATGCTTGCTGAAGAGGTTGTTGCCAGAGGCTGCGAGTGGGTCAGGGGACGAACCAAGGCATCGCGCGGTTGAGATCAGCCTCACTTCGGGGATCATCTGCCCCTTTACCAGCTGTGTGGGGGTTCGCACATCACAGAGGGTCACCTGGTACCGAGGTAAGGAAAGACACTTGCAGAAAGAGCTGGTGGGGCAGCTCCATGGGATGTTCTCATTCCACTGGAGCTGGAACCCCAGCCACAGGCCACCCCCAGTCTCACGGGGCAGGCCCCGTCACCACCAGGTGCTTCTTTCCCACGCGCTTAATTCAGCCCCTTTCCCTGTTTGCCCTCGAAGGGCCCCTGGCACTGTTGCCACCCCGCCGGTCACTCATCCCCTGCCAGATCGTTGAGCTTCGTGGCTCCAGTAGAGTCTCTTCCTGCTATCCTAGGACCATCTGGGTCCCACCTGGCTGGCTGACAGCAGTGTGTCAGTCATGGCTTGCCCTCCATCGACTCGCCCATGGCATTGCTGCCCTGCCCCAGCGGGGGGCTTGCTCAAAAGGTATGGGGTAATCTAATGTCTGATAGGAGGGTTATGCTGCCATGTCTTGCCCATGGCGTGGAAACCAATGAATTTTGCCTTTAACCCTTCCCTTAGTTACCCTTAAACCTGCAAGTCCTTCAGCGAATACAAGACCCAGCTCAGGGAAACCCAGGGAGGGGACAAGGACGGTGCTGGATCATAAATACACATTTGGATAAGATGTGTTGGGGGGTTATCAAGAGAGGTCTTGGGACATGGCTGGGCAGGAATGCCAGGAGAAGAGGCAATGGTCAAAGATGGGGGTGAGTTAGGGGTGTCCAGAAAGGTCTGCGGGTGGGAGTGCTTTGGGGACATGCAGGAAGGAGCTTAGAGTGCAGGTAGCTGCCGAAAGAAGAGCAGAGATAATGTTCTGGGGCATTGCAACCGAGCAGTAGAGAGGGGTCAGCTTCCTGTGATTCTCCCTCCTGTTCACATCTTCTCCCACAGCATGTAAACCACCAGCACCATCTATTTGTTCTCTCAAGTATGTGGATCCCACGGAATTTGTTTTGCGCTCTCCAATTTTTGGGTATTGGTTAACCAAAGCCTTTGCTGAGTGCCAGGAGCTGGTGGTGCTGCAGAATGTAGATGGCTCCTGGGCCCTCAGCTCAGGCTTGGCCTCTGTGCTGGAAATGGATGAGGCTGAAATCAAGGGAAAGATGCCTGGTGAGGTAAGGGGAGAACCTCTTATGGTGGCAGCGTGTCATCCTGGGGCAGTGGGAACCCCTTGGCTGGTGGCAACACTGGCATCCCAAGGGCAACCAGAAAGGAATGAAGGGATCAGAAACCAGAAGCCACAAAGGAAGGGGTGGGAAGCAGTGAGGGGGCAGGGAGGATGCCTGAGTCATTGTTCTCCTACAGGTCATGGAGCCAAGCATCTGGGCCACAGTGCTGGCTGTGACCTGGCTGCACAGAAATGACAAGTGTTACCAAGGCCTCTGTGAGTTGCTGGAGGCCAAGGCTGTGACCTGGCTGTGCAGCCAAGCTGGTGAGTCTTGAGGGTCCTTTTCCTGCTGATCCCCACAGCACAGCCTCCTCCCTTCTCTCTCCAGTGGGACCTGCCTCACCCCTTCACAGGACCACAATTTCCTGGGGGCAGTTGAAGGAGTCCTGTGTCCCCTTTCTCCTTTCCATCTGTGGACTCTCCCTCCTGCCTGACTCCCTTAGTGCCCCTGTCTCTCCCTGATTGCAGTGTCCCAGCTGGACAAGTGCCTGGAGGCAGCCAACACCCTCCTTGGGAGCAGCGTGGAGCAGAGCGTCTTCAGGCTCTGAGCTCATCACATGCCTTGTGCTACAGACCAGCAGCACCTGCAGAGCTAAAAAGGGCCAGAAAGTAGAGCCTAAAATCACCTACCATGCTGGGATACCACTGTTGCTACCGGCTGGGGTTTTGCATTACAGATGAATTCTCACTGCTTATGTCTTCTACTAGTTGGGCTGAACCTGTACCATGCTGAGCTCCTCAAGAGAAAAGCTCTAGTTCAGAGCCTCCAGCGTGTCTGGTTTGGGCAGGGGTAGGAATGGAAGGAAGCATCACATTCCCCAGTGGCTGCCCTTCCCAAATTAGGCTTTGGCAAAATGGGCTACTGGCGTCCACAAAGATGGCGCTTAGGGACATCGTTTAGTGGTGGACTTGGTAGTGTTAGGTTAACGGTTGGACTCGATGATCTCAAGGGTCTTTTCCAACCCAAATGATTCTATGATTCTATGGTTTCTGTCTTGACAAGAGAGTGCTGTGCACACCAGAGAAGATGACTGTTTAGAGGTGTCAACAGCAGGCTCAACAGCAGTGGCTCCCAGTGAAGGACTCCTGCTGCACCCCACTTGCTGACCTCTTTGCTTTACCCCGAAAGACCAGGCTGTGTCAGGAACTCCCACACCTGCATTGCCATGTAAAACAGTGGTTTTGGAAGTAAAACTCTCATCTACATCAGAGCCAGCCCACCATAATGTCCAAGAGAGCTCATGTGGGGCGAGGTTGATTTGAAAACTGCCAGCATGTTGGAGGTAGAACTGCAGGAGCTGTGATCAGCAAACCAGTCGTGCAATGTACTCCCTCCTGCCCCAGGGCCCTGAATTCATGGGTCTCAGCCCATGTTGGCAAAGTCTCTGATTCATTTTCCAATAAATGGTGAATCTTCTGTAAGCCAAAAGGTGTGACATAGCCTTTATTTCAGTTGGGCCCATGATCCTTCCTTGCAGGGGCCATCTATGAGTCACCAGGAGGGGCATGAAAGGACGTCGCTTCCCAGAGAGCTGTGGATTGCAATACAGTACATAAGGTGCTGCCATTGCTCTTGGGAGAGCACAGACCTGTTCTAGGTTAGCAAGACAAGAGCTGAGGACTTGCCAGGCTTTTTCTAGACTTCTTTTAGCTTGAACTTATTTCAGCTTGATCTTAGCGGTAGCGGCTTTAGTAGCAACACTTCACCCAGCAGATAGATGGCTGATGTCTAACTTATCCCAGCTGCAACAGAAAAGGTGTCAGGTGATTAATGTCCAACTTGGTTTTAGCTTTAACTTTTTAACTCCGTTGGAGCATGCGACTCTGAAAATAAATGCTGTTCTCCCTTTAAGCTTCACCTCTGCTGTCTGGAGCAGACACAGCACAATGTCTGTGTGCACTGGCAACCCCCTCCTGCCCTGGAGGTCAGTGGGGAGACAGTGTCACCAACAGTGACAGAGGGGTCACCTTCGCCAGAGATGCAGATGGGATGGGACTGAGCGGAATGTGCCCTCCCACTCTCCTTGGGGTGTAGGAGGAGGAAAGAAGGGCATTGGGGACCTCACATTTTGGAGAGGTGAATCACGACTGTGAGGAAAATACTGGTAGCTCAGCTTACTTCAGCCACCAACAAATGCATTGTTGACCCAGGGAGAGGTTTTGGCTTCTTCCCTCCAAGAGATTCCCAAGGGTGACTCATCTGATCATAGTTTGTTGGTCTCCATGGCCTGGAGGGGATACCAGACTCCGGTTCTTTCTCCCCGTTGACCATTGGCAGAGGCTGAAAAGGCAACCTCAGTCACCCACAGCTGCCTAATTCTGAAGGAGTCAATCCCATTACGGTCTTCTGCAGGATGTGAGCTGAATTCCCTTTCCGGAGCCTCACTGGGCTCTGCTGCATCAGCTTGGAAAAGCCTGTGCTTGTTGCCCCACCTCAGTTTCTCTTTTTCTCAGAGCAGGCTGAAATGCTTTGGAGGTCTGGGGAGGGACAGCCATTGCCTGAGGTGTTGAAACAGTTTGCACCAGCTCAGAGCTTTCATCCTCCACAGGGATACCCTTATGCAGTGCTCCCTCCCTGAAATCCCAAGGGAGACACCCTCCAGGACACTGATTATTTCCGTAACACTAGGAAATGGCAGTCAGGTGCTTCAGGCCCAGAGCTGCAGCCATAGAAGGAAGAGTGAAAGAGCTGAACGTTCTGTTGGCCTTCCTGTGAGATAAGGGTTTTCAGAGAGAACAGGGAGGGAAGTGATATGGGGCAGAACAGGTGACACCCAGACCTGAGTCTTCCTTCCCAGGCACCACCACAGGAAAAGTCATCACTTTATGCTGAAGATTAGAGGAAAGTGCCATGTTTGCTGAGGCACATCTGGGCTCTTCTGATTTAACCAGTGGTCTTTACACAGTGAAAACAAGAGGCAAAGATGTGTGGTTTAGTTCTGCCCTTTCCTGGATGTCTTCCTCCTGCTTACCCCTTCTGAAATTCTAGAGAACATGGCTCTGGGTGTTGAGTTACAGCTGTGCTGTTGTGGTGTTGGACCCAGCCCTGGGACACTTACACACCTCAGGTGAGGTGCTGGAGCAGCTTGGCAAGAGTATAGGTCAGGGTGGCCAATACTTCTCACTTAATCTCCCACTGGGCTGTTCCATAAGACACTCCCTCTCTCATTGTAACCTGGGTTTTCATCTCACTCCTTCAGGTTTTTAACACTTAACTCTCATCCATTTGCCCAGGAGATTTGGAAACTCTTCATTCACAGTGTTCAGTGGGGGAATCTCTCCTAATTCCACATGTCATCAGCATTTCCAGACACAATTCATCCCAGCCTGGGAGAAAGGTGTATTAGAGTTTGAGTGCATCACCTTTTTGAGCAGCCTATTCATCCCAGGATTTCTGTGGACCACCTAGGTGCTTTCATTCATCATCTCCATCTCCCTGTAAAGGCTCAAAAGTCATGGGGAGGAAATCAGCAGGGACATCATTGTGCTTATCCACAGTGTTGGGAAAACCCTAGGATGCAGAGGGTTCTGTTCCTCAAGTGTGGACTTGCCCTGAGCACACACTCAGGCTCGTAATGGGTGCTTACCACAAGCATGCACTGGATGATGCCCCTTCCCCACTTCACCCTCTGTTCACTCAGCCTCTTACTGGCAACACTGAGCACAGAGCCCCAAAACCACAGCTGAAAGCTCAGAGGTACTCAATACCTGCAGTGCCTGTTCTTCTACTGACAGGAGAGAGGGCATCTGATGTGATATGACATCAGTTGTGTGATTTCCTCGGTTATTGGGGAGGAAAGTGTAAAGCTGTATGTCGTGGTTTAACCCCAGCCAGCAAATAAACCCCATGCAGCCGCTCACTCACACTCCCCACCCCCCCCTGCCCCGGTAGGATAGGGGAGAGAATCAGGAGGGCACAAGTAGGAAAACTCATGGGTTGAGATAAAAACAGTTTAATAATTGAAATAAAATGAAGTAGAACAGTAATAATAACAATGAGAGCAACAACAATAGCAGAATATACAAAGCAGGCAATGCACAATGCAACTGCTCACTGATCGCCAACTGCGTGTCACGAATGGGGGCGAGCCCCCCTGCCCTGTTTTTATACTGAGCATGATGTCACATGGTATAGAATACCCCATTGGCCAGCTGGGTCAACCACCCCAGCTGTGCTCCCTCCCCACAGCTTCCCCTGCACGTGGTAGGGCATGGGAGGCCGAAAAGAAAAACAAAAAGTCCCCAGTGCAGGCACCACCCAGCAACAACCAAAGCATCAATGGGCCATCAAGGCTCCTCTCATACCAAACCCAAACCACAGCACCCCCCACAAGCTACTGGGAAGAAAGTTAACTCTGTCCCAGCCGGAACCAGGACACTGTATTAGCCAGTGAGGAAAGAAACTGTGACTATAAGAAGTATACGTGTAGAGATCTGTGATACCTGACATAGATTGTGGCATGTGGTTATGATAATCACAGCAATAGCAGGACGTTCACATATTCAGACGAGAACTTCTTGCTGCACTTTCAGACACAGGCAAGTGTTGTCCGAAAAGCGGATTTGTGCCCGGCGTGCAAGTAACCAATTCCACACGCTCAGGAGAGAGATTGTTTTATTCAGGCCTGGGTGCTCGGTGGACTTGCCACAAATCAAGCACACCTGGTCTAATCACCTTTCTGTTTATATCCATGCTTCTCATACATATTTTAAATTTCTCTTTTACATATTCATTACATTTCTGAGAACTAATTATAATATTACATCATCTTAAACACATGCGCACTAAAGCCTTTAGGGTCTTCTTGAGGGTCTCGAGTGGTCTCTGGTGGTCGGCAGGGTAGTGAACTCTTCATGAACTTATTTCCTCTTTACCTTATAGAGTCACAATTTGTCCCTGAGCCACGCTTGGACCACGTTTGTTTATATTTTCCAAGGTTATTCTTCACTAGAGCCTAACGATGCTTCCAGGATACACAATTTAGACTAGTTACAATTCTACACACCTGCAAACACAACAGCTGCTAGTTACCTAATTTCTAAGCAACAAGTCTTCATTGTTTAGAATTACAGAAGCGAACAGTAGAATTACAGAAGCAAGCAGTATGGAATAGTAGATACTGTACCTACTACATCACAAGGACAGGCAGGAGCCGTAATCGCCAGCGCCGAGCACACGCTGCCTGTGGGCTCCTCTGTTAGAAGGAGCTGCTGAGGTTGTCCTGCGGCCGGGGCATTTGTGCAGCACAGCCCCGCCTGACGGCCACACTCTGCGTGCAGCACGGCACAGCACAGCAGGGCACGGCACAGCACGGCACAGCATGCCACGGCACGGCATGGCACGGCACGGCACAGCACGACATGGCACGGCACAGGCCTGAGCCTCCTCCGGCTAACTGTTATGTGGGCCACTAACTCCTCGACATGCAACGGTCTTCGGTCAGGATCGCTACACCTCCACAGCAGTTAGATGGTGGGGTCTTCACTGATGCCTTTCCTGCTAATCTCACCCCTTGACCTTTGAGCTGGCCTTTTATCCCCCCTAAATTCAATGTGGCTTTCTGGACTTCCTCAGTTTCTCCAGACAGGCTGTTGTTTATTGTGCCTGTTAAGTCAGTTCTGTCTTCCTGAAGAGTCAGCTCTGAGACTGACCCCGAGTCACTTTGTTCTAGTTCTGCAGCTGTCCTATCAGTGAAGTATCCATCCTATGACGTAATAATTAGCTAGATACTCTCATGCAGCAATTCAGCAAGCAATGCTAGCTTCTGTCTCACCATACACAAAGCTCAGTATGCTTGTGCTGGCCCCTCTTCCACTTACTGTGGATCTGAGATTTAAATCTCCTCTTAGACACTAAGTTGTCTTTCTCCTGCTGATAGCAAAAGGAACTCTGTCCTTGACACCTGTGAAGGACATATTGGGGATAAGTTGAGGCATAGTCATTGGGCTGTTGAAGTCTGAGCAAATGCCCATTCCCTTTTTATTCCATTGAGAGTAGTAGGTACCTTCCTGGGGCAACTCATCTGTGTGGTGGAAAGGAGTGCTCCTAGTTCAAGCTCTCTCCAAGAACCCGTTCCTCTTCTTGCACTGGGCATGGAGCCCCTAAAGGGAACATGAATACAGCCTGATGTGCGCAAAACACTGCTTGCTCTCTGGTAACATTTTCTTTCACAAACATTCCCTCTCTCATAGGTGCCCTTTCTGACAAGACGGGAAAAGAAAGACCAAGGACACTGCATGGAGAAAGGGGAATGGGAAAAACAGACGTCACCGAGAGAGTTTTTCCTGCTGGGATCCAGGAAAGCACCTGATTCCAGGTGCCTCTCTTCCTCCTCTCTCTCATTGTCTGTGCAGAGACTGTGCTTGGGAACATCTTCATTGTTCTGCTGGTGGCAACACGCCAGCATCTCCACAGCTCAATGCATTTTTTTGCGGCGAATTTGAGCAGCTTGGAGACCTGCTATACTTCCATCAACCTGCCCAGGCTGCTGGCCAACTTCCTGACTGGGGTTGGACCCACCTCTGCTCAGGACTGTATGGCTCAGCTCTATTTCTTTAGATCTCTTGCAGTGTCCAAGTGTTACCTGCTGGCCACCATGTCCTCCAATCAGTACCTGGCCATATGTCATCACATGCTCTATACAAGCATGATGAACTGGAAGGTGGTTTTCCCACTGGCAGCTGGCTCGTGCTTTGGGGAATGACTAGTTCCACCATCATCACATACCTCTCAAGCCAATTGAAGTTTTGTGGCCCCAGCCCAATTGACCACTTCTGTGATTTGACCTCTTTGCTGGAGCTCTCCTGTAGTGACACCAGGCTGCTGCAATGTCCATCCGAGATGTAGTCTTGCCATTTTTGTTCACTCGCGCACCCTATGTCTGCATTACAGATGCCATCCTGAGGCTCCCATCGAGCATGGGGGGGCAGAAGGCCTTCTCCACCATGTGTGAGAAGTGAAAGCCTTCTCACACATCACTGTGGTCAGCATTTTCTAAGGAACACTTCTTCCTGTCGATTTGCTGCCTGGGACACCCCCACTGAGAAACCTGAACAAAATCTTCTCCTCTTTCTACACCATCCTCCCACCCCTCGTGAACCCACTGTAAGCCTGAGGAACAGAGAGGTCAAGCAAGCCTTGAGAAAAGCTGTCAGGAAAGCTGTGGCCTGCACCGAGAGTGCACACTAGCTGTGCACCACCGGCTACACAGCACTCCTAGTTCTCCTCAAAAGTGTAGGGGTGATGTGGAGGGAATATATTATGTACCAGGCATATCTCTGGAGGTGTCTGGCTTTCAGGACACTTTTAGAAAGGCCGTGGGGGAGAGGGAAGAATTCCTTTCAGAAACATGACTCTTCCCTAAAAGGTAGTGGAAGAAAATGTCTTTGCCTTATTCCTTTGAGGTAAAGAGAACATTCTTGCGTGTGGGAACTGTGTACACAGGAACTATAATCTTCCTGCATAAGATGCCAATAAAGACCATCCAGAAAGCTACTGGGGGTAATCAGGCGTGTGCATCTTGAAAACCAGCAGTTTTGTCACCGAAATCGGGAAGGAACCTCGTAACACCAATGTAGTGTTAAAAGGCAGGCATTCTTTATTAGCAGCGCTGGGGACACGGGGGATCGCTCCACCACAGCGTGTCCAATTTGTTGCACCTTTCACCATAAATTTATACAACAAAATCATAAATATACATAGCATTACATCATTTACTAATACATATGCATGACTAGTCTTCGCTTCGTATTAAAATGAGCTCTCCTCCCATTTGCGCCTGCGCACTGTTGCTTGGTGGTGGTCGTCAGGGGTCTTGGAGATGAAGGCCAGTGACTCCTCTTCGTCACCGTTGGCTGACCCTTTTACTTTGCGCAGACTCAGTGGCCTTTTGGCTTCTATCCGACCTAGGTGATTTGCTTCAACTGGTTTCTTCTAAGCATCAGTTGCTTCTTACAATAGTATGCTAAATTATCTTCTAATATTTAACAAACCAACAGTCCCTCATGTTCCTAAATTTATTTGTACTGTACTGTACTATAGAAACATGAACAGAACACTCTACCTGAATTTATAATAACTATTTGTTTCAAACATCTACTCCTAGCAACTAGTGATTTCTTTTGATCATTAGTTTGATTGGAATTTAACCCAATCATGGTTTGGGGCTTTACAGAGAAATTTAAAGTAGCAGCACTGCTTGGTAACTGTATGGTAACATTTCCCCCCTTTGGAAGTCTTGAAATTTTATTTAATTTCAATACTTCCACAATATCCCACCAATATTAATTGCCAAATTAACATACATTTTCTTACAATCAAACACATTTTAAAGTCAATTTTGCAGTTTCTGGATCCCTATTAATAATTTTCCACGACGGGGCCTTCTTTACTCGAGTGTAATGTATCCACGGCTCCACTCCTTCTACTTTGATTGCAGTGTAAGTTGTTAACAGTACCTGGAAGGGTCCCTTCCACTTCTCCTGCAGTGGTTCAGAGTTCCAGGTTCTTACATATACAAGATCACCTGGCTGATACTGATGTACAGGCGTATCCAAGGCAAGTGATCTAGTCAATACCACATATCTCCGGAGTGCTCCAAGGACTTTCCCTAAAGAAATCAAATATCTTTTCAAATCAGTTTCCCCAGTTACCTTAATATCCCCTGGGATTAAAGGAATTTGGTATGCCTTACCATACAAAATTTCATATGGACTTACACCGTCTTTTGATCTTGGTTGAATTCTAATTCTTAAAAGAGCCAACGGTAAAGCCTGTGGCCACCTCAAAGATGTTTCCTGGCAAATTTTACTTATCTGTCTTTTCAATGTTTGATTCATTCTCTCTATTTTTCCACTTGACTGTGGTCTCCAGGGGGTATGTAGGTCCCACTTGATGCCTAAAATTTTGCTAATTTGCTGGACTATTTCTGCCACGAAATGCGGTCCCCTATCAGAAGACATTCCTATCGGTACTCCAAATCTAGGTATTATTTCTTTCAATAATATTTTGACTACCTCTTTGGCTTTGTTGGTGCGGCAAGGAAAGGCCTCCGGCCATCCAGAAAATATGTCAATCAACACTAACAAATATCTACACCCATTTTGCCTGGGTAACTCAGAAAAATCAATTTGCCAATAATCTCCAGGAGAATTTCCTTGCTTTATTACTCCTAACGGTGGCTTCTTTTGGTTCAAAGGATTATTCTTATGACAAATTAAACACTTAGCTACTATTGATTTAACTATTCCTGTCATTCCCACGCAAACTGCAAATGTTTTCAAATTAGATATCATTGCATCTATTCCCCAATGTGTCTGCTCATACTTTTCTCTTGCAAGTTCTATCATAACCTGCGGGGTCACTATTACTTGTTTTTCCGGTGTTACCCACCATCCTTCGGCATTTTGGGATGCCTTTAATTGCTCTGCCAATTGGTTATCCAATTTACTATATTTTGGTTTTAAATCAGGGAGTTTTATGTGTTTTACTGGTACTAGTGCAAGGATGCCTTGTTTTGCTGCCTCTTTCGCAGCTTTATCTGCCAATCGATTACCTATGTTTACTACTGTTTGACCAAATTGGTGGGCTTTGCAATGCATTACTGCTACTTCTTTCGGTTTCTGTACGTCTTCTAGAAGTTGGAGAATTTCTTCCTTGTATTTTATAGATGTTCCTTGAGCTGATAACAATCCTCTCTCTTTCCAAATAGCTCCATGAGCATGGATCACACCAAACGCATATTTAGAATCAGTCCAAATGTTTACCCTTTTTCCCTCGGCAATTTGCAGAGCTCGCCTTAATGCAACCAGTTCTGCTTTCTGTGCTGAGGTATTTGTAGGCAGCATCCTTGATTCCAGTACCTCGGTGGTGGTGACAACAGCATACCCGGCCATTCGCTTTCCTTCCTGGACAAAGCTGCTTCCATCAGTAAACAGTTCCAAGTCAGGATGTTCCAGAGGTTCATCTCTCAAATCCAATCTACTGGAATAGACTTGTTCAATGGTTAGCAAACAATCATGTTCTAAACTTCCTGCTGGATTCTCTGTTGTTAGAAATATTGCTGGATTGACAATTGGTGTGGTTTTCAATTCCACATCATCTTGTTCCAATAGGACAACCTGGTATTTTAGCATTCTGCTAGGGGACAACCAATGACCCCCCTTTTGCTCTAGAACAGTTATCACCATGTGTGGGGCATATACCACCATCTTCTGTCCCATAGTCAACTTTCGAGCCTCTTGGATCAACAACACTGTTGCTGCTACAGCGCGCAAACATCCCGGCCATCCTTTACTCACATTATCAAGTTGTTTGGAGAAATATCCAACCGGTCTTTTCCAGGATCCCAGTCTTTGTGTCAGCACTCCCAGAGCCAGATGTTGTCTCTCGTGCACAAACAGCTCGAACGGCTTAGTCACATCAGGTAGTCCTAAAGCAGGAGCCATCATCAATGCTTTCTTTAGTTCTTTAAATGACTTTCGGCATTCAGGTGTCCAGGTCAAATACCTATCTTTGGATTCTTTCAAAGCCTCGTATAGTGGCTTTACATATAGTCCATAGTCCACAATCCAAAGTCGGCACCATCCAACCATTCCCAAAAAGGCTCTCAATTCCTTTGGGCTATTGGGTTCAGGGGTCTGACAAATTGCTTCCTTTCTTTCATTCCCCAATTGTCTTTGTCCCTGGGATATTTCAAAACCCAGGTAAATCACAGTTTCTTTTCCTATTTGGGCCTTAGTCTTAGAGACTCTATATCCACCTTGGCCCAGGAAATTCAATAAACTAATAGTACTCTCGAGGCACTCCTTTTTGTTTTCTGCCGCTATCAAGATGTCATCCACATACTGTAACAATGTGCCTTTCCCTTGATTCTGTCTCTTCCATATTTCCAATTCTTTTGCCAATTGGTTTCCAAATATTGTAGGGCTATTTTTAAACCCTTGTGGAAGTACAGTCCATGTCAATTGTGTCTTCCGTCCTGTGGTAGGGCTTTCCCATTCAAAAGCAAATATGCTTTGGCTTTTTGCATCCAGGGGTATGCAAAAGAAGGCATCCTTTAAATCCAGTACCGTAAACCATTTATGTTCCTCTTTTAAAGAGGTCAATAAAGTATATGGGTTAGCCACAACTGGATGCATATCTTGCACTATTTGATTTATAGCTCTCAAATCTTGGACTAATCGATATTCTTTTCCTCCAGATTTCTTTACTGGCAATATGGGAGTGTTATATTCTGATTCACATTCTACCAAGAGCCCATATTCTAAAAATTTTGTAATCAATTCTTCTAATCCTTTCCGAGCCTCCCACTTAATGGGGTATTGTTTTTGTCTTACCGGCTTGGCTCCAGGTTTCAGGTTTACTTTTACCGGTTCTGCCAACTTAGATCGTCCTGGTTTTCCACTCGCCCAAACCAATGGAATTACTGCATTTTCCAGTTCTTCTGGAATTTGTTCTTCCTTGGGGAAATCCTGCAACATAAACGCCTTTGCCTCTATAATTTTTGACTCCGGTACTAACAATTTAATTTCCCCATCTCTAAAAGTTATCTGTGCATTTAACTTACTCAACAAATCTCGCCCTAATAAGGGCAATGGGCATTCTGGCATATATAAAAACTGATGAGTTACCCACCGCTTTCCCAATTTAAACTTTAATGGTTCTAAAAAGGGTCGGTTCTCTCTTTGCCCTGTCGCACCAACAACATTAACTGATTTACTACTAAGTCCCCCCTTACACATATTTAGTACTGAATAGGTAGCTCCTGTATCTACTAAAAATTCTATTTCTTCATCCCCTAGCCTTAACATTACCAGAGGTTCAGCTAGGGTTGATTCCTCCGGTCCCCTTCATAAATCTTCGTCCAAGGTCATCAATTTAACTGCTTGAAGAGTTGGATCTAATTCTCTAATTTTGGGGCATTCTTTCTTCCAGTGTCCATGCTCCTTGCACGCGGCACATTGATCTTCCGCCAATCGGAGGTTTACCCTTTCTCTATCTCCAACATTCATTCCACGTCCTCTTCCTCTACCTCTACCCCTCCTATTATTCCCAGCTAGAACAGCCAGCGATTTTCCATCCCTTCGTGCATCCCTTCGTGCTTATCTTAATTCTTTCTCTTTTTCTCTATTATTATACACAGTCCATGCAATTTCAAGCATTTTACCCAAATTCCTAGATTCAGAACCTTCCAATTTCTGGAGTTTCTTCCTAATATCTGGGGCCGACTGGCCCATAAATATAGAGGCCAATTGCGCTTCTTCATCTGGTTTATCTAAATCTAAATTAGTATATTTTCTAGCAGTCACCTTCAGTCTTTCCATGAAGGCTGAGGGAGACTCATTTGGTTCTTGTCTTACATCATATAATTTTGACCAATTCATTGCCTTGGGCATTGCATGTCTCACACCGTATAAAATCCACCTCTGATATCTATTTAACATTTCTCTGGGCCCTGATTGATTAGGGTCCCATTCAGGATTCACGGATGGAAAATTCTGTTCCACTGTTCCCTGTAAACCCCCGCTAGCATGTGCCCCTTCTACCTGCTTCCTAGCAGCATTTAATACCATCCCTTTATCAGTATCATCAAACAAAGCATCCAATATCACTTGTAAGTCACTCCAATCTGGATCCTGGGTTCTAACTATTGTTTCGATCACTTTAGCCACTCTTTCAGGATCCTCTCGATAAGTACCCGCAAGCTCTTTCCACGATCTCAATTCAGTGATAGAAAATGGAACTTTAACCAAAACCGGTCCTTCATTTCCTACTGCTTCTCGAAGAGGAGCTTGGAGGGAAGTAGGTCTTACTTCTCCTTGTTTTCCCCGTGTTCTTCCCGAAATTGGGCTGAATCCCCCTATCCCTCCTTCTGCTGGAGGAACAGGGAGTCCATCATCTTCTAAATCCTGATCTTCCCCTCCCCTCCTTCGGCGGGGAGCGATCATTAATTCAATGTCTTCTCCCTCAGTTCCATTTTCTATCCTTTTCTTTTTACCACTTTTGTTTGATCCCTTCTTACTTTCCTCATCACTCAATACCATCATAGAATGATATGATCGCATTCCACATCGTTTCTGCCACTCCGGATGGTTTCGCAATGCGAAAAACAAATCAACATATGTCATTTCATCCCATTTACCTTCCCTCTTACAAAATAACATCAGTTGTAGGATGGTATTATATTGCAATGTTCCATTCTCTGGCCATTTTTCCCCATCTTCCAATTTATACATGGGCCACCAATTATTACAATATTCAATTAGCTGTTTCCGAGTCAAAGGATCACCCCCCAAATCTTTCCAATGCTTCAAAATACATCCCAAGGGTGTTCTTTGTGGGACTGCTTTCTTGCTCGGAAAAGTACCCATCCTCCAAAGACTAGTTGAGTGTGATTGTGCACTATCACCAGTCACTAGTCAGAGGGACCCCAACCCCTGGTGGAGCTCCCTCTCCGGGGCCTCTTACCCCTTCCTTTACCCGGGTCTCTAGCCCAACCCTGCGAAGCTTTCACCGCGACTTATGGGCAGGCGTTATTACTAGGTACCTCTCAGCCCAACTCTGCGTAGCTTTCGCCGCGCCTTACGAGCAGACCGCGGGGACTCTACCCCTTTTCCTTTTTAGAAAAGAATGCCTTTTTACCTGTTCCAGGGGACTTGCTTTGAATTCTTCGGTCCGGGGATCAGAGGTTCTCCCCGAGAATCCCTCGGTGCCGGCTGGAGGTCCTGTGATCCCACGGATCCGTCGAGATTCACAAGCAGGGTCCCATCCGGGTCGCCAAAACTGTCACCGAAATCGGGAAGGAACCTCGTAACACCAATGTAGTGTTAAAAGGCAGGCATTCTTTATTAGCAGCGCTGGGGACACGGGGGATCGCTCCACCACAGCGTGTCCAATTTGTTGCACCTTTCACCATAAATTTATACAACAAAATCATAAATATACATAGCATTACATCATTTACTAATACATATGCATGACTAGTCTTCGCTTCGTATTAAAATGAGCTCTCCTCCCATTTGCGCCTGCGCACTGTTGCTTGGTGGTGGTCGTCAGGGGTCTTGGAGATGAAGGCCAGTGACTCCTCTTCGTCACCGTTGGCTGACCCTTTTACTTTGCGCAGACTCAGTGGCCTTTTGGCTTCTATCCGACCTAGGTGATTTGCTTCAACTGGTTTCTTCTAAGCATCAGTTGCTTCTTACAATAGTATGCTAAATTATCTTCTAATATTTAACAAACCAACAGTCCCTCATGTTCCTAAATTTATTTGTACTGTACTGTACTATAGAAACATGAACAGAACACTCTACCTGAATTTATAATAACTATTTGTTTCAAACATCTACTCCTAGCAACTAGTGATTTCTTTTGATCATTAGTTTGATTGGAATTTAACCCAATCATGGTTTGGGGCTTTACAGAGAAATTTAAAGTAGCAGCACTGCTTGGTAACTGTATGGTAACAGTTTCAGCAATCTGGCAGTGCTCCTTGTAGAGACTCCTGCTCCAGATGTGTGCTCTGAATTGCAGGTTTTGGGGTTGTGCTGGATGTGGTGGACTTAAAAAGTCCTTTTAAGACTTTAAGGGCAGAATCTTTTTAAATTATCCACCACGATGCATGCAGTCCACTGCAGGTCATTCCCAGGAGGCTGTCAATCCCAGGACCCAGTGGGATAATTCATGCATGGGCCTTTTTGCTTCCATTTCAGACAGGACAAAACAGATCTCAGATCATATTCCTGTGAAAAACTGAATGCCCTAGGGGCCCAGAGAAATGGGACAGGCGTCACCTTCCAGGACACCAGGGTCTTCTGAGATGCCCTGAAAAAAACTGATACCCAAGGTAACAACAATGTCCCGCTGAGCTGGCTGGCAGCAAGACAAAGCTGAAGACCGAACTGGTGATGGGTCTCGCCAACGCCAACTCCCTGTCTAGCCTGTCGAACTTTCAGGAGTACCAAGTACTGGAGGGGCACATATCTCACTTGCATACAGATAACACAGGGCTACTAAAGGTCCTTGAGGTGGGAAGGGGAGGCTGCATTTTTCACTGTTCTGCTGTCTCACGCTCTTTGATTTACTGACATGTTCCACGGATGGGAAAATTGCTGATAAGAGATCTATTTCGGTCTGAGACCTGTTGAAACTAAACCATTAGTGGGAGCAACAGGGAGGAACAAAAAGGCTGATTAATCGTCCCAGAGTGCTTGTGTGTTCTGTTGGCAATCCAACTATCAGCTGGTCATCTCTCCTGGTGCTGATAACAGTACTTGTAAAAAGTGCTTGTTAGGCTGTGATTGTCTTTATGCGCCTTGCATATCAAGAAGAGAGAAAAAGCAGCATCCTTAATATAAATGCAGCTGGTAGGAGCAGGGGTTCATCATCCAATCCTTTGTCTGGGTCTGAGGTAAATGTTGAGTCTCCGTTGGTGTTTTTGAGGGCTGTCTCTCTGCTGTGGGCTGACTGTGGTCAGAGCTGGGGGCTTTCTCCTGTGTAAGAAAGAAAAAGGGGCTGCTTTAAAACCCTGGGTGTTTGGGACAGGAAAAAAGGATTTCAAGCATGTGACCCAAGGGCAGTGAGACAAATATCTGAGAAAAACCTGATTAATGGTTTGTGAAACCCTTTGACATCAAAATTAATGGGATCAGGGTTGGAGGTGGGAAGGAAAAACTTGCAAGAACCAGAACTCTTTGGAGTTCTGTTCTTGCAGATGGAAATGTCTGGAACTTCAGACGGAAGCTGCTGTAGCTGAGCTAGAGCAAAATCAAAATAAGAAACAGTTCTGCATGAAAACTTTTGTTTCAGTTTGAACCAGGATCATTCTGTTGTAACAAAAATCCCTAGTTCTGTGCTGAATCAAAACAAGCTGTTGCTTTTTGTTATGAACATGGGTGATTTGCTTAATAAGCACCTGGAGGCTAATTCAATCTTTATCAAATCATTAATGCTCCCCTCCCTTGCATATGTCTGTATGCAGCTATCTTCCTTTGTTTCTGCATATCTGTGCAGTTATGTACACGAAACACTCTCCTGGCCCATCCTGTCTGCTGCTCAGCTGTGTTCTCTGTTCGTAATCACCCATCAACCTCCACTTGTCCCCAGTGAAAATAGCTTCATTATTTTCTTTCTCTTAGCAGTGAAGGAATATAATTTTTTAACTCCCAGTGGAAGCTTTCAACTTTGGTGTCAAACAAATTTCAGAACATTTACTGAGCCCGTCACCCATGCCCTCCCGTTCAGATCAAGTGGATGTGCTCCTTCTTGTCAAAGGACTTCCTTAGCGAGAATTAAGGTGAGATAGAGAGGCATGTGGGACAGAGAGCTTCATTAGTGATAAAAACAGCCTAAAGTTTGTTAAGTTAATTCAGGAATGAAGCTGCCATTATGGTATGGCAGTATGCTTCAGAAAGAGTTCTCAGAACAGACAGGTTTGGATATTCTGTTCCCACAAGTCTTCTGCACTCACTCTACTATCTTATCAGCAGTTGTTACCCAAGCCATCTTACCCAGAGGAGGCTGCGTAGACTTGCTCACAAATTTTGATCATCATTACCATCCAAAATGAAAAGAAACACAGGGGAACAAAATATGGATCCTTATATTCATCGAATCCATAGAGCTGACATACTCTGCAACAGCTGATTCATCAGGTCTGTCTGAGAATTTGGGGCTCTTTTCATGACTCTTTACAAGAGTTTAATTTTTGTTACTAGTTAAGATACTCTGGTTTTCCATGCTGATTTATCCATTAGGATGCTTTTTAAAGTTCTGCAGACCCTTCATGCCTTTGAAGTGATCCATTTTTCCCCTGAAGATTTCATGTTGGATGAGCTGAGTTAATTGCTCCTTCCCAGCTAATAGTCTTTGCACAGTAATGGGCTCTATTAAATGCCTGTGAATGTGCAGTGGAACTACCTGAATATCTTCCCTCGGTCTGGAGCTACTCAGCTTGCTTAACAACAGCACATAGAGAGGTTTAATTATATGCTGAGTATAGACATTGCTGACAGGTATTTATCTCCCTTCCCTCCTCAGAAGATATTTGTTATTTGGGATGATGATTTTAACATTGGTGGCTTGTTCACAAATGTGAATATCTTCCTTCCATTTTTGTGTTTTCATTATTCAGAGAACCATTGGTGGCTACTGAAGGTAATCCAGGCCCTAAAGAGACCGAGGCATGTGAGTATTATACTCTAAGTGTTTTAGGACAAGAAAAAGAAAGTATTTCAGAACAATCTGCTGTCCAAGAAATTTAGACTGTTTGCTCGTATGAGTAATTAGATTGCATGATAGAAATCAGGGTGAATAGAGACACGATGTATTGACAATAATGTATTAGTAAGGTATTCCTATCCTAAAGCAGGGAAGGGCAGAAACTTGAATGATTTTTAAAATGTAGCAAGGGAATGTAGCAAGGCAATTTACTTGCCTTAGCAAGGGAAGATCATGATTTCTACTCCCAAGTCAACTTAATGCTTATTTTGGTAAGTATGAATGAAAGGACAATCCCAACATTTGTATTTTTTTTTTGTAGTAAAACTAAATGCATGAGCAATTAACAGGTTTAAGATGTGACTCTCATTTCTTTCATTTAGAACTGCTTGACAACAACCTGTGAGGATGAAAAAAACCAAGGTAACAAAAAACCGGTGACATAAATCTTCATAAAGCAGAGATTTAAAATATTTTCTGCATAATCTATTTTTTAGTATGAAATAATTCCTTGGAAAGAGAGTGGATTCTTACATAAAGCTACGGTCAGGACACACTTATGAAGGCTTTGTATATACAAAAGGTGATATACATTTCAACTCTGTTCAAACAATAACATTTTTGGAGAACTATTGCCATCTAGCTATCCTATCTTCTGCTATGGACAACTGATGGAGAAACGCCTATGGTAAGAGGTAGTTCATGTTGCCTACGTCCAGATGGGGTTAATCACTTTTTGGTGGTACTCTGAGCTTCAAAGTAGGAGCCTAGATTAATTTTGACTAGACATCCATCTTTCAGAGGACATAAATTAGGGTGATGGCTCCCACCCTTAGAAATGTAACTGGTAGAGGGAACATTACCAGTATATATCACTGTCGATCATAAATTCTTCAGTCTTCTATACAGTCTTCCAGTATAAGAGAGATCACTTTTTCAACTGAAAAAGTAACTGAGAAATGAAGCAGTAAAACTATTATAAGGATCTCAAATCTCCTGGTTTCTTTAAAATAAATGTTAAAATCAATTTTAAAATGTCTCTTACATACATATATTTATATACATACCTATATGCGCATACACATGTATATCTCTATATTTCCTCTTCCCTACTCACTGACATAAAAAAAAACTTTGATCACTCCTTTACTTGCCGTATTTATTAATGCAGAAATATACAAAGTGGAAGCAGAGGATGGAAAACCAGACTTTTGTGACTGAATTTATTCTTCTCGGTTTCCCCAGCCTTCAAAGGGTTCATGTTTTGGTCTTTGTGGGAGTCTTGATCATCTACATTTTGACTGTCACTGGGAATGTCATCATCATCACCACAGTGGTGAATGACAACACTCTCCACAAACCCATGTATTTCTTCCTTGGAAATCTGTCATTTCTGGGAATCATCTATGTCTCGGCCACTACACCCAAGTTTTTGGCCAGTCTTCTGGATCAAGTCAAGAAGTCTATCAGCATAGGTGGGTGCAAAGCCCAAGTCTTCTCCCACTTTTTTCTTGGTTCTACTGAGCTTTTCCTCCTCACAGCCATGTCCTTTGACCGATACACAGCAATATGCAACCCTCTCCACTACACCACCATCATGAGTGGAAAACTGTGTGCTCAGCTCTCATTTGGCGCTTGGATGGGTGGCTTTCTGAGTGTCTTTGTGCAAACTATTCTGGTGTTCAGACTGCCATTCTGTGGCCCCAATATCATCAACCACTTCTATTGTGACATTGGGCCACTGCTGAAGATGATTTGCACTGACACCCGCCATATTGAATGGGTTATTTTCACTGTTGCTACAGTGCTTCTGTTTAGCACTTCCTTTTTGACTGTCATCTCCTACTTCGCCATCATTTTTGCCATATTGAGGATCCCATCTACTTCTGGGAGACAGAAAGCTTTCTCCACCTGCATTGCTCATCTGACTCTAGTCATCATACTTTATGGGGGAGCCATGTTCATGTACGTCAGGCCAAGAGGGCGTGACTCACGCAATACGAACAAAGTGGTGTCCCTTCTGAACACCCTTGTAACGCCACTGCTGAACCCTTTCATTTATACTTTGAGGAACAAAGAGGTAAAGACTGCCTTGAAAAAAACAGTGATGAGAAAGAAAATATTTGAGGTTAAAGTATGAGGACTAAAATGTTGACTTTTCTGCAGACTCCTGTAGCAAACTGATTCTAGAAACCTCTTTGGGAAGTACACATATCAATAATTTTTATAAAGAAGGCAGATGATTTAGATTATGATTAGGCAGGCAGAAATACTGCCTCCTGACTGTGTGATCTGTGGACAATATTTGACTTACATACTTGGTTGCCTGTTCTTCTGCTTCTTTATTCTGAGATTATGCTTCCAAGTGTTTTCCAAAGATTCATTATTTTCATTATCCACCAAAGCAAAAAATAAAAAGAAGAAGGCTCTCTGCCATTTCCTGTATTTATTTGTTACTATGAAAGAGACGTTTTATGATTACAGAATTTAATTCTTCTAAAATGAAGAGGCTGAGGGGTTTCTGTTCCTGTTAGTTGTGGCTCCACTGACCTTTAACGTAGCAAAATCAGCACAGGTCAGCATAAGCAATCCTACTTGTTATTTATGTTCTGCATTATTGATGCGATTTATGTGATTGATACACAATGCCTCCCTAATTTCTGACATGATTATCCTAATCAAGAATATTGATTCTCTCATTGCTTCAACTGATTGTCTGTGTCATTTGAAAGGTATGATTTCCTTTAATTAATCCTTATTTGAACTAAAACAAAGATTTAAATAAAATGTTTCCTGTATGGTTAGACTAAACCTGGCTAAAGGGTGGGTATCCTCATTTAGATAGTCACCTTAGTCTCTCTTGTCAGTTCACCTTTGAATGACAAACTCAGCTGGTATTCACTGGCAAAATGGCTTCTCATAAGGAAGTAATTTTAGGGAATTCTGGCCTTTTATTCTCAAGTAAATAAGAATTCCTTTGAGAAGAAAAAAAAACCAAAACCAAAACCACAAATAAATCCCTTTAAAATTATGGCTAGAGTTTTTGTACCTCACTAAGGATTTTTTTATGGATTTCTGTCCTTGGAAACCTCCCACTCAGTAGGTAGCAACTATGAAGAGTCATTGAAAGTGTCAACCTTACCAGATGTGTTAGAAATGTAGACATTGCTGTAAATGCTGACCTCAGACCTTGCCTCTCTCAGTGTAATAAAATGATTGCTACCAGGATAGGTGCTTTAAGAGGGCATGCAGAAGGGAATAAGCGTGGGCTTATAGACAAGAGTATGTACTGTTTGCAACACAGGGAAGTAAAAGGGTGGAGTAATGGGCTTGCTTGTATGGTTTTTTTTTATTTTGAGGAATAATAATTTGAAAAAAAAATGTTCTTTTAAAGTAGCAGTAAAACAGACAGAAATCTGTTATAGGAACAGGCAGGGAATCAGACTCATGTGAACGGACAGACCTGTTCAGAGACATCTGCATAAACCTACCAGATGTGGTTTTAGTGGCCCTATTTATCTCATTGACAATGTTTCCCCAGAAAAATTATGAAGGCAAGATGGAAAACCAGACCACCCTGAGGGAACTAACCCTTTTGTAGTTCATAGGCATGTGGGAACTCCAGACTTTCCTTTTAACAATCCTACTGATTACTTCTGTTTTAACCCTGTGTCGTGGTTTAACCCCAGCCAGCAACTAAACACCACATATCTGCTCGCTCACACCCCCATTCTGGTAGGATGGGGGAGAGAATCAGGAGGGCGCAAGTAAGAAAACTCGCGGGTTGAGATAAAAACAGTTTAATAATTGAAATAAAACAAAGTAGAACAGTAATAATAACAATGATAACAGTAACAATAATAGAATATACAAAGCAGGCAATGCACAATGCAACTGCTCGCCACCCACCAACCGATGCACTGCCTGTCGCCAGACATAAGAGATCCCCCTGCCTAATTTTTATAATGAGCATGATATCACATGGTCTGGAATACCCAGTTGGGCCAACTGCTCTGGCTATGCTCCCGCCCCAGCTTCCTGTGTACCTGGCAGAGCATGGGAGGCTGAAAAGTCCCCAGTGCAATTACACCCAGCAACAACCAAAACATCAATGGGCCATCAACATTACTCTCATATCAGACACAAAACACATCACCGCCAGCCACCAGAAAGTTAACTCTATCCCAGCCGATATCCCTATATTTCTTAGTCCTCTTCTCCGACTTCTTTTGCTATAAGATCCACCATCAATGACTAAAATATGATGGTCCAAACTAGCAGTGGAGAGCAGGCACCTCTTGCTCTGCCTGACTGTGCAGCATGTTCCTGTGGGTCAAGGACGGAATTTAACCTTGCGCAGAAGTGAGAACTACAAGCAACGATGGCATGGCGGATGCATCATGAGTCATTAGGGTTGCCTTTACACTTCCTGTGTGCACCTTCTGCCTGTAGGTCTGAGTCTCTTCTGCAAGCACCTGGAAGCTATGGAGGGGCTTCAGCATGCTTACCGGTAGAAGTTACCATCTATGGTCTTTCCAGAGACAGCACAAATGAACAGGTTCCCCCAGAGGCACCGTCAGTCAAACAAGAGAATCCTGTCATGTGGGGGGAAAAAAATGCCCTTTGGAAAGACATATCCCAGTATGCCCCTTTCTCCCCTGCCCCTCATTGACTGTAGAGGGGGCTCACCACCTCACGATTGGAAGCCTACACTGCAAGTGCCTAAGAACAGGGGATGGTGAGCTTCACGCACACAGCTGTAAGTGCCAGGGAAATTCATCTGGTCTGTGATTTCCTTGCTTGCAGTGGATTTAATCTAATCCTGTAGAAAACAGAGTGGACTTTTTGAACAGCTGCAGTGGTATTCCTCTCAATGCCACTATTTGATTTGGCATGTGGTCAATCCAAAGCCCAAACAGTGGTGAGGTGTTTTATAATTTCCCCAGCTGGCCTTGTTGGGACAATCACAATCTAGCCCAATGGAAAGCTTAGGAACAACAATCAGTGCTGTGGAAATATTTGGGAAGGACAGGACCTGGAAGAAGAAGTACATAGGCGTGCGGAGGGTGGGGTGCACTGTGACCATGAAGATGAGAAGGTTCCCCGTGGTGGTGATGGTGTAAATTAAGCAGAATGTGAAGAACAGCAAGTGCTGCAGTTCTGGGTGGTTGGACAATCCAGAGAGGACAAATTCGGTCGGTAGAGTGTGGTTTCCTGGTTCTGGTCCCTCTGTTGGCTTCATCTAGGAGGAATCAAATGGACAGACTGACAGAGGCGTCGTCACGGCACCAAGGTCACGGTGCTTCAGCCAGTTACTCAAGCAAAGAGTGTCTTGGGAATCCCTGGAGAGCCACTGGATCAAAGGGTGCAACTCTAGAGCTGGCTTAGCTGAACAAAGAAAGAAGGCAATGGCTGTGTGTGCTGAAAGTGCGTGATGTTGGTGCTCTCTGAGTTTCATAGTTTGGGATAGTGACCAAGCACAGAACTAGGAGGAGTCGGTATTTAAGGGTTGGCTCCATTAGGGGTGTAGGGTTAATTGTGCTCCCCTCAAATGTCAGGTCTGTGATCCCAACTGGTCCCGTAGGTGCTTTCTGCAGTGAAGGGAAAGCCCAGCTGACAACCAAAACACCCACAGTCTGAAGAAAGCAAAAACAAAACAAAACAAAGCAAAACCAAATACCCTTTGTCTATAGACAGGCAAAGGAAGAAGGAATAATTGGAGGGAAAGCTACCCTAGAGAATGCTAAGAAAGTGTAGAGGGTGAAGCTCAGTACTACCTGCTTCATTAGTCACATCGCCTCATTACCCCGATGCGTGTTGCTGTGTGTGTGGTGCAGATGGGATATTCATGCAGTGCTGTGCCAGCCGTGGCAGCTTTGTGTTTTCTTACTGCCCAGAATGGGAAACTGATGCACAGAAAGAGAGAAGTTAGCCTGCCACAGAGGAGAAAGTGGTCATTGATGCTGCGTTCTTCAGACTTGTCATCTCTTACCAAAGGGGCAACCAGCCCCTGGACTACCCTAGTAAATCTCAAGGCACAGAATGGCTTTTGGCAGCAGAAATGTGTCCATATATGGGGACAGAGGGAGGAAGCACCTTTTCCACTGTACACACATGGACCTGGTCAACAGGTCACATCACAGAGAAAGACACATCATCAAAGGAAGAACAGCACTTACAGCCCTGTTGTGAGACATCCATTTGTTCTCCTGACTTAATCCTAGGGCCTAATTCTCACATTCAGCACCGTTGCTTGCACTGTTCTGGAGGTCTCTTGGGGAAGGACTTGAGGATGTCTCCAGCAGTTTCTTCTCCAACAACAGGGAATACATAGAATGTGGTTGCAGGGTGCAAAGGCTCATATTTATTCATTAGTTCTTTGCATTACTTGAGATCTCTTTTACAGAGATGTTGCTGTCACTTTTTAAGTCAGATGCCCTCACCCCCACCCCACCAAGTGTGCTATGGGATTTCTCTCTTCTTTCTTCAGAAATCTCTTCTGAAGAGACAGAAGGACACCTATACTACGACTTCTTTCACCCCTTTTACAGGTGATGTGGTGAATCAAACACTGAATGTTCCTTTTCTTTCACTGTGGTGCAGTCAGTTCATCAGTAGGAGTTCAGCTTCCCTTACTGGGATGTCTTAAATTACTTGGTATCTATTTTTGGCCACCGGGTTTCTGACCTGAACAGAGAAGTGAAAATAGTGGGAGATGGAGCTGCAGATGATTTTAGGTTATAGAAGAAAGAAGAAAGAGAAAGAAGGAGAGAGAGAGAGAAAGGCAGGAAGGCAGAAAGGCAGGAAGGAAGGCAAGAAGGAAGGAAGGAGAGAAAAAAGGAAGGAAGGAAGATTGGTTGTAGTGTGAGATGGGAGCGAAAAGCCAGGCCTGCACCAATATGTGAACTTGTGGGTGTGGTGCCGTGGCTCCAGTACTGGATGGAGTATGTCATGGGTAGGCTAGGAGTGATGTTCTTTGTCACTGAGGCCTAGCAGTTAATGGCTGCTCACCGTTACCTCTCCTGTCTTTCCTTCTGCCCCTCCCTAACATTTTGATTACTAGGAATTGCATGACAGAGAGGACCACCTAAAACCTGGGGTGCAATTTCACCTATCTTACCCGACCTGTGACATATATTTGATACAAGATCTGTTCAATTATTAATTTCTGAATAATTACCCACATTGAGATAACTGCTGCAGTCTATATTTTCTGCCTGTCTTTATTGTAGTAGCTCATCTTAGTGGATGAGGGAAAGGCTGTAGATGTGGTCTGCCTGGACTTCAGTAAAGCCTTTGACACTGTCTCCCACAGCATTCTCCTAGAGAAGCTGGCGGCTTACGGCTTAGACAGGTGCAATCTTCTCTGGGTAAAAAACTGGCTGGACGGCCGAGCCCAGAGAGTTGCGGTGAACAGAGTTAAATCCAGTTGGCGGCCAGTCACGAGCGATGTTCCCCAGGGCTCAGTACTGGGGCCGGTCCTGTTCAATATCTTTATCAATGATCTGGACGAGGGGATCGAGTGCTCCCTCAGTCAGTTTGCAGACGACACCAAGTTGGGCGGGAGTGTTGATCTGCTGGAGGGTAGGAAGGCTCTGCAGAGGGACCTGGACAGGCTGGATCAATGGGCTGAGGCCAATTGTATGAGGTTCAACAAGGCCAAGTGCCGGGTCCTGCACTTCGGCCACAACAACCCCAGGCAATGCTACAGGCTTGGGGAAGAGTGGCTGGAAAGCTGCCCAGAGGAAAAGGACCTGGGGGTGCTGCTTGACAGCCGGCTGAACATGAGCCGGCAGTGTGCCCAGGTGGCCAAGAAGGCCAACGGCATCCTGGCCTGTATCCGAAATAGTGTGGCCAGCAGGAGTAGGGAGGTGATCGTGCCCCTGAACTCGGCACTGGTGAGGCCGCACCTCGAATCCTGTGTTCAGTTTTGGGCCCCTCACTCCAAGAAGGACATGGAGGTGTTGGAGCGTGTCCAGAGGAGGGCAACGAAGCTGGTGAAGGGCCTGGAGCACAAGCCTTATGAGGAGCGGCTGAGGGAACTGGGGTTGTTTAGTCTGGAGAAGAGGAGGCTGAGGGGAGACCTCATCGCGCTCTACAACTACCTGAAAGGAGGTTGTAGCGAGGTGGGTGTTGGTCTCTTCTGCCAAGTAACTAGTGATAGGATGAGAGGAAATGGCCTCAAGTTGCGCCAAGGGAGGTCTAGATTGGACATTAGGAGAAATTTCTTTACTGAAATAGTGGTCAGGCCTTGGAACAGGCTGCCCAGGGAAGTGGTGGAGTCACCATCCCTGGAAGTATTTAAAAGATGTGTAGATGAGGCGCTTAGGGACATGGTTTAGTGGGCATGGTGTGTTGGGTTGACGGTTGACTCGATGATCTTAGAGGTCCTTTCCAACATTAATCTTTCTATGATTCTATGATGAGATCAATTTACATGAAAAGTCTTGTGGTTCTCCTGTTATCCTTAATCCATTGAGCAGCTTGCCAGTTCTCCCACAGATTTTCTGGTCTTAATGAATTAGCACCGGTTCTTTGAGTGGTTGTAGAATCACAGGGAGTCAAAATGAGTTTTCCATAGTTCTTCATAGAACTGCAGGTACTAAATGGACAGTTGAACATTTCATTTTATGGCAAGTGTGCTAGTGAGTAAGCACATAATTGTGGCGTATTGCTAGTAGGTGTGGCGTATTGTTCAGAAATAATCAGCGCAACACTCCGTGGAAGTAGCAAAGATCTTTATTCTTGCCCATCCGCACAGCTTATATACTACTATCTACTTGTCGTCTACGTGCTATAATACTGTCTATGTGTTTAGCCCTTGTTACAATTTTTTGCATCTCGTGACAAGCAGCCAATCTTTTGAATTACTTTGTTTCCAAGGCATCAGTCACGGGGGTTTCGGCCACCTGCCTCACTGTTCCCATCTCGGTTTCAGGATCAGCAATATTCACTCCCTTCTTGCTGTTCTCATGGTTTTGGTGCCAGGAAGGCTTCAGCGCTTGCCCAAGGTCTGTTCAATGATACAAAGTCAAAACCGTCCACTGTTGCTCTTATCCCTACTCCCACATCTCCCCCTTTTTTGTTTGCTGCTTGGATTAACATGACACGTTGTAACGAGCAGTTAATCATATTCTGTACACAGGATAACAAGCACGGAATGCCTATCAATACACAAATAAAAACGCCAACACACAACAGAGCAAGGCACAAAAGACGCTTAAGCCATCCTGCAAGACCCCAGTTACTTATCCAGTTAAAAAAATAAAAAAACGGATTATTATCACTATGAACAGCTAATTACTTAGTTAAGTCTTGCAAAGGCTGAATGCTAGCATGAATAGATTCCGAATGATCGCTCAAATTCATACAACACATCCCTTCAAAATCTTGGCAGCCATGTCCTTGTGCCAGTAATAAAAAATCCATAGCAGCTCTGTTTTGTAAGGTAGCGTGACGTTCGGAATCAACATCCATAAGAAGGTGGCAAAGCGCTTTACTTGTAGCATTTGTTTCCTTTGCTAACTAGCAACCGAGTTTATTGAGTGATGCTAGGGCATGAGCTGTGCCTACACTTGCAATCAAACTGGCCGCAACGCGTTCAGCAGAATTCCAAAAAACAACATTAGAATCACATGTGGAATCAAAATAAGTTGTAGTCCTTTTAGTGTGTGCAAGCACGGAAGCATGATTAAAGGCAAATTGGTATGGATTGAACAATGCCAATTTTCTGAAGGTACAAGGACCTCCAACAGCTCAGCCAGGAATACCCAGCCAGGCTCTTTGCCTGCAAATCAGAAAAATTGAATCAGGAAGTCCTATAGGGGATGTTCCTGATTGAACCTGCGAACCAAGAGTAGAATTACACCATGTGGAAGCATTCCGATATATTCCCATTGGGGATATATCTATGCCAGCGCTGTTCACGTTGTGCCCAGTTGTATAATTTACAAAAAAGCATAGCGGTGCTTGCACTACCCCTAAAATATCTAACTCTTGTGGCGGTAAAGGCAAGGCAGGAAAATCATTTACATCGTTAAGATTCTGATACCATGTGTCATTCTTTCCGTTCGATTTGCGCCAAGACGCTTGGCACCACCAGATAGGTTGCCGTGTTCCAGGAGCTGAGCAATCGGGGAGAACCAAATCATTGTATAAATGTCCTTAACGATCCAGTCCTAACGGTATACCCACCAGACACGATCGGAAAGGGCTGGAAGGTGTAGCAAGCGCCAGGCATAAGCTGTCTGTCCCCATGGCGTTGGCAAGAGTCACCCACATGTTTCCGGCTGATGGGAAGAAGGGTGTTCCATAGACGATTCCGAGGAGAGATACGGTCGTACACAATGCCACCTTGGCCCATCTGTTGACACACAAGCATACCCTCGTCCCCATGTTATCAACGGTAATGGTAATCCCTACTTTCCTGTTAGCATGTCTTTCACTTGCACTAAGGGACAAGGTCCCTGCAAGGTATCCTCTTTCCCAAAATGTCGGACTATGGGGGGATCACCATGAGAGAGGCGATTCAAAAAATTAATTACATAGAGGGCTTTGTGAATACGTTCCTGCGGGGTCAGTCCCTCACTCCCATTTTTTTGTTTGTGTAACATGCGCTCTAATGTGCCGTGAGCGCGTTCAATAATAGCTTGACTTGTAGGGGAATGAGGGATGCCAGTAATATGGCGGATACCCCATTGCTGGAAAAAGGATTGCGTGCGATGGGAGATGTATGCCGGTCCATTATCTGTTTTGATCGAACACGGGATGCCAAGGGTAGCAAACGCAGAGGAAAAAAGTCTACAAACATCACGAGATTTCTCTCCTGTGTGAACAGAAGCAAAAATACATGTTGAAAAGGTCTCAATGGAAACATGAACATATTTTAAACGACCGAATTCTGGAAAATGAGTAACATCCATTTGGTCCACCAGATTTGCGGCTTCCCGGTAGAACCAAATCCTCCCGTTCCCCTAACAACGTCTTTTGCATTCCCTTTAACTGCATAAAAAAGAATTAGCTGAGCAATATAAGTATTTGCAGGAATAACACAAGGGGGCGTAGGAGTCCATGCCATAATACATATTTCACCTTCAAATTCAGAGTCAATAAGTCCAGGCAATACAAACAGTCCTTGACGGGTGACTGACGACCGTCCTAATAACAGGGCGCTATACCCTGGACCAATAGGGCCATACACTCCAGTTGGGATTACGTGGACTGTTGAATCGGTTAATTCGACTTGTTTTGCAGTGGCCAGGTCCAAGCCGGCGCTGTGGGCAGTTGTGGCAGAAAGGTCTGTGACTCTGAGATGGTGGTCAGGAACATTTTTGTTGTCGCGCATTCCCTCGCGCTGATCTTCCAGTTTCCCTGCACTCGTGACAGCGGGTGCCCATCTTTATGAAATTTAGACTTGCATTGATTGGCATAATGACACCCTTTCTGACAGTGAGAACACACGCCTGGAGTCTTGGCAGAAGCAGCGGTACTGCTCGTGGGTTGCAGCGTAGGGCACTGTTTTTTCAAGTGCCCCAATTTTCCACATATATAACAAGGACCTACCTGAGCTGGCACGTGCAGGGTGGCAAAAGCCTCTGCCAGCATAGCAGACTGGTTTGACTGCGACCCAATATTTTGGCATGCTTTCAACATTTCGGTCACAGTAGGATTGGAGCTCTGAAGAGGTCGCAAAACCTTCTGAAAATCTGCATTAGCATTTTCTATTGCGAGCTGCTTAAACAAAAGCTCCTGAGCGTGATTGTTATCAACCTGTTTCTGTATAGTCTCTCGCAAACGGTCTAAAAAAAGCATAAAAAGCTCCTGCGGTCCTTGTCGAATATTAACAAAAGAGTTTTCTTGTTTGTGTGCCCCTGGCACCTTCCACAGCGCTGACAAGCATAAGTGTCGCACTTGCAGCAACCCCGGTATAGGAATTCGCGCCTGAGCGGAGGGTGTCTGATCATTTCCCTGGCCAGTGAAGGCATCAACGCCAACGTTCCGCAAGGGAGACCCTTGTGGCAGCTGCAGATTGTCCATGGAACGGACAGTAGCTCTCTCCCTCCAATCCTAAAGGAACAGAGTGAACTGCATTGGGGTCATTATCACCTTTGCTATTAATTTCCAGTCATGCGGGGCGAGCTGCCAGGAGTCTGCGGCACCCTCTATCAGATTTAAAGTATATGGGGCCGTAAAACCATTCTCCTGTACTGCTTTTCTAATTTCCTTTATCAACTCATAACTGACAGGCTCATCGAGGGGGATGACTTGCAGAAAATATCACAGGACATACTTGCAGGACATCAACGTCCCTTGCCGCCTTCGTTTGCTGCTGAAAATTAGCCCACCTATCATGAGTGTCAGAGGGAAAAAGGTCTGGTTCTTTTTCCGGACTAACGGGACCCGATCAAAAGGCCCAAACGGACATTCTTTTGGGGGTTCAGTTTCCACTGTCGCCTCTATCTTGGCAGGCTCCGATAGTCTGTACTCCCACCCACCTCGCAGGAAGCTGGGGCAGGTGCACCGGACCCTACATTCTCCTTTAAAGCTTCAAAGTTTGCCAGGGGGCTAATGACTCGGCGGCAGTCTTGTCATTAGGAGTCGCCCTGTCCCATAACTGAACATCAACTGCGTCCCATTTCTCAGGCTCATACATATTTTGAAGATTAAGATCAAGGTCATTATCTCGTGCCCATGCCAGTAAACTTTTCAAATCATAGTCACCAATACGCTTATGCTGTCGGGCCAAAATCTGTTTCAAGACTTCCAATGCATTTTTCTGTTCAAGGGTCAATGTATTGCCCATGTTGTCCCCGGTCGCTTACCTTCTGTGCGGTAAAGAGGCAATTGTGGTGCACCCAATGAGCTTCCTTTCAGCTCCTCATAGTCCGGTCGGGCTATGCCAACAAAGCTTCAGGTCCCTGTTCGGGCGCCACTTGTGGCGTGTTGTTCAAAAATAATCAGCGCAACGCTCCATGGAAGTAGCAAAGATCTTTAGTCTTCCCCATCCGCACAGCTCATATACTACTATCTACTTGTCGTCTACGTGCTACAACACTGCCTATGTGTTAGCCCTCGTTACAATTTTTGCATCCCGTGACAAGCAGCCAATCTTTTGAATTACTTTGTTTCCAAGGCATCAGTCACGGGGGTTTCGGCCACCTGCCTCACTGTTCCCATCTCGGTTCAGGATCAGCAATATTCACTCCCTTCTTGCTGTTCTCATGGTTTTGGTGCCAGGAAGGCTTCAGCGCTTGCCCAAGGTCTGTTCAATGATACAAAGTCAAAACCATCCACTGTTGCTCTTATCCCTACTCCCACACATAATGACAGACAATGTTTTGTCTTTAAATAACTGCTTCTTCAAACTTTCTTCCAAGAAGTGTGTTTTACTAACCATGTCATATGTCATGAAGAAGAGATCCTTTTAATGAGCACAGAAGAAGGCAGGGTTTTTTAATGTTTCCTTTAAAAACACTTAAAATTTTGCAGGTAAGAAGCTGTCATTGCAGATATCGCAACAGACATGGGGAAAAAAACAACCAAACAAACCAACAAAAAGAACTGAGAGAGGAGGAGAAAGAGAGAGAGACAGAGCAAGCAAGTCATAGAAGACACATGCAAGCCATCCACAGAAATAGTTTCTGGCTGATAAAAACGCCTCGAAAATAACAAAGAATGTTTGCAATAATAGCAGGTGGCATAACCCAATGCTATGACAGGGATCTTTCTAACGATTCTGCAACATAGAAGATCACGTTCCTGTGCCCAGGGCTACTCCCTGGCACTGTTTAGTTACATAGCATGGATATATCCTTAGAAGCCCAAGGAATTTTAAATGAAGGCTATATGTTCTATGCCCAAGTAGAACCAATCCCCATATCTGGAATAAAAGTGGACATGAAGGCCCGCATGTAGTCTTTGTAGAGACATCAAAGTAAACACATCAAAATTAGCACCTTGGTTACGTGGGTCCTTTCCAAGGGTCCACCGCTAAGATGAATGAACTCTTAAGTCTCAAATGGGTTTTTGGAGGTGCCTGTCATTTACTTATGGCTATTAGAGGCTCAGATGGTGAAATTCCTCATACAGATTTCTGAAATTGGTGGAACAAATAATAATTCCAAGGGCGTATCTATACATTTTTACACCTAATTCTCAGAGAACCAGACAACAGTGGTTTGTGTGATGTCCACATTTTACAAATGCAGGAAGTGGAGGTGCAAGGCAAGAAAGTCTATGATACAGGTGGCGATGAAATCCATGACTCCCAGGTCCACACTTTGTCCACATAATTTTCTGTAATATGTGCTCCCACCTCACTCATCTCTCCAAGATAAACTCAGTATTTAAAGCAACAAAAAAATCCCCGAAACATAGTATCATCTTTTGAGTGACAATCCCAGTTCAAGCCCAGGACTTGAATTGCACTGTTCTTTTCAAAGCTTTTTTCACCTCTTTGTTCCTCAGAGAATAAATGAAAGGATTCAGCAAAGGTGTGACAATAGTGTTAAGTACACTGACAGTTTTAGTCAAATCTAATGAGTCCTTTAGGGAAGATTTGACATGGAGAAAAATGGTGGAACCATACCAAATAATCACAACAGTGAGATGGGAAGAGCAAGTGGAAAAGGCCCTTTGTTGGTCTATAGATGATGGGATTCTCAGTATGGTAGAGATGATGTAAATATAGGAGAGCAGGGTTACTGTGCATGAGCCAAGGATGACAATGACTGAGATTATGAAGGCCACTAACTCAACCAGGCTGGTGTCTGTGCAAGACAGAATGATCCATGGGGCTATGTCACAAAAAAAGTGATTAATAACATTAGGGCCACAGAAAGACAATGTGCTAATCATATATGTAGGTATGGTTATGGACAAGAAACCACAAAACCATGATCCAAGGACAAGTTGAGTTAAAAGGGTGCGATTCATGATGGAGTTATAATGTAAAGGGAAACAGATTGCCAAACAACGGTCATATGCCATGGCAGCCAGGAGAAAATACTCTGTGCAGCCCAAAGAGAAAACAAAATACATCTGTAGAAGGCAACTGTCAAAAGAAATGGTTGGGTCTCCACCCAAGAGGACTGCTAGAGCTTTGGGGACACAAGCTGTGGTGTACCAGATCTCCAGGAAGGAGAGGTTGCAGAGGAAAAAGTACATGGGGGTATGAAGTTGTGGATGGCTTCTCACTAAGACCATGATGGAAAAGTTTCCCAAGAGTGCCAAGATGTACATGATGAAAAAAAGCATGAACAAAGACATTTTCAGATACTGATGGCCAGGAAAACCCAGGAGGATGAATACATGTGTGCCACTATGGTTTCCTCTCTGAACATCAGACGAAAGACTCATCTAAGTAACAAAAGACAATAAAAGAACAGAGCTTTGTTCACTGCATTGCTACTTATTTGCTGCCTTACATACCAGAATTCATTACCCAGATTGCCCAAAAATATACCGAAAAAATATTCCTTATAATGTGCAAGGAAAGTCAAGCTTGCTTTCTTTTTGCCTTTTTTTTTTCTTTTTTTCTTTTTTTCTTTTTTTCTTTTTTTCTTTTTTTTTCTTTTTAAATTATTTCAAGGAAAAATAGTTTTTCTCTCTCACAAATAGACTGCTATGAGCATGGCCACCAATATTCACAGTACTAAAAAGGAAGAGAATTCCAAAAGAAATGAAGGGTCCATCCTGTCACTTCATTCTTAGATACAGGTAACTTGATATGTGTTTAAAAAAGTCTGATTTTTGAAAAATGCTCAATATTTTCACTGGGATTCATCTGCATCCACTTCAGACTTCTGAAAATAAGGCATCTGATGTTTTATTCAGTTGTCTACACATAGAAACTATTTTTTTCCCCCTGACATAATTTTAACTCTGGCATATTTCAATATGACACAGAAAACAAGCAAGATCTGTATGTTTCTGACAGATGGAGGCCAGGCTGGACGGATGAATCCCACCCTGTGTCCTTGGACAGGCAAAGCAAGGAATAATGGCAGAAAGATTGACATCTAGAAATCGAGTCAATCAACTGAGTGGAGAATTGTATGATAATGAAGTATATACAGAGGAGGGAAGAAGAAAGAGGCGCTGCAGGATATACAGGAATGGATGAACAGTTATATAGACAGAATAGACACATAAGCTCAGAAGTAAATGGAGAACAGATAGCAAAGAATAAAGATGGGTGTAAAGCACACACACACATGCACACAAAACCTTACATCAATATGAAGGGATAGATAGAAAGGTAAAGAGGTAGTATATATATATACGCATAAAATGAGAATAATTCATATTGGAAGAGATCTCAGGAGGACCTCCTGCTTGAAGAAAGGTCAGCTACAATTTCAGGGCTTTACATGCACAGGGATGGATAAAGGAAGAGAAAAATGAACGTATATACAGTGACAGAGAGACAAAACAGAGGCAAACAGAATTAGAGAGAATTCAGCTTTCACTTTCATAGTATTAAAAAGCTCTACATCACGGTGAGAGACAACGATAAGTGCCAAACCAGTATTGTTCTTCTGAAATCACAAATATCTCTGTGAAAAAGCAGAGCTTTTCTGAAGCCCACTTTTCAGCCACTTACCTTGGGAGAAAAAGCATGACTCTAGCATAGCTCCAAGGTACAAATATTTTCTGGACTGGCCCCTCCCCAAGGAATTAAAGTCCCCAGGGTTTTCACAGTCGGTTGCTGTGAAAACATGCAATTACTGCTCAATTAAGAAAGGAACTACTTCCACTCAACTTTGAATCATGAAAGTAAATTTGATTTTGTACATTGTTTTGCTCTTGTTTCCCATAATCAGAGAGCAGTTGAATATCCAGATGAACCTTTCACCAACTTTTATAAGGGACTAAAATATCATTTCAGGATATTTTCAATAAAAATTCAAAATATAGTTTTGGTAGAGAGGAAAAAAAAGAAAGATAAAATAATCTCTAGTATTGTACATAAGTAGAACATATATTCAAAAATAGTGCTGACCAAATCAAATTCAATATTTATCTTCAAGGTTTAACATTATTTCTATGTAAGTTCTGATTAGCAGCAAATATGACTAAAGCAATAATCAGTATGTGATTTGTTATAAATGTATTCAGTTGACCTGGACTCGGTAATATCCCTAACTGTGAGGGTTTAAATTATTCTCACCTATTTTTAGCCATCTAAACCTTGCTTGCCCATATCTGATACAGTTACATGTGGTTCTCTAGAATTATTGGAAAAAACAGGAACTTTGAGAACGTTTCATTTGACCTCTTTAGAAATTTACCTTGGAGGTTAATCATTCTCCAGAACAATCTGGGGAACTACTTCATTGATTAACAGTGGAGCCAATCCCTACCATGATATCTCTGACGTCTAGGTAGCAAAAATTAAATGGGATGAATCCCATCTGTGGTTTAAATTTTGAGCACTTGTGGAAGAAAATTGAGGTAAATACGTTTCAGCTTGACTGAAAATACTGTAATGTACCTAGCTGGCATTTTCTATCGTGTAAAGGAGTTTGGTGCCTCTTTATCTTGGGCTCCTTTGAACACCATAACCTCCTCTGAAGACTTCTGTTGAATCAACGCAAAACACTTCTTAGGAAGAAATGTCGACTACCCTTATTGTTAAAATCTTGAGACCTTAAGTCCCATAAGCCCATAGTTTTTAGGTGGAAGTTGCCAGTTTATTGAGCAATAAGACTTCTGTGAGTAAAACATGTGCCTGTCCGAGACTGAATCAAAGCTGTGTGAAATGGTCAGGCCCTCTAACTCCTGTCCTTGTGCAACCGGGTAAGGACAACATTCTGTGAGGTGGATGACCATCCAGATTGTAGAGGATCTGAACGTTTCAGAGATTCTGTAGCTAGCTCCTTCCTTCCATTGCTTTGACTTTATTTCAGCATCTCAAGACGGAGTGTCATTGCCCTTATTCTCTTGCCTAGCTGTGAGGCCTGCTTTCTAGCACGTTCATTTTGGATCCATTCGTAATATCATTGGGTTTTTATAGAATTTTATGCACTGCTTAATATGTGTTGCTTAATACTGAGGAGGCATCTACTAATTCTTCAGACAGATGTTTCAGTCCTTTATTTTGTCCACTTTGTAATGCACAAGTCATAGTATCATATCATGGATCAACTATTGTTCAGAATCAATGCAGTTATTGTGTCCATTAACCTGAGGGATAGAGCTCTTTCTCTGATAGAGCCCTCCGACAAAGTGTTGACATAAATTTTGTTGACAGATGAAGTGTGAAGCTGCAATTTCCACTCTTTTTATGAATAATTGTGTTTTTTCCTAATATTTCCAAAGTGAACACAAGGTTTTACAAAATAAAAGTATTTTTTCTTTCCTTTGCTGTTTGTTTAACATATTTTGGGTTCATTCACCGTCATAGTTCCATGAAATGCAGTCTGTAAAAAATAAGACAAATGGAAAAATTATTATGGAGGGAAAGGGAATTAATTCTTCTTTAATTATCTGAATAATTGCATTCATCTTCAACAGTTCTGAGAATTTTTGAGCAATCAAACTTGAGCCACCAGTGGCTTACTCAATACACAAGCACAAGGGAACCAACTCACCTAACTAAAGAAAGGCATTCTCATATGGGCTCTCTAAAATCTGAATTTATGAATAATGTAATTCAACAAACAAATCATCTTACCATTCCATCCGAGTTTTCTCATGGCTGGCTTTACAAATGTTTAAGCCTTCAAACACTACAAATCACCTCAGGGCCATCTCCATCTGGACAACTCCTAATCCAATCACAATTTGGCACACTTACAGCAACTAAACTGCTCTATTGCAGATTGTGCCATAATCTTCACTGACCCAGACTGCTCTTGGATCTACTCAGAGTGACAAAACATCTTCAGAAAATGGATGGTTTTGCCAGCTCTCTTAGCTTTACTCTTCCAAATGCTACTTTACCACTAAGTATTTTTAGTCACTTTCATTAATCCCTTTAGTGATTGGTAACCCTAAGGGAGTGATAGGTGACACACGAAGATGGGTATCTAAACAGTTAGTACAAACTGTCCATTAAATGGAAAGACTTCTGTTCCACTGAAAATAGAAGCAGCTAAATAGATATATTTTATTACAGACATTTAAATTTTGTATGGGTGAAGTAAGGTGCAATGTTTCCCTCTAAGAGCAATCAGGACCACCAAGACTTTGGGTAAATGTTGTCTTTTTTCCTTAACTTTATCACCCCAACAGTGGGACCTGTTTCTGACAACAAGCACTGTCATCATCCACCTTTCAAACATTGGTGCTGGCTGCTAGCTGTTAGACAGAGAAAACCAAACAACAACAACAAAAAAACCTCAGAAACTTTCAGTGAAGAGAACATGTGCAATGAGGGTATCACCATTCCCCTGATATCAAGTGCTCTGTCTTTCTGACTAGCAGTGCAATGTATAAGGACTTTGGTAATTGATAAACTGTTGTTGATAGGAAGCCCATGGGGCAACTGGAGGGGGATGTCAAATAAGCCTCTTGGATGAAGGATTCACTTGTACTTCACAAACAAGGGATGCATCTTCCAGTAAATGTGAAGCTCTACAATGCAGTCCTAAAATAGATCAAGATGGCATTATTACTAACTGCAATTTGCAAAAGGTGGAGCATGGTTTTTCACTGTAGTAGAATTCTACAGCTGGCAGAACTGGGTGTGGATTGATGAGGGCTTTTGTCTTGTGAAGTCTAATGATACTTAGAATTTCCTCTGAAGCCAAATGACCAATGATTTCAGTAGGAACTGACACATACAAATAGAAGTTACGCACCTGAATTCCCTAACTTTTTAAAAATTACTCCTGTGGCTGCTGAATCACACACAGGTGGTGAATTCACTCACTGAAATTCACTTCATCATAAAACAGACTTCTAAGAGAAGTCCTATTGAGCTGCCTGTGTATCTCCACTGATGGGAAGGGGAGCTCACATTCACATAAATGTTTCAAAGTAGGTAACATAAGATGAGAAAAATCTCTGTTTATAGGTATTTATGTTTTGAAAGTCCTGTATATTATTCCTTTTCGACACAGTTTTATTTGTTTGTTTAATTAATTAATTAATGTCTAGAGGGGAAAAATGTACAAACAGGGAATACTTCATTGTCTGTTTCTGTCAATAGGTCTGTTCAGTTTGTTCCACTGGCTGATTATTGACTATCAAAGAAGTACAGTGTAAAATGAGTTTCTTTTAGATTTTATTTACACACTTGTGAGAGGGAATAACATTAATCTAACATAAAACAGACATCAGCAATTGTGCATGTATATCTGCACTAGTCTGCCTAGACCATGAACATGGGTAGTTCATGAAAATAAATAGCCATTTCTAGAATGTGGGTCATTGGACAGTTCAAACATCGTCCTTCAGATAATTATGTCCTAGAACTGCTTGTTTCTCCCCACTGACTGTGAAAGTTTAGACAGTTTGCTCAAGTATAGGCATCTGAACATGGACATATTAATTTCACTTCATTTCCAGTGTACAAAATGAAAGAGAAACTCCTTATTTTTACCACAGTAAACCTGTGAACCTGTCCTGTCTCAGTCATAAGTAGAGAATATAGTTCACTACATTCTTTGGTCGATACATTCTGTGTGTGTTGACAGATGGGTCATGGCTGAAAAAAAAAGAGAGAAGCAATCTGTGGTAGAAGAATTCATTCTTCTGGGCTTCCGTGGCAACCAGTGTTTGCAGATCACCCTCCTTCTGCTCTTTTCTCTAACATACATACTAACAGTATTGGTAAATATGGCCATCATAGTGCTAGTGTGAGTCTGTCCATTCCTGCAGACTCCAATGCACTGCTTCCCTGGCAGCCTCTCCTTTCTGGAGATCTGGTACACTACAGCTTGTGTGCCCAAAGTCCCTGGAGTGTTGCTTGGAAAGAGTCAAACCATCTCCTTTGTCAGCTGCACCTTGTAGATGTACTTCATCTTCTCCTTGGGCTATCTGGAATGTGCTGTCTTGGCTGTCATGCTTATGGTCGCTATCTGGCCATATGCTACCCTTCACACTACGGTGTCCTCACGTGCAACCCCTTGTGCACACAGCTGGCCATTGGCTCCTGGATGTTCAGTTTCCTGGGTGTCACTATCCCAGCCTCTCTAATCTCCACCTCATTCTTCTGTGGCCCCAACAACATCAACCCCTTTTTTTTTTTAGTGACACAGATTTGACTGCATGGAAGATGCAGAATTTTTACATGAAAAGCGGGATTCATGTCATCTAATATTGGATAGCTACAATGTACATATTTCTCAAGTCTTCTTTTATAAGTAGTGAAGAGAGGTCCCTTCAGAGAGCCATTATTTTAATCCAAAAATTTGCATTTAAGAGAGGCCACATAACTAGCTCTCTGCATGTTCTCATTTCTGTATAATGTCTCAAGATAGATTTAGATTTCTAAATCTGAAATTAGATGTAGAGTTAGGCAGATGAGTGTTACACTCAGTTTCATATGGAGTCACAACACAGTTAATAGTATAAATAGTTTTCACACAACCATAAGTCTTTCAGAATCCAAGGTCAAAAACATTACAAAATGTTTCCATGCTATTTTACTGTTTCTTTCTGTGTGCCCCCCTGCCTCCCTTCCCCAGAATTGTGTGATATGTACTTTTTAAAGACGTAAAGAAGAGCAAAGAGAACAGAGAATAAACATTTAAAAACAACCCAACCCTCTGTCATTGTGTCCCTGCTGGATGAGCCTTATAATGCTTGTCTATTGCATTTTGAAAAAGAATAGCGTATAACAAGACACAGTATATGTCAGATAAATAAAATGGATTAACATTGTTACAATCTGTTTCAGAAGAGGAGATCACAAGAATTATATTACTTATGATGTAGAGAGTATTTTTTTCTCGGCATGTAGTCTGTAGCCCACTTTTTCAACATACTTCATATTTTGGACCACCATTGTCTTAGTGTCTTCTGAAGAAAACCTACTGAAAATAATGGTACCCTGCATAAGTTCTGTTCATGATGTATCACAAACTAGTTCTCTGCAGTCTTTGCAGATTACTGTTGGAGTCCATGCGTCAGTCTGTCATTCGCTAGCATAGAGTGGGCACACCCCCTGCATAACACTTACCTCCGATATCTCTGGGGAAAAAAAGGAGGTATGTTCTGTCTGTAACAGGAGTTCAGATTATTAGTTCATGCAGAGTCACGTTTCAGTGCCTGGACATAGGCATCTTAATCCCAAGCCGAATTCCAGACAGATGTGATACTGCTGTAATTCAGACACAAATAAACAAGCGAGAGCTGGGTTTGCATTTGTTCCTGTCTGAATTGCCCCCCATAGTCATACCTCTGCACCGCAGCCTGCCAGAACACAACCTGATAATATGATGCTTCTAAGGGTAGGTGGGAGGTGAGAGCATCTGCTTCATTAGGGTTATCTGATCAAGGTCCTTTTCAATGCAAAAGGCGACAATAAGTAGCGTGAGAAGAGATAAACAAGAAGACAGAGACACAACCCTGGTGGACAAGAGATAATGGAGACAATAGCAGAGACCGCAAGTCGCCAGCAGCTAATTAACGGGCCATTAAGAAACTCCAGGCACAGCTTTGGAGAGGCCCCCATGGACTTTTAGCGCATCAAGCTGGACCAGCCAGCGAGTAAGGGACCGTAGGGTGGGATGAGAGGCCAGGATCCAGTCGGGGTACCAGGCAGGCAGAGGTGCCGTGCTGATGCTTGGGGGATCCGCGAGTGTGCGTGTGCTTGTGAACCCAGCGAATGTCACCTGTGTGCCTGCACCAGTGACCTCCTGTCTCTGCCAGCCCCGGAGGAGGAGGAGACAGGGCTGCCTGTGCTTGCGTGTGGTGTGGGTCCTGTGTGTGGCTGCTTTTGACAGCAGAGCCTTGGCTGTGGCAGTCTGTGTGACCGGCCGTGTCAGCCTCCTCTGCGTGTGTCTGTCTGGGCATGTCCGTGTGTCTCCGGGATAGGTGCTCGCCTTCGCCTCTGGTTGAACCTGCGGAGGGGAAAGTGGCGGCTGCGTCCCTCAGAGTGGTCAGAGATCCCGGGTCCCCGGGAACTGGGCTGGGCTGCTGGAGGCGGCGGCCACTCCTAATACCCCTTTACAACCTCTGCACTCATCTTGACTGCAGACCATTGCACATCAAGGAGTTAGCGCAGGCTGTAGCGCTGTGCTGCGCGGCACATCCAGTGTGGTCTTCAGGTGCGTGTTGTGCTGCAGAAATCCCCTGGCTGCAGGATAAACTCAGCAGCTCATTTTAACGGAGGAGCCTGTGGGCAGCTCCCACTTGGTACGGGCGCTTACACCACCTCCGTGGCCTTGCCTTTATCTAACAGAGCAGCAAGAAGTTCTCATGTGAAAATCCTTTCTGTTGGTCAGTAGAAATGATGAATATAATTGTTTTCTTTTTAAAAAATCCTATACTAACGCAAATGACCAAAATGGAGCAGCCCTCCCATTGACGGGACGTACATGGCATGCTGCGTGTTGATCAGACGCGTGTTGATGCTTCACAACCTGGGGCTCCCGGTATCTGAAGTGATGCAGCTTTATCTATACTATCTTCTCCTCTATAGTGTTAGCTCTAATAAATAGCTTTTTAAATGATACTTGACACAGTCTGTGTGTCTGTCTTACTGGGATCATGATGACCTAGCAACTCCTGGTGCAAAACACCCTCCTATACTTCTCCCAGCTTAATGACTAATTTTGCATCCACTACCTTAGTGTAGCAAAGAAAACGAGAAGAGTGAAGAGGTAAACTAGGATCCCATGAATCCTCCAGATGGGTACATACCACAACCAGAGGAAAAAAGGAAAAATAAATGAAGTTTTAACCTTCCTTTTTAAAATGACAGGTCTCAAACCAACTTCCTATGACCACCCATTTCCTTAACACTCAAGTAGCTTCTTCCATTCCGCAGTCAACCTTTTATTTGCACAAAAAGGGATATTGTTTTCATCTGCTCTCAATTCAGCAGCCTAAGATATAGATATGTTTACATAAACTTATTGTTTTGACTTCACACACAAACAGCATACAGCAATGGAGATGTCTAAGTGATAGTTTGTCTCTTACTACAGCAGAAATCTAGTTTAGAACATGTAAACTGTGTTTTTACTTTGCCTGTTTCACTCCATTCAATACCAGTGGAGAATAGGGTTATCAGCCCAGCCATAGTTCTTTACGTTCAAGATATTTGAAGGAAAGCAAATCATTATGCCTTCAGGCCTTCACATGACCTTTTTTCACAGAATAGAGCTGAAGAGCTCATCTGGGAAATATCTTAATCAGACCTCACCAGAAGACTAATGTCTTAGATATTTGTGGGGTGCTTCTTATTAGGTCCCTTGTTCTCTTCTCTGATAATTTCTTGCCCTCATCTCTGTGTAATTATTTTTAGATAAGCTCCACAGAAATGTTTTCACAATATTCAGAGAATATTGTGACTTTCATCTTACCACAGGTAAACAGATCTGCAAAGTACAGAACTATTTCTGTATGTACGGACAGGACATAAAGGATATGGTAGCATGTAATTCACTTGATCTGTATGCCAAACCTACCTTAAAATGACATGAAACATTATCTGGAAAACACCTTTTTCAAAAAACATCAAACCCCCCCCCCAAATAAAAATGGAATTATCTGGAGGATTGACTCAGAGCTACAAGGTAGATATGAATTTTTGGTAAGTGATGGCAAGCCATATTGTCCTTGTAGTAATGTACACAATATCAAAGCTACTGCTAGATTTAATTTAATATAATTCATAAACATGTCATGTCACATATTTATGTTTTTGGCTATCAGTCTTTTCAAGGCTTGTTTCACCTCTTTGTTCCTCAAGCTGTAAATCAAGGGGTTCATCATTGGAGACATCAGTGTGTAAGTCAGAGAAAGCAGTTTGTTACTGCTGCTTGAATAAAAAGCTTTGGGTCTCAAGTAGGTCACAATGCCAGATCCGTAAAACAGAGTGACCACCACCAGATGAGATGAGCAGGTAGAGAATGTTTTTCTCTTGCCCCCAGCTGACGGCATCTTGAAGATGGTGTGGAGTATCTGGACATATGACACAACTATGAGTAAGAAGGGGACCATGATGAAGAGGACAGCTATTATGTAGGTGGTGATTTCATTCTTGTAGGTGTCCACACAAGCCAACTTCAGCAGAGGCAGCAGATCGCAGAAGAAGTGATTGATCCTGTTGGGCCCACAATATGGAAGGGTAAAGATGAGAGTTGTCTGCCCTAAGGCCACCAAGACCCCAATAAGCCAAGATACAGCTGACAGCAGGAAGCACTTATTCCAGCTCATCATGGTCGTGTAGCGCAGGGGATGGCATATGGCCACATAGCGATCGTAGGCCATGGCAGACAGCAGACAACATTCTGTGATCCCTAAGACAGAGAAGGCGTACATCTGTGTGGCACAGCCCAGAAAGGATATGCCCTTCCTTTGTGTGAAGAAGTTCACCAGCATCTTGGGGATTGTGGATGAAGTGTAGCCAATCTCCAGGAAGGACAAGTTCTTGAGGAAAAAATACATGGGGGACTGAAGGGCAGCATCTACCATAGTGATCATAATGATGAGGATGTTTCCCACCAAAGTACTGAGGTACATGAGCAGTACCAGACAAAAGAGAGAGCCTTGGATCTCTGGAATGCTGGAGAAAGGTGAAAATTGGAAATAGGTCACCACTGTGTGATTCCAGCTGGTCATGTCCCTCAGGCTTTTTTTTAACTGCAGAAATTATTACATATCCATTTTCTAGTTAATCTAGAGAAATACAAAATAGTAAATTAAATATTTATATATATTGCTTTGTAATAGGAGAAGATCCCAGAAGACGAAGTGATATTTTACTGCTGTGTTTGGGTATTTTTGGTGCTGAAGATTGTTTAGAGGTGTGAGGAAAGGTGGTTCCCTTCACATAGCTGTTGATAAGTAAGAACAACTTTTCCAAATGAGTGTCCTTCACTTGCAATCAATGGAAAGGAAGCTACATCTTCTTTGTGACGGTAGAATATTTCACTCTTCCTGCCTTTTAGGATGAGGATTGTACTCTACTGCCCCAGTCTTTAAAGTGGACTTTTCTCCCATTATCCAGCTGAGATCTGCTACCCTAACACCTGCTGCCAAGCAAAGGCGGCTGGTCCTTAAAACCCAGAAATGATTAATTTGTTAATAGAGCAGTTTTTTTGGCAATGAGTCCCTCTTGCTATCATTCTGTGGATGGGGTTCATTCTAGAGAAGAATCACCTACTGAACACTGATAATCCTGTATACACTCCACAGTACCGTACACGATTACTATCACCGGTGTGTGTTTTCACTTCTATCCCACCTGCGCACTTCATAACAACAGAAGTAGTACAAGTCCGCAAAAAAAGGTAAAACTGAGAGCACATGCTACCTTTTGTTTCTCTACTCAGGGTTAGGTCAAGTTCAGCATAGTGTGAACAGGCAGGAGGCAATAGGCACAAACAGAAATACAGGAAATTCCATTTAAAAATAAGAGAGGTTTTTCTTGTTTGGTTGGTTGTTGTTGTTGTGGTTGTTGTATGTTGTGTTTGGTCAAGCACCGGCACAGGTTACCCAGAAAGGCTGTGGAGTCTGCACCTTTGGAGATACTCAAAATCTGATGGGACATGGTCATGAGCAATGTGCTCTAGCTGACCCTGCTTTGAGTGGGGGTTTTTACTGGATGGTCTCCACAAGTCCCTGCCAATCTCAACTGTTCCATGATTCTGTGAAAAGAACTTTTTACAGAATGGTACACATGCTGTTTTCCTCTCATAGTTTATCCAAACACTAGAGGGAGGTTTTTTGAAGGTTTGTTTTTTTTTCTTTTACACATACATTGAAGAGGACAGGGAAGACTTTCTGTTTAAAATAGCTGCTCTGATTCCATTGACATAATTTGAATGGGATGGGGGACATAACTTTCAGTTAATAAGAAAAAAGCCAGACCCAAAGCACACACATGTGCAGACACACACACATGCACAGAAAACCCCAGACATTATAACCCCTTCCTATTCATAGTTAGAACAAAAAAGTACTAAAGAATGTGGATCGCTCTCCAGGAAATTACCTTTGTTGCAGGCACTCTTCAGGAGGAGCAATTCTTTTCAAGAATAAAAAATGTCTTGGAATTTATTTTCTATTTCAATAATACATTCACTTCATAAATAGGTAGATGAGCGTCCCTTAAAGAGAAGCCCTGGGTAGGTGACACAGCCACGATAGCACACGGAAGAAGAGAAAAAAGACTGAAGTAAAATAAGGTAGCTCACCTGACATTAGGAGAAGGCTGTGGTTCGTATTTTTGGAAAAGCCACATCACAAACCTTGCCTATTTTCCCAGTGGGAAATAGTCTGTTGGGTATTGATTGCTTGCAATTGTAGGAGTCAGTTGTTTTTTCCTCATTGTTTAGGTACAACAAAACACACACTGTTTCTCCTGTTAACTCCTGGAACTAACTGTAAAGAACTAACTATAGAGCACTTGTATATCTATTTTAATCTGGTTTTTTTTAACCAGTCATGGTCTTGGGGCTGATCCCACGTAACTTTAGGGATAAAAGTTTGGTATGGCAATAAACTACACAAACTAGGCACAGGAAAAAGGCTTTGCAGGAGGAGAGAACATGTGCATAACTCATGTCAAACTCTGGCTTTAAGCGCTCTAATTAATGGTGAGGAACAGGCCCCTCCATGGGAGAACTCATCATGCCATCCCAGACAGGCCCTTCAGATTGTTCAGAAATTATCCTCTATGGATAATAATTTCTGCCTTTATTTGTGTCAATCATACTATGCTTCCATTTAATTAAACAAAGATACAGCACTTTTAAGCAGTCACTTACCTTATCATCCAGAAGACACCTACATCACATTAGGTGATTCTTCCCTATAAAATCACTTTCTGTTTTTCACAGAAGATGACTACAACACAGAGATCACTCTACAGTCGATGACTAAAGATAAGAGTGGGGAAAGACAGTCCCAAGGCCAGGTGAAAGAAATTCAGACTGAATGAGATGTCTTAACACTGGCAGTGCAGATATCAGTCAGCAATTCCACTTTTAATCAAATATAAGCCCCAGATTTCTAGAACAAATTGCTGTGGTCTCTGTCTGTGCTTTGGGCAAAATCCCCAGAACACTACAAGTGGGATTTTTCTGTATTGGTTCAAATAAGCAACATCCAGTGAGAAAAATCTAAGTCCATCATCTGGGCCCTGTTGTGATCAGTGGGGCTGGGGAGGGGTCAGGAGGAGCAGGGGGAGCGGTTCTCCATTGTATGATTTGCCTGAAAAGCTGCGGTACCTGCCTGTCGGAGTCAGGCCCAGAGATAGTCAAGTCTGGATGCAGATTTACTCTCAACTCAGTTTAACTGGGGTCTGTTTCAATGCTTAATGTCCATCTGAAATGATGTCATGCCAGTTGACAGCCTAAGCGGTACTTTCCTTCTGACCGTGGAAGATGGGCGTCATCTCTTCTGCATTTGGAGGGGCATTGAGGTGAGAGAGACAATGCAGGGTTCCTTCTGGATCTCAGTAAGAAAGGCCCCACAACAAATGGCTAGATAAAAGAACTGTTTTAATAGGATACAATAAAAATGAATATGCGTAGTGAGCAAATCTTACGTCCCTTCTGATGCTGGGAATCCTGCATTCATGCAGCAGCGGATGGATTTTCCCACGACGTGCTGCGTAGATCCTGTCCGTGGAGGTAGCTCTCCTTTTTGGTCATTTGATCTATTATATAATTTCCTCACAAGAAAACAACTCTGTTCCTAAAGGATGTTCTCATGAGAACTTGTAGCTTCACTTTTAGACACGGGCAAGGCCACGCAGGTGGTGGTGTCGCTGGCACCGAGTGGAAGCTGCCTGCAGGCCCCTCGCTTACAATGAGTACAGGTCATCTAAGTTTAGATGTCAAAGTAGATGATACGCCCATATCTGAATTCTTGGTCTGGGGCTCTGAATGTCTTTTATAGTCAATGGAGAAAAGCAAGCACTTCTACGGTCTGTTTCACCTGATTCTGATACACTGCAAAGAGCAAGATGACCTAAATTGTGAAAGTGTCCATCTCTCCCCACTGAGTATAAATGTAGTCGAGATGACTGACTCTGGCCAAGACCTCTGCAAGGTTGAGAGCTTTACTGAAGTCTTTGAGTCTCACTCCTAATGTAATGTCTATATAAACACTTCCTCCATGTCTGGATGTGAAGAAAGATGAAGGTTCTTTTGAAGGTCAGTTCACCATTTCCCAAGGAAGATATCTGACGTGAGAGAATGAATTATGTTGCTTGGGCAGTCCTACCTTCAGGAAATACTGCAGGTGGTGTGAAGAAAATTCTCAAGGCCTCTTTCACTTTCTCATTCCTCAAGGTGTAGGTGAATGGATTTCGCGAAGGTGTGACCACCGGGGTCAGCACACACACAACCTTCTTGATATCAAGAGAAGTCTGTGAAATTCTCATATACATGAATATGGCACTGCTCTAGTATAGAGAGGCCACAGAGATATGAGCACCACAAGCGGAGAAAACCTTTTGTATTCCTGAGGCAGCTGTGATCTTCAGCACAGTGGAGAAGATGTATGTGTAGGAGATGATTGTCCATCTTAATGAGCCCAGTAAAACAATGACTGCTGTCACAAAGTCTGCAAATTCTAGAAAGCTGCTTTCACTGCAGGTAGGTTTCCCTGCCTCAGGCAAATGCCAGAAATGCCATAATAGAGTCCAGGTTGTTCAGATACAGATAAGTGAGTGGGAATATTTACCAAACAAGGCAGAAACAGAAGATTTTCCTCTTTCCCCTTATTTCTGATGAGAGCAAATCTTGTTCTGAAAACAAAATTTGAATTAAAAAATATTTTTAGTTAAAATTTAGTAGCATTTTCTGCAAAATGAAAGCTGAAAAATCAAGCTCGACATAGAGAAAGTGCCTTATTCTACACCTGGTGCTGTCCCTGTTGGTTTTTTCCCTGTTTGTTAATTGAAGAGCAAACCCAATACAGTCAGGCTAATATTAAAAGTTAAAGAAATAGTGGCCCTTAGCACTAATTTATATAGGTCAACATAATAATCAGTAAGCCATATATAGATATGGTCTGTGCATTTATTGTCTTATGTCTAGGAGGATTTACTTGGATGGTTGGCTTTTTATCTTCCTCCCCTCAGCAAAATTGACCTGAAATGTTTTCCTCTGCCTCCTCTATAGATTAAATTAAACTGCTGTGTGTCTTTCCTTCCTTAGAGCCAAATAGTTTCCCCCATCTGTCTTAACATAACTAATCAGGCCTGAACATGGAATGTTTATTTCACCTCCACCAGGCACCAGAAAGGGTTGACAAGAGCCAAGCGAGTCTCTCTGCTACCTCTGTCACATATCGCAGGCTAAGGCAATTGCCTAGCACAGGTAGCTACTTAACTACCAGGATTGTCTAGAGCCGATTCTGGTTCCTCTGGGTGGACTAGGTGACCTGCTGAGTGCCAGGCTAGCCTCACATACTGTGAATACATGGACTACCCTGCGTTCAGTTTCACATTTCAGGGTGTTTTAGTCCCTGTTCCTAGGACAGAAACACTGTGGAACAAGTAGTTCCAGGAAGCAAGAACTGGAAGCTAAGCCATTCCCAGAAGAGTGTGATAAGCAGTAAGTTGTAAGAATTAGCCTGGCCATTGAATACAAGTCCTAGAAAGCCATGGAGGAAGGAAGCTACCCAGGAAGCTAGAATGTAATTCATTCTTAAACCTCCTCAGTTGCACTCACTTATTGACTAATATTTTTTGTAGATTTCTGAAAAGCAGATGAGAATTTGAAATCCCATGTCCAGAGTTTGCATTTCCTGAGAGAGGACAGGAAAATTGAAAGGAGGTAAATTGCAAAGTGGAAGTGTTGGCTGCCTTTCAGCTTAGTGGATTTTCAGTTGTCCTCATCAGGAGTATTTAAAGGTAAGGAAAAAGCATTCCCTTCTTTATAAAAAGCTAAGTGCAGGGGTAAATACTTCCCTCATTTTTACACTTTCAATTTTAATCAGTAGCAGTGATTTATATATCAAAGCCTGGACAGGAAAGTGAGTGGAGGAAGGGTAGTTAGGGTAAACATTGGGACTAATTTTAAAGATATCATTCTGCATTTAGTTTCTTAGACCTGTGTACCAACATGTCACCCCAAATGTATTTTCCAAGCTTCATGCAGCTATGCACGTTCTATGGCAGTGCAACCCTATTAAAAATAGTAAATTACTGATTTTAGAAAGAAAGGACTTGTGACAACTACCTTCAGTGTACAGTCACTTGGTTTACACAAAGCTGAGTGAGAGGAGAACATGATATGCTTACTGCACTGTACTAGTTTTGGCCCGGCTAGAATTCAGTTTCATCGGAGCTGCTTGTATGGGGCTATGTTTTGGATTTGTGATGAAAACAGTGCTGAAAACACAGGGATGTTTTAGCTATTGCTGAGCAGTGCTTACACAGCGTCAAGACCTTTTCTGTTTCTCACACCACCCCACCAGCAAGTAGGCTGGGGGTGCACAAGGAGTTGGAAGGGGACACAGCTGGGACAGCGGACCCCAGCTGACCAAAGGCATATTCCGTACCATATGATTCATGCTCAGCAATAAAAACTGGGGGAAAGAAGGAGGAAGGGGGGGATATCCAGAGTTACAGCGTTTGTCTTCCTAAGTAACCGCTACGTGTGATGAAGCCCTGCTTTTCTGGAGATGGCTGAACACCTCCCTGTTGATGGAAAGTAGTGAATGGATTCCTTATTTTGCTTTGCTTGTGCATGCAGCTTTTGTTTACCTGTTAAACTGTCTTTACCTCTACCCATGAGTCTTGCCACTTCTACCCTTCCGGTTCTCTCCCCCATCCCACTGGGTGGGGGGGTGAGTGAGCAGCTGTGTGGTGTGTAGCTGCTGGTGGGGGCTAAACCACGACATGTGTCCATGATCCTGACTTACAGAAGACGACTCATGTTCTCCTGACTACAGAAAGGTACCTGAACAAGCACCTCCATCTGCACAGCAGATTGTGCAAAACGAGCAAGTCATGCACCTGCCATTAGAAGTCCCAAACATACATCCCAGATCATGATGGTCTAACATCAATATGGTTTGTAGTTGGTCATTTACTGGCTAGTGGCCACACCCCTTACAAGAAAGAACATAGCAACAACACTGAAGTGGAAAAGACTTCTGGGAACAGCATTACTGAATACAATTGTTTAGTGCTATGGCAGGGGACCTGAAATATTGTGAGAGCATCAGCTGACGAGTCACTGGCATCCAGCAAAGACAAGCCAGCCAGTCTGTGGTACGTGTATGCTGGTATGGAGCTGATGTTCACTGACCATTGTGTGACAGTTAAGATTCCTAGGCTGATATCAAGTAAATCGGGAAAGTCCTATAATTTGTGTGCAAGACCCAAAAGAACATTCTGGCATTGTAATCTTGTTCTATTTTGCATTTGAAGAAAGAAAGTAATAACCCTCTCCATTGGTTCTCCCTGCAAAGTTAATATTACTATTACACCAAAAGAAAAAGAATATAAAAGCCTTTCTGCTATTTTCTAAGTTTCGTTTGGAGTCTCCAGCAGTTTGCGTTCCTTCCTGCCATGATCCTCCTAGGTGGGGATAGGAACATATCTATTTCCGGTGACCAGGGATCTGTTCCCTGAAAAAGTGCTGTCTCAGCACAGATTTCAATGATCACTTTGCAGGCCTCCCGATTTCCATTAGTGGCTATTAGTTCAGGGTATATGGTAATATGCTTTCCTGGGAGCAAATTGAGACAAAGATCATAGAAGCATAATAGAATCATAGAACCATAGAATCGTAGAATCATAAAGTCATAGAATCATAGACTGGTTTGGGTTAGAAGGGACCTTTAAAGATCATCTAGTCCAACCAACCTGCAATGAGCAGGGACATCTTTTACTAGGTCAGGTTGTTCAAAGCCCCCGTCCAGCCTGACTTTGAACACTTCGAAGGATGGGGCATTCACAACTTCCCTGGGCAACCTGTTCCAGTGGCTCACCGCCCTCATCATAAAAAATTTCTTCCTTATGCCCAACCTGAATCTACCCTCTTTCAGTTTAAACCCATTTCCTTTTGTCCTGTCACTGTATCCCCAAGTCCTTCTCCACAGGGCTGCTCTCAATCCATTCATTCCTCAGTCTGTATTGGTAGTGGGGATTGCCCTGACCCAGGTGCAGGACCTTGCACTTGGCCTTGTTGAACATCATGAGGTTCACATGGGCGCACTCTTCAAGCCTGTCAAGGTCCCTCTGGATGGCATCCCTTTCCTCTAGCGAATCAACTGCACCACTCGGCTTGGTGTCATCTGCAAACTTGCTGAGGGTGCACTCAATCCTACCGTCTGGGTTGCTGAGGAAGATATTAAATACTATTTGTCCCAGTATGGACCCCTGAGGGTCACCACTCTTTAATGGTTTCCACTTGGACATTCCACTAGGCCTTCTCTACCTGTTCCTCCTACCTGAGTGTTGTGACTTTATTCTATGGCTCTGCTCTCTGTGTAGTTCAAAAACAGACCTGAAGAGGATTCTGATCTGAAACATAGGCCAGTTAGGTCTAGAGGACTAGTCAACATTGAGGGTCCACAAACTACATTTGCAGGGTGGACCTAGCCAATCAAAACTATGCAATTGTCTCTGATTTGCTTTCCAAAGAACCCCTGACTCCTTGATGAGAAAACAGAAATAATGCTTTTGGTGTTCTGCTAGCTTCCCCCACATTCTCTGGTTCCCAAAAGCCAGTCATAACAATAACATGGAAAACATTGTGAGCGAAACAACTGTGCCACAAAATAGGATAGGAATAATCAGGGGTTAACTTAGGTATCTCCAGTAGAAAGGTACGAATCTGGGCCAATTGCTTTAGCCTCCCTTTATAATCAAAGTGGAGAAACAGTCCAATTTAAAATGTGATTAGTGTCATCTACTTGAGGATGATCCTATACACCCTGTAGAAGACCTTGACATTGACCATAAAAAGAGTCTAGACAAATACCTCAACAAGTGTCTCCATTTTAGATATCTGAAGGCAGGTGAATGAATCCAGTCTTCAAAAGAAATCATCTTAAAAGCAGCATTTCTTAGTTCTGAGAATATTAAGAAACCTGTAGAAAGGAGCATGGGTAGAGGCGGTATTCATAATACCGATCTTCAGCAGGCAAAAAGTAGGTTAGTTCCCTCAGCACCAGGAAGTAATAAGTGCATTTCAAGGAAGCTCAGAGGAATTACTTTACTGAAATTATTCTTTTGATTATCTTTAATCTGGAGTTCAAAAGCTGGAGCATAAGGAAACTTATCCTGTGATATGCCTGTAGCCCTAGAAATATAAAATGTGAACCAGTGAAATTATTAATCTGATGAAAGTCATAACATTTTCTACACATTTTCCAAGGAGCGCTTAAGGACAGTCAGTGGCAGGATTTTATCTCACACATGTATGAAGTCTTTCAGGTGCATGTTAGGTCAGTCACATTCCTGGAAATAAACTGGAAATAAGCTGGAAATAAATTCCAACTCCATTATACAATTTTCGTCCAAAGTCATGCTTCTGAGAACTGTCAAAAGCGTGAGTAGTTACAGTAGAGAGAACCATGATTCCGATTTGCTGTTAGTGAGAGATGTTAAGAGGATAGCTGTTTGGTATCCATACGGAGTGTGAGAATGTTTATTTTTCCATCTGATTTTCTGACTAAGGACCTTGCCAAATTGGAATGATAATAAAAGGGAGGGAGTCAAAAATACAGAGACATAAAACCTGACCAATTAACACTAAGAGACAACAACCAGGAAGAAACCTTGCCAGCTGATGAGCTCTCAAGAAACTACAGGCGCCTGGGACTTTGCAACTAGTAAGGATGCAAACCTGAGGGTCGATGCTGCTGGAGGGGGTCAGTGGGACCGTGCCAGCTGATGAGGGGATGTGCAGGTGAAGGGGAGCCAGGAGGAACAAAGAGGGGGATAGACAGAAAAGGGGTCTAAAAGGGGTTGAGTGTAAACTGGGGCTGGTCACTGCTGGTCTGGCTGAGCCCTGTGCCTGATCACTGCAGTCTCTCCTGTCTTACTAAATCTTTTCATAACTCTCTCTCTGCGTATTTTCCCTCTATACCATGTGTACGTGTGCTGCAAGGACCAAGCAGTAGCTACCGGGGGGATCGGTGTGAGTGGGTTTGGTGCCAGCTGCCGAAGTCAGACTGGGGGTGTGGGCACCCTTGCCTCTGGTGTGAGCTACGGGAGCCAGTGGGGTCCCAGTGCAGCTACTGGAGCCAGTAAGGTCTCAGCCTACAGCCACCGGGGTGAGAACCGCACATGTCCCCAAAACCAGTTACTGAGGGGACTGGCGTGAGTGAGGTGAGTGAGGGGCTCAGCGCTGGCAGCTGGAGCAGGATGATGGGTCACAGCTCTCCTGCCCTGGGGTCAGGGGGAGGGTCTATATCTCCCCCAAACCAGGTGTGTGCGGGGTGTGCCTCTATATTCACCAGCGAACTTAAAGCTGGACTAGCCGGTGAGTAGGAGGTCTGGGCAAGGGCATCAGGGGGGCAGGGAGTCTGTGCTGGTGCCCAGGGAGAACCTGCGAGTGTGGGGTGCCTGTGGGACGAGCGTGTGAGGGCTGCGTGTCTGGAGCTGGACCAGCTGGTGAATAGGGGACCTGTGGGGCGGGTCAGAGGGCCAGGACCTGGGCAGGGTACCCGACAGACAGAGGGGCCATGCCAGGGCTCGGGGGACCCACGAACGTGCATGTGCTTGTGAATCTGGGGATGTGTTATGTGTGTGCCTGCACTAGTGACCTCCTGCCTCTGCCAACCCCAGAGGAGGAGGGGACATGGCTGTCTGCGCTCGTGTGTGATGTGAGTCCTGGAGGTACTGTCTGTGATAGGCTGTGTGACTGGCCATGTCAATGTCCTTTGCATGTCGGTGTGTGTCTGTGTCCTGCGAGTCTCAGGGATACGTGCTTAACTTTACTACTGGTTGAACCTGCAAACGAGAGAGCAGCAGCTGTGTCCCTGAGATCCCGAGTCCTTAGGCACCGGGCTGGGCTCCGGTGGCTGGGCAGGAGGGTCCTGGGCCAGGGCTGCTGGAGTCTGCAGCTGCTCTTGACATCCTTTAATAATGCTAAAGGTGTTTGAGACTCCAAGGCGCCCTGGGATAGCACTAAAGCCCAGCTTGTGGCTCTCTACATCCTCAATGACTAGAGTAGTTTCTGAAGAAAACAATTTTCTTTTTTGCTCCTGTGATTGTCTTTAAAAGGCACTACATAATTCTGCTGCAGAAGCAATCTCATGATTGAACTAGCATGCAGATGCTCACGTAGGTTCTCATGTACTTGCAAGTCAAAATGTGTGTGCATGATGTAGCTTCACTGTCCCTGTTCTGTGAAGCTACCTGATTCTGCTACTATTTCTAAACTAAATAACTATAACTATAACTAAATTGAAACAACTGTAACAAATTCCTTTTCTTCTTCTCTGAGAGGCTAGTCTTTGGCAACTGACATGTATGATAGCTGTGTGAAGGACAGGTACATTCCACTTATGGTGCTTCAGAGAAAACATGCCTGATGTTCCATGGAATGTATCATGTACTAATGTCACAGATTATTCAAGCTGTAGCAGGAGAGCATCTGCATTTAAAATGCAATTTAAAATCTGCAATGTAAGCTGACTGTAGGAGTCATCAGCCCAACACTGTCCCTAATGTGAGAAAACAAAGGAAATTCTTCTAGCAAAATTTGCATGATCCGTTTTGGAGGCACTGGGTGGCAGAACTCCTGAAGGTAGGATCCTTACTTCAAAATGCTTTTTGTGAATACATAAAGCAAATCCAAGGAAGACCTAAGACCAAAACTTAAAGGTCCTTATAGCCACTAAACAAGAATTACGCAAAGTGAGAGTTGTTTCTGAGAGGTGTTCTGCATTAGGGAATAAAACTCTAACCTATCAGTAAAACTAAGACTACTGTGAGTTTTATTAGCTTTAATTAACAGCTAACGACCAAAGCAATAGTCTAAAAGAGGGATCAAAGAGCAGAATTAGGTAGATTCTACATCAGCTACATGGATCTAACAAGCTAAGAAAACTAGTGTGAATGTGTGCCATTACAAACTGCAGGGAATTTTTAATGTCATTCTCTATTCTGTTATGCATAGGTTATATTGAGGTATCTCTCAAACTTTGGAGCTTCAAATAACATAGTGTTCTGTCATTTCTGTGTTAATGGAAACAGTCAAAACCAGAAAGATTCCTTTTAAATGCATCAGACCTTTAAATGCCTGAGAAGGTCAGGAGTTTCTTTATTGTGCTTGTAAGTTAAAATCATCTGTCACTCCCAGATCCACAGCTTTCACTTGCATGTTCATGTTAGAAAACTCACGGACAAAAGGCATCTCGTGTGAGTGAAGTTATAGCAGAAAGAGAACTTGGATGAAATCAGTACGAGGAGTGATTGAATCATGATAGGGCTGTATGCACTGCTCTTCCTTTGATGATGTGTCTTTCCCTATGTCATGTGGTCTCTTGACGAGGTTCCATGTGTATACATTGGAAAAGGTGCTTCCTCCCTCTGTCCCCATATATGGACACATTTCTGCTGCCAAAAGCCATTCTGTGCCTTGAGATTTACTAGTGTAGTCCAGGGGTTGGTTGCCCCTTTGGTAAGAGATGACAAGTCTGAAGAACGCAGCATTAATGACCACTTTCTCCTCTGTGGCAGGCTAACTTCTTCTCTCTTTCTGTGCATCAGTTTCCCATTCTGGGCAGTAAGAAAACACAAAGCTGCCACGGCTGGCACAGCACTGCATGAATATCCCATCTGCACCACACACACAGCAACACGCATCGGGGTAATGAGGCGATGTGACTAATGAAGCAGGTAGTACTGAGCTTCACCCTCTACACTTTCTTAGCATTCTCTAGGGTAGCTTTCCCTCCAATTATTCCTTCTTCGTTTGCCGGTCTACAGACAAAGGGTATTTGGATTTCCTTTGTTTTGTTTTTGCTTTCTTTGGACAGTGGGTGTTTTGGTTGTCAGCTGGGCTTTCCGTTCACTGCAGAAACCACCTACGGGACCAGGTGGGATCACAGACCTGACATTTGGGGGGAGCACAATTAACCCTACACCCCTAATGGAGCCAACCCTTAAATACCAACTCCTCCTAGTTCTGTGCTTGGTCACTATCCCAAACTATGAAACTCAGAGAGCACCAACATCACGCACTTTCAGCACACACAGCCATTGCCTTCTTTCTTTGTTCAGCTAAGCCAGCTCTAGAGTTGCACCCTTTGATCCAGTGGCTCTCCAGGGATTCCCAAGACACTCTTTGCTTGAGTAACTGGCTGAAGCACCGTGACCTTGGTGCCGTGACGACGCCTCTGTCAGTCTGTCCATTTGATTCCTCCCAGATGAAGCCAACAGAGCGACCAGAACCAGGAAACCACACTCTGCTGACTGAATTTGTCCTCTCTGGATTGTCCAACCACCCAGAACTGCAGCACTTGCTGTTCTTCACATTCTGCTTAATTTACACCATCACCATCATTGGGAACCTTCTCATCTTCATGGTCACAGTGCACCCCACCCTCCGCATGCCCATGTACTTCTTCCTCCGGGCCCTGTCCTTCCTGGATATTTCCACAGCATCGATCGTTGTCCCCAAGATGCTGGCAAACTTCCTGTCAGAGGACAGGAGCATTTCCTACATGGGCTGTGCCACACAGCTCTACTGTGTGATTTTCTTAGGAGCCACTGAATGGTACCTTTTGGCAGCCATGGCCTATGACCGCTACGTGGCCATATGCAACCCCCTTAGATATGCAATCATCATGAACAGTAGAGTCTGTCATTCCTTGGTCCTGCTGTCATGCTGCAGTGGTAATGTTGTGTCTGTGGTGCAGACAGCTTGGGTGTTCACATTGCCATTTTGTGGGCCCAAGAAGATTGACTCTTTCTTCTGTGATATTCCCCCACTCATCATGCTCTCCTGCACTGACACCTCTCTGTATGAAAAGCAGATCACTACAGCCACAGTGCTGGTCATCTTCACACCATTTTGTCTCATCCTGGTATCCTATGCCTGCATCATCTCCAGCATCCTGAAGATTTCCTCTGCAGAGGGCAGACACCAGACCTTCTCTACCTGTTCCTCACACCTTATTGTTGTAACATTGCACTGTGCAAGTGGGACCTTGATTTACTTACGGCCCAAAGCCAGGTACTCTCAAGATGCTAAGAAATTTCTGCCTCTCACATACACAGCCATAACTCCTATGTTAAACCCCCTGATTTACAGCCTGAGGAATAAAGATGTGAAAGAAGTACTAATCAGAATGATGGCTGAGCTGATGAAGAAATAAATATTTTCTTGTCCATGAATGCGTGGTTTAAAAAGGGTTATTTCCATTTTCGGTGGGTGTGGAAGGTTTACTAGCTCACTGGAAACACCAGAAGCAAAGAGATATCTCATACTCGAGAATATTTTGTCCTTATTTTTGGCTTCAAAAGCAAATTATTTAGAATTTCCATTTCCATTTCTTCCTTAGGAGTACGAAATGTATACCAGACATTTCTTCTAAAACAGAGCAACCAAAACCCACCCCACTTCCCACATCTTCTTCAGGTATTCAGGTTGGAACTTCTCACTTTCATTGCAGGCGCTCAGCTGCTCCTCTCACTTAAGAAATATTATTTTACAGTGAACTTTTCAGGCTAAGCATGCATACATTGATAATGAGTAGGCGTATTGTTTTGACTTTTTTTTCCTTCTTATATGATTTCCATTCCTTCCAGCAGAAAAGAGATCCACTGAATGAAAGTGATAAACAAATCACTTCTTTAAGAGACTCATGTTTTTTATTGAAGGTGTGGGGAAGGCAAAGGAAAGGAAGAGAAACTAATTCCTTGTTTCCAGCAGGAACTAAGCATTTCATATAGTACAGTGCGCACAAGCATCTTGGAGTCTGAGTCATGGGATATTCTGCATCTCTCAGCTGGAGAAATTCATCCGGGCATGACAACAGGACAGTTCCAAGAGGAGTAGCTGAGATCTCCACAAGCACACAGAGAAAAGGGATGCTACGACTTTGGAGTATCCATTTGGAAGGCGGGGAGGAAAACAGCGCTAGCTTTCTCTGAGAGAGAAGGAAACTGAAACTAGTCTCCTGCATGGCCAAGGAAAGTTCTGTGTCCATAAGTGACCGTGTGAAAGTGTGGCATCACTCTGAATGTGCCATTTCACCTGGTAATCCGAGCACCTGGCCAGATTTCCCAAGTAGCTCCTACATTCTGTTTCTTCTTCAGTGCAGCACAGGGAAGCTTCCACTTCCACAAGACCAAAAGGAGCACGAAAAGCCGTCTCTTGGGATTCATCTCCACTAAGGTAAGCCTTCTGCTGTCAAAAATCAACATACACCTTAAGAAACCTAAGCACTGGTTTAATGCAGCTGCACCCACTAGGGCTAAACTTCAGCCTTCTCTCTAGTTGCCTAAAGATAGTGCTGTTTGGAGACAATTATGGGCTTTGAGGGTATAACCCATGGCATTCAGGAAACTTATGCTCCTTTTCACTGATACCTCACCCTGCGTGAAAGCACTCTAGATGCCACGGGGTCTTAATTTTGAGTTTTGCATTTCTTACATTCAACTCGGATAACTTGGTGTGGGATAATGTGGTTTCTGGATAGGGTAGTTAAGAAACAAGGAAGGGAAAAGAACAGTAGAATCTACAGAGACAACCCATCTGTGACTCCCATGGGAAGTCACCATGGCTTGGTTTTGCAAATGAGGCAGTCTTTAATCATCTGCTTATTGTAAACAAAACTTGCCAAAGGGAGAAAGGAATCCATAGCATTCTTCTCTAGTTTAGTGACCTGCTAGGAGCACAAGTTTCTGTTGGGATAGGGTTGCATTACACTGTTTAAGACCTAGAAAATCGCACATTCTGTTTGTATGGGGTTTACATGGCAAGGGTTGAGGGTGGGAGCTGCAGAGGTGTCTTCAGTGAGAACAGACCAAGAGCCACCTCCATGTCAGACAGAGCCAAGGCTCCAAGACAGACCGACCACTGCCCAAAACAGAGCCAACCAGCAATGCTGGTAGTACCTCTGTGATAACATATTTACACTGCGCAACAGCTGTGAGAGCGGAGTGAGAAAACCTGAAAAAACGCTGCAGACACCAAGGTCAGTGAAGAAGGAGGGGGAGGAGCCGCTCCAGGTGACAGTGCAGAGAGTCTCCCTGCAGCCCATGGAAGACCACGGGTGGAGCAGATATCCACAACGCAGCCCGTCGAGGACCCCATGCTGGACCAGACGGACGTGCCCTGAAGGAAGCTGCAGCCAATGGAGAGCCCATGCAGGAGCAGGCTCCTGGCAGGAACTGTGGCCTGTCGCGGACTGATGCTGGAGCAGTCTGTTCCTGTTTCCATCATGTTCCTGATGGAAAGGAGCCATGCTGGAACAGTTCTTGAAGAACTGCAGCCCATGGGAAGGACCCACATTGGAGAAGTTCGTGAAGGACCGTATCATGTGGGAAGGACCCCATCATGTGGGAAGGACCCCATGCTGGAGCAGGGGAAGAGCATGAGCAGGAAGGAGCGGCAGTGTAAACATGTTATGAACTGACTGCAATCCCCATTCCCCATCCGCCCTGGGCCCCTCAGTGGGGAGGAGGTGGAAGACAGGATGAAGTTGAGCCTAGAAAGAAGAGAGGTGGTGAGAAGGTGTTTTTAGGGTTTTTTTAATTTCTCAGTATCTTACTCTGTTATTAATTGGCAATAAAGTAAATTAATTTTCCCAAGATGAGTCTCTTTTGCCCATGACAGTATCTGGGAAGTGGTCTCCCTGCCCTTATTTTCTGCCCCCCATCCTGCTGAGGAAGGGGAGTGATAGAGCGGCTTGGTGGGCACTGGCAGCCAGCCAAGGCCTGTTCCTCTCCTGGTGCAGTGAATCCTTCTGTAACCAGAAGTCTAAAGAGCATTCTTTTACTATGGTACAAGGTCAAGCTCTACTGTCAAGCTCAAACTCTACCTGTGTGAAGTTAAACTCTGTAGTGCAGATGCCCACGGCCCTGCTGGTCTCTTGAGCACCTCTCTGCTCAGTGAAGAGAACCTGGCACATGTAGGGCGTGACCCCTCAGGCCAAAAGTTGCTGTCTGCTTCAGGGTGAGACACTCTTGCCCTTGACTGCTGCATAGATCTCTGTCACTTGTGAAAGGGCACCAGCTAATAGGATTTATGTTGCCTTCCATGTAGATGTCTTCTCATGGAAGTTTTAACGCAACAGATAGTAGAGAGAGGTTCCGTGGACTCATGGACATCTCGACAAGTATGACCACAAGGTGAGCCAAATAGTCCTCTAGACTTCACTGATTTATCAGTTAGATCTCCTCTGCCTGCAGTGGATACCAAGAAACCTAGCTTGCTTGCAGATACTTACACAGCAGGCACCTAAATCTATATGATGGGAATCTCTCCCTAATACAAGGGCGGTGCATTTTACCCACTAATCCCACCTATTAACACCAGTATCCGTAACATTAAATACATTCATAGTTTCTTTTCTTCACCCCTGCCATTGAAACTCAAAGGCTTTTCATGAAGTTTAACGGCCACCAATTATTTTCTCTCTAAATATAGTTACAAAGAAAACTCATTCGTTTCCCTCCAGTCCTTTTGCTCAGCTGTATCTATGCTATAAATTGGTCTCACATTCACAAGGGAGTATGAGACACCTCTGTGAGAATGCTAAACTGTGTAGCTTTCCATTGGGCTAGATTGTGATTGTCCCAACAAGGCCAGCTGGGGAAATTATAAAACACCGCACAGCTGTTTGGGCTTTGGAATGACCACATGCCAAATCAAATAGTGGCATTGAGAGGAATATCACTGCAGCTGTTCAAAAAGTCCACTCTGTTTATCAGGATTAAATGAAATCCATTAGGATTAGATGAAATCCACTGCAAGCAAAGAAATCACGGACCAGATGAATTTCTATGGCATTTACAGCCGTGTGCGTGAAGCTCACCCCATGCCCTGTGCTTAGGCACCTGCAGTATAGGCATCCAAACGCGATGTGGTGAGCCCCCTTCACAGTCAATGAGAGGCAGGAGAGAGAGGGGCGTACTGGGATATGGTCTTTCAGAAGGACATTTTTTCTCCCCCATGTGAGAGGATTCTCTCGCTTGACTGACCATGCTTCTGGAGGAGCCTGTTCATTCCCACCGTCTCTAGAAAGACCATAGTTGGCAAGCTTCTCAGTCTCTACCGCTAAGGGTGCTGAAGCCCCTCCATAGTTTCCAGGCGCTTGCGGAAGAGGCTCAGATCTACAGGCAGAAGGTGCACACAGCAAGTGGAAAGATGACCCTCATGACTCATGCTGCATCTGGCATGCCGTAGTTGCTTATAGCTCTCACTTCTGTGTAGTTCCCTTGTGCTAGTTCTCCCACTGACTTCTGGGCCGAGTCACCTGCCCCCCAGGAAAGGAAATAGAGCCTGAAGGCCTGCCTCACGCAGGAGCTGTAGGCCTTCAGGCACAAATAGTTGAAGTAGCAGGCTCTGGAAACATCAGCCTGAATCAAGCACCACTCCTGAATGCACCAGGGATTGAGGAATTAAAATATAGAGATACACACATATAGATTATAGAATCATAGAATCATAGAATTATTAGGGTTGGAAAAGACCTCCAAGATCATCGAGTCCAACCATCAACTCAACACCACCATGTCCCTAAGCGCCTCATCTACACATCTTTTAAATACCTCCAGGGATGGTGACTCAACCCCTTCCCTGGGCAGCCTGTTCCAAGGCTTGACCACTCTTTCAGTAAAGAAATGTTTCCTAATGTCCAATCTGAAACTCCCTTGGCACAACTTGAGACCATTTCCTCTCGTCCTAAGATGTAAGATGTAAACAGATGTATACCATGAAAGAAACTCCTAAGTGAGATGGTTGGGGACTGCAGAGTCCCTGCTGGGTTTCCCACCATCAAATTGTAGATATTGAAGCTGAGCGTATGTACAAAACCAAAGTCATTGCATGATAACAGATAGAACAACACAAACCATTAAGTGCACTCAGGTCATCCTGGAAACCCCAAAGTTCCTTTTTGTTGAGACAGACATGCACAGAATGAGAAAACTGTTGGAACAACTTGATAAAAAACTGTGTCCTCTTGGTGGACTTTTGAGGGTCTACCTTACAATGAGGGATTCCCCGGGAGGCATCACAAAGGCCTGTCAAGACACTGATGGCAAAAACTAAAGCAAAGAAGACATTGAGTACTTCTGCCCTGTCTTCATCTGCTCTCTCTAAATCACAAGCCCCGTTCAGCAGTGAGCCCATATTTTCCATCTTTGTTCTTTTCCTGTTAATGTAGCTGTAGAAGTTCCTCTTGTTGCCCTTGCAACTCTCAACTGCAGCTGAGCTTTGTTTTTCCTAACAACATCCCTGCATGCCAGGGCAATGTTTCTGTATTCCTCCTCTGTATTCTGTTCCTGTTTACACCTCTTTTATATGCTGTCTTTTGCACTGGAGCTCAGTTGTTTGGCCAAGCTGGTCTCCTGATCCATCTGCATGCTTTCCTGAGTATCCAGATGGACCATTTTTGTGCTTGAAGGAGATTTCCCTTGAAGACTTGTGAGCTCTCTTGAGCTCCTTTGCCCTTTACAGTAGATCCCTATGGGATCCCACCTACTAGTGCCTTGGCAGCAAGGATCCACAATGGCAGGGTGGGAGGCTGACAGCATCCCAGACTTTGTCAGCAGGAGTGCAGCTAGGTAATCCAGGGAAGTGGTTAGTCCACTGTACTCTGTACTTATCTGATCACATCTAGAATGCCAGAATGAACCCAGGCGAGAGTCAATGAATCCACCCCAGAGACATGTCGCCACAGCCAGAAAACCTAGATGCATGGTGGCCACTGTTTCCTTGTACTCTGAGCTTCCGTAGTGCATGACTGCGAGGTCCGTCTCAAGCTGTCCTTTGCAACAAAATAGCTAATTCCACGTGAAACTGAACTCAGCATGAATGGTAACTGTTCAGTCCACAAATTCTCCCACAAGGCTGCATGGAGAAAATCAGGCTTGAGTTCCTCTTCTCTACACAACTTTCTGATACTTCCAGCTCTATGCCAGCACTCATTACAGCCCCAAACTTCCCCACACCACCCACTGTAGACTCCACTTGCACATGATATGCAGCCTCAGCGTTATGCAAAACAATGCCTACGTTTGCTGCAAGCACTTTGAAATGAAAAAAAAGCCATTGTGTCTAAAAATTATGGGCGAGAGGATCACTGTATGGTGCCTACAGGGGACCTTGGCAAATGCTACACAGGGTGGCCATGGTGATCTCTATGGGTTGCTAGGCCAGAGTATGGAGCAAAGCTGCTCTGCACTCCCTTGGCCTGAGCGTCAGGGATCACTCACTGTAACAGCTTCTTTTAGAACTGTAGATATAGCCTACACCTTCATTTCTAGTCAGAGCACAAGGCAACTCTCCTTTATAAATCCCTTAGCTAATGAGCCAAAACTGAGAGGTTTGTCTTTTCTGTCTTTGTGGAAGACACCAATCAGGAAGAGTTTTCATGCCACCAGAGGCAGGCATACGGACAGGCTTTTGTTCAGAGCTTGCAGTCCCTGTTGCGGGCTAGCCTACATGCGCTATGCATAGCATACTGCCAAGGTCTTCTCTGAGCCACTAACGATGCTGAGATAAAATGGTGTTTTCTCCTGAAGGAAGTGTCCGGTTTAAAGAGGCTGAAACTACGACACAGTCATGTTGCATGGTACCAGAGGGTCCACTTTTGTCTTTTTTTTTTCTCTTTTTAAGCACATCACTGAGGGTGTGTGCTGCAGGATTGGAGGGGCACTGTGAATGAACATTTTAAAATGCAGGGACTGCTGGGGCACTGATGGAAACATACGCAGTGTGGTGTCCATACCGTCTCTCTGCAGTAATGGATTTTCCTAATGAATGGAAAAAGGTGGTTCAGTTCAGCAGAGAGCCCAGGATCAAAGTCATCCATTCACCCATTCAAGCACTGAACACAGTTCATATCCAGAAGCAGACCACCAAGCTCTCAGTATTCAGCAGAAATCTCAGTGACACTTCAAAAGAATTCTGAGTTTTTCAATTCACATTTTTAATAATCAGCATTGGAGAAGAAAATTCCTGAAAAGCAACACTGATGAAACCCGGCTTACTGAAATGCTGCAAGGTAAGGAAAAGAAAATTTCAGTGTTCCAGAAGCGAATCAGGATTTGACCATGCCTGTTACTTCACAGTCATGCACATGGACATCAGGCTAGCCCGTAGCTGCTCCTCTGACAAGACTGTGCACAAGCTACCGAGTGCGCTTTGGTGACTCCAGCTCTCAACCTAAATAGCCTGTCCTCTGGTGAACAGGAGGTCTCGGTGACCCTCAGGAAAATGGGACCCTGTCTTTGGATGTAGGCTTCCAGAGGTCACCCATAGCAGTGCCCCTTCCAGGTCTGGAGCTTTGGCATTCACTTTTCTGCAGGTGTATGTCTAGAATAAAGACTCAAGATGCCCCTCTCTTTTTCCAAGGTTTCCTCACTGGTCCAAAACTGGCTTTCTGCCTGTATCCTCTTGGACCTGATGTGGCCCGCTGCAAAACAAAACGTCAGGGGAGGGTGTCAGGAGGCAGGCTGAAGTGCCTTTGTGGGTGCACTTTGGCTGCAGGAATGGCATGGCTCCTTGCCCAGCAGCCACTTTCGCTTCTGGTGGGGGGGTGCCTGCCGCGGGGGAACACGGGCACCTTACCCCACCCCATCCCACCCTGCCATCTCCAACCCCCCCGCGGGGCGGGCGGTACTGGGCAGCACCCCCTCCCTCCCCACCCCCTGCACCGCTGCTGCAGTTCGCTCCCCAAGACGCCCCTACCACACACAAGAGGCCTTTCCCAGGCAGCATCCCCAGCTCGGAGCCAAGCCTTCCCCAGGACGGGACCGACCCACAGCATGGTCTCCATTAGTGCCCCTCCCCGCAGCCTGGCTCCCCGATCCGGGCCCAAAAAGCACCCTCCATCCAGGTTCCCCACCGTTCCTGCTTTCCTCACGGCTCCACTGAACTCCCAGAGCCGCCCAGAGACCTGGAGCACCCCCACACCCAGTGCCTCCCACCCATCCCAGCAGGCAGGGCTGGCAGCATCCCTGGTTCCCAAACATGTATCCCAGAGCGCACATTTGGCAGCGTTCCCTTTCCTGGAATCCACCCAGGCACTGCCGCAGCGACCGCAGCTCCCATCCGTCCCTGCCGCTTCCTGCAAAGACCAGCCCTCCTCCTCCTCCTCCTCCTCCTCCTCCTCCTCCTCCTCCTCCTCCTCCGAGCCGTCTGTGAACATCCTTTCATGCTGCGGCTGACAGGTTTCAGCCTCGGGGCCGTTCCTGTGTCTGTCTGCTCGTTGCTCCTGCTGCAGTCTGCCGTTCCATGGTGAGTGCCTTTGCCTGTGCATCCATCCTTCCTTCCCTCCACGTGGAAGGATTGCAGACCTGTTCTGCGTGCATGTGTGCATTTGTCTGTCTGCGCTTGCCATACCCTGGCAAAGGCTTGGAGGCTTCTGTGTCTGTGTTTGCTGCCCCATCCTGCCAGGCCACTTAGTTCAAGTGGTACCTACGCATTTGGGATCTCTAAGGTCAAGGGCAGCAGGCTAAGGTCCAAATTCACAATGAGGCACATGCACAGATCATGGTATTTGTAAATTCAGTCTCCTACCTGACAGAAAATAAAATACAGGAACATGGATGTGCAAGCATATGAGTTTTCTTCTTGGGATCCTTAAAAGCAGTTGCCAGTAAACCAGGATTTCTACTACGAACAAAGAATCCTATCTTTAGTCTTTCATCAGTTTAGCAACTCTCAGTTTCGTCAAATAGGGGCTATCTCCCCAGGAATTCCTCTGATGAAGGGGTCCTCCAGAATCTGGAGGATTATCAAAGTACAGTTTAAAGAGACTGACAGCAAGGATGGCTGACTAAAGATAGACCTCTCTGAGAGCACCAGAGAGTGAGCGAATGAGCTTTCTCGTATGAGTAAAGTGAGGAGAATTATACCTGTCCTTCCGTTTGGTGGTGAGTGAAGTCCAAGTCCCTGGTGTCAGGTTTGGACCTGCTGACTTGCCTTCCTTTCGTTTTTTCTTTGACTTTTCTCACTCTCTGCTTTTGCTCTGCGCAGACCCTAGACTTACAGGAAGAACTTACCTTGATCCTTGTGGAGCCGTTTGAGATTTACAAGTGTCAAGAGAAAGGAGCCCTTAACTCAGAAGGTCTCTCTGGGGCAGCGCTGGCATAGAATAAAAGACTGCTGCTCATGCTGGGCTGAGTCAGGGGAGCGGGAGATGCTTCTTCGCCTGGGAACAAAAGGGAGGGTCCCGAGAGCCATTCCCTTGGCAATCCCACCCCGAGCAGGATCAAGAGCTGACAGCTCCTCCCAGCTCCCTTGGTGCTGTTATTACCGTGCCTGGGAGGGAACTGCATAATCATGCAACGCGTCCTCCCGGCTGCAAGGCTCGACAGACTCTTCGAGACAGTTCTTCCACCCTCCAGCCCGATTTTGTTAGCAGTCATCACTTCCATCCCGGCGTAACGGGGCCGATTTCCACGAATTAGGGCTACGCCTGCCCCAGCACCTGGCAGAGCCGTGACCCGCTGCTCGCTCTGCGGCTCCGCAGCGTGCCACGCAGAGCGCACGGGCGAGGGTCCTTCCCCCCCGGCCTCCCTGGTGAGCCACGCTGGAGAGGGGCCGCCCCTTCCCTGGGCTTCTTTGCAGGGCGGGGGACGCGATGGCGGAAGGCGGCTCCTCCCTGTGACCGAGGCGGGGGCGGCCGGCGCCGATGCCCGGGGCTCCGCGCTGCCCTTAGCGCCCTCCCCATCGCCGGCGGCCGCACGGAGATGCTGTTGCCGCACTCGCGGCCCTCCCCCGCGGGTCCCCGAGGTCTCCCAGCCCCGCTCCCCGCCACCAGCGGCTCGTGTCCCAGCGGTCCCGGGACGGGCCGCCCGGGCGCCCCCCGCCCCGCCGTTTGCTGCCCGGGACCCCCCTTGCGCTGCTGCGTCCCCGTGGCCGCTCCAAGCACCTCAGAAACAACCAAAGGCAGCACAAGTTTTCTTTGCCTTCTCCTTCCCCTACCCCGTGTTTCCTGGGACACGTGCATCCTTCAGCTGGGCTGGGACATTCATGTAATTCCGCTTCACTTTCCCAATTCACTGGGAAAACCACCTGTCCAAGTTCCTTGTGACTGCCCCCCACGGCTGTGTGCGGGGGCCAGCCAGGCTCTCAGTCTGCCTTCCTCATTATCCTTTTTCCAGGAAAGTATTTCTCGCTGGGGCGCACTGACTGCGCCAAATGTTTTGCCCCAGGAGGTAGGTGCTAGTTCACCATGACCCCGGTGAGAAAGACACGCAGGTTCTGCAAAGTATCATTTGAAACGTCATTTCTTAGAGCTGACACTAGAAAGAAAGAGAGAATAGCATAGATAATATCACGTCCCCTCAGATGCTGGGAACCCCGGGTGGTGCAGTACCCAAGGTGCCTCCGATCAGCACGCAGCATATCACAGTGCGCGTGTTCCAGAGCCGGCTCTGTCACAATGAGCTGGCTGAGGTTACCCTGCAGCCATGGGATTTGTGCAGCCCAGCGCAGGCCTGACAGCCAAGCTGTATGTGCAGCGCAGCGCAGCACAGTCCTGTGCCTCCTCAGATTAACTGCTAGTGGATCACTACTCCTCGATGTACAGCGCTCCCCCCATCAGGATCACTACAGCAGAGAATGCACGTCCCTCCTTCCCTTCCTCCTTCTATCCCCCCTCGCGTCCCCCTCACTCCTCATTCATTCCTTTGCCCCACTCTCACCCCCGCTTTCTGTGCCCTCTGGCAAGCGCCCTTGCAGGGGTTTAGAAGTTAATCTGAACGTATCTATTTTAAATACCTACATTTATACATAATAATCTTGAACGGAATCCTACTTTCGTGCTAAGAGGAAGAGGCTCTTCCTCTTATTTAAATTTAGGGGTGAGACTTAGTTGTTGAAACATGGCTGTCTAGTATCATTTTAGACGTCCTGTCGTTTCCGAGATAGACACATGATGCCAATACGTATAGCACAGGACCTATGGGAGACAGCTAGATTGGATTTCCTCACCTTTGCGAGGACCACTCCCCCATACTAGGGCTCCTCGCTGCAAATGACCCTCCTGTCCGATGTTTTCACAACTGAGTTAAGGCTCTACTCAGTATCGGAAGCGTTCAGACCACCGACCTGTACACAGACCTGGTGGCTTTACGTGCCTAAAACCAGACACTTTTTATCATCCTCGCCCTCACATTCCACACAACTGCATTTGCTCATCAATTCCTCCACCACCCTCCTGCCCCCCACTTCCCTGGATGTGCATCCGTGCATCCCAACTACAAAGTCATTCATCCATTGCCCTCCCCAATTCCCCATACGGTCACTTTTTTCTGCCATTCAGTCCTACTGCCACTGAATACAGCCCTCTCCAACCATCCAGCTACACCGTTCTCCTCACACAAATCCATGCATTCCTCCACCCATCCTCCCAGATGGTGCTTTGCCCGCTCTGTCTGTCCACCCTTCTGCCCATTTCTTCCTCTGTCAACATTGGTACCGCTGTCCTCCAGGTGCAATTTTCACTGCTCAGGCCCAAACTCATGCTGTGCCGTATGTCTCAGGCTGTGAGCCATCATTGCTCCCACCTCCCCTGGGCTCTCATCTGAATTAAGCACCACCACCCCGTTGAACCAATACGCATTTTTGACACCTGCAATTCCCATCCCAGGCCTCTCTCCTACTAATCTGCTACCAGCTGGTGTGAGAGGGGCAAAAAGGATCCTGAGTTGGGATATGAGGAAGCAAAGAATCATCTTGGCCCGTGTATGTGGAGGCAGAGCTCCATATCTTGGAGGAAGGGAAGATGGAGGTGTCCAGGTTTTTTTCACAAGGTCCTCATAGCTCACTTTATGCTCTTTCCCACACAGAAGCTGTCTTTGACCAAAGACTCAAGATGAGGACAAGTGGCGTCCTGTGCAAAGAGTATATGTGTAGGGGTGAGTTGGAGCCAGAAGGGTGGCATTTGTGAGCAGTGGAGAAGATTTTAGCTGGGAGAGCAATGTGGGAAGGAACTGATTTCTGGGGTGGTTGACAGGGAGGCACATCTCACCATGTTCTGGGAACTCAGGGCCTGTAGTCAGCCTTCACTTTTTCTGGCTGGTATAGCAAAAGATGTTTTAGTAAGTGTGATTCATCTCACCCATAGCACTGAAGGCTTTCCAGGGAAACCATCAAAAAGTGGGAGGATGATGCAGAAGAGATGTCTGCTACTGTGGGATGGGGGGCAACACTTCTCAGTGCTATGATATTGCATCACCTCTACTGTGGTGCTAAATCATCCCCTACTGAATTGTGTTGTGAAACCTAGGTACATTGCTTGATTGGTGAGTTGCATCATCCCCTCCAGGTGAACTCTACCATCTTCTGTACGCCATCCCCCTCCAAGACATTACAGCAACCCCTATGAAGGTCTTATACCTTCCTTTGCTAAGTGTCACTCTATTCCTACTACAGTGTTACGCCATTCTTGACTAAGATACTACTCCAACGCATTTTACCATCAGGTTTGATGCACCACTGATGCCAAACCTTGCCCTAATATGAGATGCTCTTCATCTCAAACCAGGGGCAAAGGTATGGAGAAGGTTGCCTTTCAATGGGCTGCTGTCATAGCAGGAAGGGAGGTCATCAAAGCCCTCTTCCAACCAAATTCAGATCTACACATTGTTGGCCTCAAATAAACCATACGCTACAAGTATGACAGGTGAGAAAGGGAGGTCAGCGAGAAACATCTCCACTGTTGACAATGAAAAGAAGATGAGGCTACTTCCTGTGACTCTACCTTTGATGCCATGCTGAGTGCCCTTGCTATGGTCCCCCCTTCCCTTCCAGTAGTCCAAAATGAGTAGTATATCTGCTTAACTTGAAAATCAAGCTCATCTCTTTGCAGCATTAGTCTCAAAGCAGGTGGTGGGACCTGCTCCTATCTCTGGGATAAGGTCTGAAGGTTTGAGGAGCTGTAAGGCACCTCCTGCCGTTTGCGAGAAGCTCTATTGTGGGACTGTCTAACGCTATGTGCTAGGGGACAGACAGACTCTTCTCAATGCCATGGGAGGCCTGAACTAAGATGAAGCATGGCACATTGAGGCGATCTGAGGGCCCTGCTGCCGTGTGCATTGGACAAAAAGGGGCTTAGAGAGATGAGGATCTGTGGTCTAAGGGAAACACGTTGACAGCCTCAGGGACCTTTCATTGGTATTTGTCAGCTTCTGCAGCTGACATTTCTGTGGCAGATTTGGACACCCAACTGTTTCCCACTACAAGCAGACACTTCAAATTTAAAGTTTCCGACGTGCAACCAGGGACTCTGACAGCTGTTGTGTCTTCCTCAGGCTTATTCCAGCGGGGAGTATGGTTCTTTTCTTCCTATCCTGAAGTGGAGCTGGAAACCGTGACAGTAAATGTAACCATCCAGGACTTTGTAGCCGATGTAGAGTCTGAGCTGCTTTTCCGCAATATGCAGCAAGTCCCCAAGGAGACCATGTTCATCTTTCCTGTGGACTCTGACACTGTTGTACACACCTTCTACGCTACCATGGGGGACACTCGTATTGAAGCAATGCTCTGGGAGAAGGAGGAGGTACTGGGAATGTGGTGGGAGGGGGTGGTCCGCAGATTGGGATGAAGGGTGGAGGTGACAGAATGGAAGCCATTGTGCAGCAGGAAAACCATGATATAGTTGCTATCACGGAAACGTGGTGGGATGACTCGCACAACTGGAGTGCTGCAATGGATGGCTATAAACTCTTCAGAAGGGATAGGCAAGGAAGGAGAGGCGGTGGGGTAGCCCTATATGTTAGGGAATGTTTTGATCGTCTAGAGCTTAAGGATGGTGACAATAGGGTTGAGTGTTTATGGGTAAGAATCAGGGGGAAGGCCAACAAGGCAGATATCATGATGGGATCTGTTATAGACCACCCAACCAGGATGAAGAGGCAGACGAAATATTCTGTAAGCAGCTGGCAGAAGTCTCACAATCGCTAGCCCTTGTTCTCGTGGGGGACTTCAACTTACCAGATGTCTGCTGGAAATACAATACAGCAAAGAGGAAAGAGTCTAAGGAGGTTCCTGGAGTGTGTGGAAGATAACTTCCTGACACAGCTGGTGAGTGAGCTAACTAGGGAAGGCGCCCCACTGGACCTTTTGTTTTTGGACAGAGAAGGAGTTGTGGGTGATGTGATGGTTGAGGCTGTCTTGGGCACAGCGATCACAAAATGATAGAGTTTTTGATTCTTGGAGAAGTAAGGAGGGGGGTCAGCAGAACTGCTCCCTTGGACTTCCAGAGAGCAGACTTTGGCCTGTTTAGGGGCCTGGTTAACAGAGTCCCTTGGGAGGCAGTCCTGAAGGGCAAAGGAGTCCAGGAAGGCTGGACATCCTTCAAGAAGGAAATCTTAAAGGCGCAGGAGCAGGCTGTCCCCATGTGCCGAAAGATAAGCCCGCAGGGAAGACGACCAGCCTGGCTGAACAGAGAGCTTTGGCTGGAACTCAGGAAAAAAAGCAGAGCTTATGACCTTTGGAAGAAGGGCACGCAACTCAGGAGGACTACGAGGATGTCATGAGGTTATGCAGGGAGAAAATTAGAAGGGCCAAAGCCCAACTAGAACTTAATCTGGCTACTGCCATAAAAGACAATAAAAAATGTTTCTCTAAATACATTAGCAACAAAAGGAGGGCTAAGGAGACTCTCCATCTTTTGTTGGATGTGGGGGGAAACACAGTGACAAAGGATGATGAAAAGGCTGAGGTACTTAATGCCTTCTTTGCCTCAGTCTTTAAGAGTAAGTCCAGTTGTTCTTTGGGTACCCAGCCCCCTGAGCTGGAAGACAGGGACAGGGAGCAGAATGAAGCCCCCATAATCCAGGAGGAAATGGTTAGCGACCTGCCACACCACGTAGACACACACAGGTCTATGGAGCTGGATGGGATCCACCCAAGGGTACTGAGGGAGCTGGCAGCAGTGCTCACCAAGAAACTTTCCATCATTTACCAGCAGTCTTGGATAACCAGGGAGGTCCCAGTTGACTGGAGGTTAGCAAATGTGATGCCCATCTACAAGAAGGGCCGGAAGGAGGATCCGGGGAACTACAGGCTGGTCAGTCTGACCTAGGTGCCAGGAAAAGTTATGGAGCAGATCATCCTGAGTGCCATCACACGGCACATACAGGACAACCAGGTGATCAGGTCCAGTCAGCATGGGTTTATGAAAGGCAGGTCCTGCTTGCCTAACCTGATCTCCTTCTATGACCAGGTGACCTGCTTAGTGGATGAAGGAAAGGCTGTAGATGTGGTCTACCTAGTCTTTAGTAAAGCCTTTGACACCGTTTCCCACAGCGTTCTCCTGGAGAAACTGGCTGCTCATGGCTTGGATGGGTGTACTCTTCACTGGGTAAAAAACTGGCTGGATGGCCAGGCCCAAAGAGTTGTGGTGAATGGAGTTAAATCCAGCTGGTGGCTGGTCACAAGTGGTGTGCCCCAGGGCTTAGTATTGGGGCCAGTTCTGTTCAATATCTTCATGAATGATCTGGATGAGGGGATCGAGTGCACCCTCAGGAAGTATGCAGACAACACGAAATTGGGCGGAAGTGTTCATCTGTTTGAGGGTAGAAAGGCTCTACAAAGAGATCTGGACAGGCTGGATCGATGGGCTGAGGCCAGTCGTACGAGGTTCAACAAGGCTAAGTGCCGGGTCCTGCACTTGGGCCACAACAACCCCATGCAACGCTACAGGCTTGGGGAAGAGTGGCTGGAGAGGTACCCGGCAGAAAAGGACTTGGGGGTGCTGATTGACAGCTGGCTGAACATGAGCCGGCGGTGTGCCCAGGTGGCCAAGAAGGCCAACGGCATCCTGGCCTGTATCAGAAATAGTGTGGCCAGCAGGAGGAGGGAGGGGATCGTGCCCCTGTACTGGGCACTGGTGAGGCCGCACCTCGAATGCTGTGTTCAGTCTTGGGCCCCTCACTCCAAGAAAGACATGGAGGTGCTGGAGCGTATCCAGAGAAGGGCAACAAAGCTGGTGAAGGGTCTAGAGAACAAGTCCTGTGAGGAGTGGCTGAGGGAACTGGGGTTGTTTAGCCTGGAAAAAAGGAGGCTGAGGGGAGACCTTATCGTGCTCTACAACTACCTGAAAGGAGGTTGTGGCGAGGTGGGTGTCGGTTCGTTCTCCCAAGTAACAAGTGATAGGACAGGAGGAAATGGTCTCAAGTTGAGCCAGGGGAGGTTTAGGTTGGATATTAGGAAAAGTTTCTTCACTGAAAGGGTCGTCAAGCATTGGAACAGGCTGCCCAGGGAAGTGGTTGAGTCTCCAGGCCTGGAGGTATTTAAAAGACGTGTAGATGTGGTGCTTAGGGACATGGTTTAGTGCTAGTGGACTTGGCAGTGCTAGCTTAACAGTTGGACTTGATGTTCTTAAAGGTCTTTTCCAACCTAAACAATTCTATGATTTTATGAATCCTGTGAAGACCTCAGTGACACATTTTTCTCCCTCTGTGGCAGGCCCAGCAGCTGTGTAAAGCCACTTCAGGCATGGAGAATTTAAGATACCTGCAGGACCAGTGGGATCTTTGGGGTCCTGTCTTCGCTTGTTTCTTGGGGACCCTGCCTCTTAACAGGGAGGTGACCATCACCCTGTGCTATGTCCAGGAGCTGCCACTGCAGCCTGATGGAGCTGCCCAGTTTTGCTGGCCATGCGAGCTGTTCCCCTCGAGAAAATACATTGGTGAGTGATCCCCCCGATGCATCCCCCAGCATCACTCCCCAGCATCCCTCTGGGTGGAGGACCCCCATATCTGCACACGTGCCTCAGTGAGAGAATCTGAATATTCCCCCTTGCACCTCACAGTCAGGAACGCCCACGGGTCTCCCCATATGTCTCACAGCAAGAGATCGCCACAGATCCCTGTACAAACCACAGTGTGAGTCTACAGATCCACCAGGTGGGATGGTGTCTGAAGGGTGTCTCAGATGCCACGTTTCCCCCCTACCAACAACAGACATGCCCCAGGGTCTCTTCTTTCACCTTCTCACACCTCTTTCTCACTGCAGGCTGGTTCTCTTCTGAGGAGGAGAGGCCCGAAAACGTGCACTTCAGCATCTGTCTGAAGTCAGCCCATGGTGTATCCCACATAGCCGTTAACAGCAGCTACACCCCTCTGCAATACACAGCTCCAGATCAGACATCTGCTGAGGTATGGCCCTGCCAGATGCTCGAGTCCCAACGGGCGAGTGGAGGGAAGGGTCTGCAGCCTGCTGACGCTCCTTAGGATTCCTCACTCCTTTTATTTGGTTCTCTTTCCTCCCCACACCCTACTTGTCCTCAGGTCTCCTTGAAATTGCCACCCTGGATGTGGGATGGTCTGAACTTGCTGGTGTATTACAGAGGGTCTCACACTCTCAGTGCTGTAGTGGAGAGGAGAGATCCCAAAGCCCCACCTGGTGAGTGAGGACGGTGGAAGTGGGGGTTAGGGAGAGGGTGTCAGGGAGACTGGGGGGATCTGAGGGGCTTTTCAGGCAATAAGTCAGAGCTGAGGGCTATGTGGAGGACAAAAGCAAAGAGACAGGGAAGCGGGCTCCAGCCTAAAAATCCTCCTTGTTTCCTGCCACACACTCCAGGCTCTCTGCTGGGAGACCCTGTGGCCATGGTGACACTGATGCCCAACATTCCTGAGGTGGTGCCCCATCCAGGCCAGCTTGGGGAATTGCTCTTTCTCATGGACCGCAGCCTCTTCCAGGATGCACAGGTACCACCAGAGGAGGTCTTTGGGGGGGGTTGTCCATACCGGTCATGCCCAGCTGGTGGGGAGAGAGGGAAGCTGCTTCACGTGGGCGGATGTTCTGCCTGGCTTCCCCATCTGAGCTCTGCCCATCCCTCCATCTGGCCCCAGAACACACTGCTCTTCCTCCTGAAGAGTTTGCCTCTGGGCTGTTACTTCAACATCTACAGTTTTGGGGCCACTTTCAAAGCCTTCTATCCGTGAGTTGGGGGTGATGATGGGGCAGGGCCGAGAGGTAAGTAAAGTATGACTTTTCTACGTGAAACTATGGGACAAGCTCTTGCTGGAAGGCAGTTATGGGGCAGGATATGTTGGGGACAGTGAGAGGGTAAGTCCTCTTTTCAGGGTGCTTCTGCAGCACTGGTAGTGGGGTAAGGCTTTGCTAGGGAGTGGCCATGTGAGGGTAGCCGTGGGCCAGGTTCTCCTCCCTCTGACACTCTGGGTGCCCTCCCACAGGCAGAGTGTGGAATACACGCAGGAAAGCATGGACCATGCAGTGGGGCGCATCTCCTCCATCTGCCCTGATCTGGGGGGCTGTGACCTGTTGGGTCTCCTAAAGTCTATCTACAGCACCCGTCTCCTTCATGGGCGCCCCCGTCAGGTACCAGGGCCAAAGGGTTATGGGGAGGGGAATGGGTGTAAACAATGGCGTCAAGGTAGACTTCAGGGCTCAGGGTGAGATATTCTGCTGCTGTTTGCACTGGGAGTTCGCGTGTCAGGGGGCATCCTCATGGCAGGGTGGGCAGTGTGGGAGGGCTTCTGTGGAATTTGCCTGCACTTGGGGAAGGTGGATCTTCCTTGTGGGGTGCCCCTTTGTGCTAAGAGGTGTCCTGGTGTTAATGAAAGGAGACACCCAATCTCTTGTCCTGTTTCAAGGCCAGAGGGCGCGAGAGGGTAAGGGAGCAAATGGGGAAGGCTTCCTGCGTTTTAGGAGGGTGTCTTTCCTCTACAGGGGTGCCCAGCCCTGGCAATCTTTGCTTCCCCTCCTCTCTCCCTCAGCTTTTCATCTTCATCCAAAGGAAGATCTCCAGTGAAGAGGAAGCTGTCATGGCTGAGGTCTACCGTTACCGGGACCAGCACAGGTAATGGGGGAGCCCTGTTCCTGTCCCCTAACACGCTAATTCACAACCTTCCTCTCCCCCTGACTGTCAGAGTCCTTCAAACATTCTCCCAGATCCTAGTCTGCCCCTGTCGCGAATGAGTGGTTTAGAGGTCGCTTAAAGAACCACCATCAAAGGTACTAGCAAAAAGTGGTTTTAATAGAAATTTATAAAAGTGTGACTTAACAGAGTTCGATGGCAAGGTTCACTCTATCACTTACTACATGGATGAAACATCCAAAGGAAAATTGGGTTAGAGTCGAGCTAGAATGATTTATACAGAGTCCGAAGACGCAAAAGGGTAAGGGAGACCCTCCCATTAAGTCATGAGGTTCAGAGCAGACCCACTTCCTTTCTAAACTCCTGATGGAGCTTAGGCGCGGCTGGATCCAATCCTAGTCCCAGACTTGGTCAACAGTTTATGCCTAAGGGATTATACGTGTCTAGCAGCAGTCTAAGATTCATTCACAGTTTTAAGGTACATCACAAGATTTTAGCAACACGTAATCATTGACTAATTTAACATTTACAAAGTGAGTTAATAGAATTTACTACAATCACAACAGTGACTTAATTACAGATTATGCTTACTATCGGTTATCTAAATCAATTCACACACACACACACAGAGAAATATATATAATTGTACAAAAGATATACCTGTTAAAAATTCCCCCCAAGTCCAGTGAAATATTTACGTCAAATGTCTCGGCATTTCTCAACGGCTGAGGGGTTGAGCCTCAAGGAGTGTTTCAGCCTAGGCCCCGTCGTCAGCTTTCGGCGACGGTCCTCCGAATATTGCAAACCTGAGAGTTTGCGAGCTCTGAGAGGCTCCCACTCAGAGGCAGATGCTGGGCGCAGCCCGCTGCGGTCCAGGAGAACTCAAAGGGTCTCACTTAGGACTTCTGTTTATAGGGTTGCAAGATGATTGGCTTTAGTCATCCATAAACTTCCATCCTGGCCACAGTCCAAGGTGGTAGTTACTAAAATTCTCAAGTTTTCAGTAAAATTGGCACATTTCCACTTGAGCTATGGCTCAGATAAGGGTGTCAGGGGATGACGAATTATCCCCGCTCTTGTTCCGCACCTTGGCCAGGCAGCAGGAGTTCCCAGTACAGTGAGTGCTGTTCCCCACCTCAGCCATGCAAGAGTTCCTGGTATGGTCAAGGGACGCTTCACCGCCCAACGCATTACACAAAGGCCAAGGCCTAACGGGAGTTCCTGAGATCATAGAGCGGCCCAGGAGAGGTGGGGGGAAATGCACCACCATGGCCCCAGATCTTCTCTTTACCTCGATGGAACTTCAGCAACAACGCCCACACACACTTTCCTTACCTCACTAAGACTGCCTATACTCTTCATCTAGCGGGCCTCCTCTCCCAATCTTCCCCTGCTCTTAGAACTTTTCCTCTTCCCCCTCACCCTGCAATACCTCCGTGTGCTCTGTGGGCCCAAAACCCGTTCTCACTATCTCCCTGTCCAGCAGGCAATGTCTCTCACCCCGGAGTGAATGGGAAAACTCTGAGTCAGTTTCATTTCTACGATCAGAAGCATTCTTACCTCTCCAGACTTTGTCCTTTGTACCACCCTTGTCCTTCGTGCCTCTCACCTTCGTCCCACCTCTAACCTCCCCCTCTTTTCCTGTACAGGTGTTTCTGTTTTCCTACTAACAGATGTGACAGCTTCAACCTTTCCCAGGCCATGGCCCTGGAGACCAAAGGTGAATGTGTGTGCATCCACTCCAGGATGGACATGACATCCGAGGTAATGACCCAGGTAGTCCTCTGCTCTATTCAACATCTCCCATGGCTCTTCTAGACATGCAAGGCAATCCAAATACCACCATCCACTCCAACTCAGAGAGCCCCTCCAAGTTCCCCCCCCTCCCAGAACTGGGAGGGAACCCAAGTGGTCTGTGCTCTCTGCTTCCCCTTACCAGGCAGTGAAATGCCTGCAGCGCGCTCTGCAGCCTCTGGCAAGTGGGATCTCACTACATTGGGACCTTCCACCTGGCCTGGAGGTGTCAATGATCAGAAAAGCTCCTGAGATGATCTTCCAGGGACATCAGAGATCCATCTATGCCCAAATCCATGGGCAAGCACAGGTGAGAGTGAGCCAGGAACTGTATGCACTGGGGCAGGGCTTTCTGGAAGGTAAAGGACCCACTCCCTGTTTCACCTTCCCAGCACTGAGAGTCCTTCACCTCCATTAGACCTGAGAGAGACCAGGATCAGGGCTCTGTGAACCCCTTCTTTCCCCAGAGACACCACTGCTTCTGCTCCAACCATGGACATCTACCACCTTAGGAGAGCAGGGAGGGAACCTAGGCAGCCAGGCTGCCTTGCAGATGAACATTTCTGTCTGACTCTTTCCCTTCTGCCACCAGGATCCAGAGGGGGGTGAGGGAGCAGTGACCCTTCAGTACCACGTGGGCAGCCAGTCCTTCGATTACACACTCAGGTTCTCACTGTCCCCATCATCAGATGGCAGGTGAGAGGGTAACAGACTTGCCCATGAGGCAGAGTGGCAAGGTCTGGAGGAGGGGCAGCAGGTGCCCCTTTGCTTCCCACTGCAGCCGGAGGTGGGAAGAGATTCTGGGCATCCAGTGCTCCCCCCTTGTCCCGTCTGCCCTGACCTTGGGAGAGGACCTGGGTGAACATTACCCCACTGCCCTCTCCTCTTTACTGCACGTGTCCCTTGCCCCTCCCCGAGGTGGAACCAAGGACTAACTCCCTGCCCCTGCAGGCTGCCTGTGCACCGCATGGCCATGATGCACCTGCTGTGGAAACTGGCCTGGGAGGGGACAAGCAGGGCAGAGAAGGACATCCGGCACAGCGCAGTTAAGTCCAGCGTCAGCCTGGGGGTTCCGTCCCCCTTCACATCCAGTGTGGCAGTACGCATGAAACAGAGGGATGCCTGGCACCGTGGTAAGGCCAGAAACGGTGGGGATAGGACTGGGAGGGGAAAGCGGGACTTGTTCATCCGATGCCTCCTCACCATCTGCAGCCCCCTATCCTGTGGGCCTGACCACCCTTTTGCCTACCTCTAATACCCATGAGTCTAAGCTCCATCTCCCCACTTCTCTCCCCAGATTCTTTGCCTCCAGACTCCTCCACGTTGTTCTCTCCCTCTTGCAACCTGGTTCCCTGCCAGCTGCTCTGGTTGCGTGGCTTCAGGCCTGTGTGGTTCAAGTCCACCAAGTTTTGGATGGTCCAGAAGTGCCAGTTTTGCCTTGAGAGGCTTGGTCGCAAAGCCCCTGACACTGAGGCACTCACCCAGCTTCCAGCATCCTGTAAAGGTAAGGAGAAACTTCTTAGCTGAGCATTCTCAAAATGTGCTGGACTAGGGTTGAACCCTCCTTTCAGCATCTATCATCTTCTCACCAGACTTCCTGACTGTCATTGTGCTAGGGATGGCTGGAGTGACGGACAAAGCAAACTCCCAGACATGAGGACACACTTTGCTGGGATGGAAGGCTACTGCCAGGGTCCTGAACACACTTAATAGGCCCTAATGGTCCTGGGGCCTCCCAGGACCCTTCCCATTGGCCCAGGGGTCTCACTGATGTTGTACAAGTAGCGGTGTTCAGCTCAGCCACAGATGTGCCTGGCCATGGACTCCATTGATCCACACCCTGACCCGTGGACTGACTTCCCAGCTTGACCCTGGACCTGCCTTTTCACCATGGACTTGCCTGATAATCTGGACTCCTGACTGACCTTGTCTGCCGTCCTCGGACTGCCCTGCTTGTCTCTCTCCGGTGCTGCAGGGCTGGACCCTGGCTGGTGAAGCCCCTGCCCTGCTGGTCATGTTATTGAGCCTGGTTCCCTGTCCCTTAGGGAGGACCTGGCCCTCGCTGCTCCTTGACAATCTTATTTGTAGTCAGACAGAAATGGGCACTTGAAGAGATCAGTTAATCTATTTTCAATGACTACTGTAAGATGCCCAAAGGAGCCAGAGCCTCCGCATGCAGCTGCCTCCACTGTCCCTAAAGTGAACATGGCTGAAAATACCCAGAGAAGCAGCAATTTGAATATCCCAGCACATTTTAAATTCTCACAAGACACTAAACTTCATCAACTTGAGTCAACCTCCAAAAGAAATTCCAAATCAAATACTATGTTAGGAAGGAACGCAAACTACAACAAGGAATGGTGATAGTTTTGTATAGTGTCCTTCCCTCACCTAATTCCCCCAACAATATGAAAGAATCCAATGTCAACATCATGTGTCCTCACCCTGCTCAACAGCACGAGGTTCTCTTTGATGAATGTCATCAACTGCCCTTAAGGAAGGAGTAATGTCACTTACAGGCAGAAAAATCCAAGTTAGCCCTAAGGAAAAAAGGGAGGATACAAAATTTGTGAGCTTTCCCCCGACGCACCCTTGATAGCCTGACAGCTTGATAACCTTGGTAGGTTACCATACAATACCTATGAACAAGACAAAAATGGCTCACATTCTACAAGTATCTGTTTCTCCAACTGCCTAGAAAAGAAGCCCAAACAATGCGATGATCAGCGTACCAACCTGCCAGAATCTGTTCAGACATTTCTTTGAAAATTGCTTTGACAATGATTGTAATGCATTTCTGCAGTCTCCAACCCAATGACACAAAAGGAGGTTCTCCAAAGCCATAGCCACACACGTACCTCAAAAGGATCTCCAGAGCTGAAACCAAAGGAAATGATCAGATCTGTTCACCACTGTGCTCAAAGGACCAGAGGATAGGCAGAATTTATTGCCAGGCCAGCATCAATCAAAGAGATGATTTTGGTTTTGACCAAAAGGGTCAGAGGGTTGAATGTTAGCTAATCAAATGAAAAAAAAAAAAGAGATTTCATAAGACAAATATAAACATATATATATATATGACCAGCCCCAAAAGAGTCCATTGGTCTTCACTCATGATGCACCCCAAAAATGTATTGAAACCTCCCTCTCCTTGCCTCTCCTGCCCAACCAGATGTCCAGCTGTATTCTGACAAGAGGAATCCAAATCCCTCTGACCTCTCTCTCTGACTGTGGTCAATTGCAGACCAGAATTCCTGATGGGCTTTTTGAAGGTCAAGAGATCACAACCCTAGAATTATGCAACCATCATTTTAAGATAAGAAGATCTTTGAGCAGAGAAATGAATGCATGAGCCAGCTAGAGATCATGACACCTAACTGCAGTTGTCTAAATGCAGGTTTCTACTTACACGCTAGGTGGCAAAGCTTCCATTATCATAAGTGCACATCCAGCTAGGGCAGGCGATGGAATCTAGAGACCGATGGAGTCTTAGTACAGCTGAAACAGATTTGAATAAGTCACTCAAGGCACAAACTATGCAGGACTTGGGCCCTACACCAGCTGGCATATTTGCCAGGCTTGAGGCTCACAGGCTCTGGAATGGACTGGTTACACCAGTGCTGCACAAGAGTGGGGCCTGACCTTTTCTGGGCCTCTTACAGCATTCTTGTGGTTCAGGGGGATTGCTATTTCCCTTCATCTTCTTTCCAGCTGAAAGTGAGAGCCATGCTACAGCCCAGTAGAATGACCTGTACGAGGTAGGGGAATATTAGCTGAAAGCCATGAGAGCATCAAGAAATCATGTGAGAAGAACGTGAGAAGATCAGCCCAGTGAAAGAGTTTGGAGGACTGTACTGCACAGACAGAGATCCAGGCCTTATCTGTGAACACACTCCTTGGAACAGGCATTGGAGAGAAAAAAGACCTGTCTGCAATGTCCAGATTTAATCTCAGAGCACTAGTCGGTTCACTCCAGAAGGAACTGTCCAAAAACTGCACATACACTGTGGCTGATGGAACTAGCAGAGCCCTGGATCTAAACACGTAATGTATCACCTAACATTGCAAATGTATTTGAGGAATTTCAGTGTGAAATTTTACTTTGCAACTTATTTGTGTCTTGCTTAGACCTCTTCCTGCTCTCTTTGGTGCAAATCCAAATAATCCTCATTTCACCCACAACCGAGGCTATTAAATATTGCAGATACAAGCTAAATGAGTTCAGTTCATTGAAAACAAGCTTCAGTTTCGATAAAAGGGCAGAAATGCTGATTAGCCGCCACAAAAAACACCACAGTAAGAATGGAGTTGCCCATTAAAGAAAATCCAGTTTTGCTTTCAGATGTCTTGGCTCATGACTTTTTAATTTCAAAATTTCTCTAGTGATGGGAGTTCCAAACGACACTTGACATGAGGGCACCCTAGGTGTCCAGCAGCAATCCACTCAGTAATCCACTACCTGCAGCTGCCGAGACCCTATACTTCATCAGTTTGGCATGTCTGAGAAATCTTGCTGACAACACAGGCTCAGTCAGGAGCACGGACAGATGCAAACCAGTGATTGTTCAGGATTAGGCCTCTTTTTTTATTTACTTAGGGAGGCAGATTCTAAGTGCTTTCATGAGACTTAAAAGCTTTGTGGATATTGGAAACTAGTCCCTGGACGAGAATATCACTGGCACGTATTCTGCAATATGAGTTCCACCAAATCTTCCTACAGTGGCTTTACCCAAGATTTACACTGGAATTCAAGTTCACAAAACCCCAAAGGTGATTTTTTTCAAAGCACATACAATACAAAGAGTAATCAAAGATATTAAAAATGAGATAAACTTGCCTTGTTCTTTTCTTCCTATCCTGAAGTGGAGCTGGAAACCGTGACAGTAAATGTAACCATCCAGGACTTTGTAGCCGATGTAGAGTCTGAGCTGCTTTTCCGCAATATGCAGCAAGTCCCCAAGGAGACCATGTTCATCTTTCCTGTGGACTCTGACACTGTTGTACACACCTTCTACGCTACCATGGGGGACACTCGTATTGAAGCAATGCTCTGGGAGAAGGAGGAGGTACTGGGAATGTGGTGGGAGGGGGTGGTCCGCAGATTGGGATGAAGGGTGGAGGTGACAGAATGGAAGCCATTGTGCAGCAGGAAAACCATGATATAGTTGCTATCACGGAAACGTGGTGGGATGACTCGCACAACTGGAGTGCTGCAATGGATGGCTATAAACTCTTCAGAAGGGATAGGCAAGGAAGGAGAGGCGGTGGGGTAGCCCTATATGTTAGGGAATGTTTTGATCGTCTAGAGCTTAAGGATGGTGACAATAGGGTTGAGTGTTTATGGGTAAGAATCAGGGGGAAGGCCAACAAGGCAGATATCATGATGGGATCTGTTATAGACCACCCAACCAGGATGAAGAGGCAGACGAAATATTCTGTAAGCAGCTGGCAGAAGTCTCACAATCGCTAGCCCTTGTTCTCGTGGGGGACTTCAACTTACCAGATGTCTGCTGGAAATACAATACAGCAAAGAGGAAAGAGTCTAAGGAGGTTCCTGGAGTGTGTGGAAGATAACTTCCTGACACAGCTGGTGAGTGAGCTAACTAGGGAAGGCGCCCCACTGGACCTTTTGTTTTTGGACAGAGAAGGAGTTGTGGGTGATGTGATGGTTGAGGCTGTCTTGGGCACAGCGATCACAAAATGATAGAGTTTTTGATTCTTGGAGAAGTAAGGAGGGGGGTCAGCAGAACTGCTCCCTTGGACTTCCAGAGGGCAGACTTTGGCCTGTTTAGGGGCCTGGTTAACAGAGTCCCTTGGGAGGCAGTCCTGAAGGGCAAAGGAGTCCAGGAAGGCTGGACATCCTTCAAGAAGGAAATCTTAAAGGCGCAGGAGCAGGCTGTCCCCATGTGCCGAAAGATAAGCCTGCAGGGAAGACGACCAGCCTGGCTGAACAGAGAGCTTTGGCTGGAACTCAGGAAAAAAAGCAGAGCTTATGACCTTTGGAAGAAGGGCACGCAACTCAGGAGGACTACGAGGATGTCATGAGGTTATGCAGGGAGAAAATTAGAAGGGCCAAAGCCCAACTAGAACTTAATCTGGCTACTGCCATAAAAGACAATAAAAAATGTTTCTCTAAATACATTAGCAACAAAAGGAGGGCTAAGGAGACTCTCCATCCTTTGTTGGATGTGGGGGGAAACACAGTGACAAAGGATGATGAAAAGGCTGAGGTACTTAATGCCTTCTTTGCCTCAGTCTTTAAGAGTAAGTCCAGTTGTTCTTTGGGTACCCAGCCCCCTGAGCTGGAAGACAGGGACAGGGAGCAGAATGAAGCCCCCATAATCCAGGAGGAAATGGTTAGCGACCTGCCACACCACGTAGACACACACAGGTCTATGGAGCTGGATGGGATCCACCCAAGGGTACTGAGGGAGCTGGCAGCAGTGCTCACCAAGAAACTTTCCATCATTTACCAGCAGTCTTGGATAACCAGGGAGGTCCCAGTTGACTGGAGGTTAGCAAATGTGATGCCCATCTACAAGAAGGGCCGGAAGGAGGATCCGGGGAACTACAGGCTGGTCAGTCTGACCTAGGTGCCAGGAAAAGTTATGGAGCAGATCATCCTGAGTGCCATCACACGGCACATACAGGACAACCAGGTGATCAGGTCCAGTCAGCATGGGTTTATGAAAGGCAGGTCCTGCTTGCCTAACCTGATCTCCTTCTATGACCAGGTGACCTGCTTAGTGGATGAAGGAAAGGCTGTAGATGTGGTCTACCTAGTCTTTAGTAAAGCCTTTGACACCGTTTCCCACAGCGTTCTCCTGGAGAAACTGGCTGCTCATGGCTTGGATGGGTGTACTCTTCACTGGGTAAAAAACTGGCTGGATGGCCAGGCCCAAAGAGTTGTGGTGAATGGAGTTAAATCCAGCTGGTGGCTGGTCACAAGTGGTGTGCCCCAGGGCTTAGTATTGGGGCCAGTTCTGTTCAATATCTTCATGAATGATCTGGATGAGGGGATCGAGTGCACCCTCAGGAAGTATGCAGACAACACGAAATTGGGCGGAAGTGTTCATCTGTTTGAGGGTAGAAAGGCTCTACAAAGAGATCTGGACAGGCTGGATCGATGGGCTGAGGCCAATCGTACGAGGTTCAACAAGGCTAAGTGCCGGGTCCTGCACTTGGGCCACAACAACCCCATGCAACGCTACAGGCTTGGGGAAGAGTGGCTGGAGAGGTACCCGGCAGAAAAGGACTTGGGGGTGCTGATTGACAGCTGGCTGAACATGAGCCGGCGGTGTGCCCAGGTGGCCAAGAAGGCCAACGGCATCCTGGCCTGTATCAGAAATAGTGTGGCCAGCAGGAGGAGGGAGGGGATCGTGCCCCTGTACTGGGCACTGGTGAGGCCGCACCTCGAATGCTGTGTTCAGTCTTGGGCCCCTCACTCCAAGAAAGACATGGAGGTGCTGGAGCGTATCCAGAGAAGGGCAACAAAGCTGGTGAAGGGTCTAGAGAACAAGTCCTGTGAGGAGTGGCTGAGGGAACTGGGGTTGTTTAGCCTGGAAAAAAGGAGGCTGAGGGGAGACCTTATCGTGCTCTACAACTACCTGAAAGGAGGTTGTGGCGAGGTGGGTGTCGGTTCGTTCTCCCAAGTAACAAGTGATAGGACAGGAGGAAATGGTCTCAAGTTGAGCCAGGGGAGGTTTAGGTTGGATATTAGGAAAAGTTTCTTCACTGAAAGGGTCGTCAAGCATTGGAACAGGCTGCCCAGGGAAGTGGTTGAGTCTCCAGGCCTGGAGGTATTTAAAAGACGTGTAGATGTGGTGCTTAGGGACATGGTTTAGTGCTAGTGGACTTGGCAGTGCTAGCTTAACAGTTGGACTTGATGTTCTTAAAGGTCTTTTCCAACCTAAACAATTCTATGATTTTATGAATCCTGTGAAGACCTCAGTGACACATTTTTCTCCCTCTGTGGCAGGCCCAGCAGCTGTGTAAAGCCACTTCAGGCATGGAGAATTTAAGATACCTGCAGGACCAGTGGGATCTTTGGGGTCCTGTCTTCGCTTGTTTCTTGGGGACCCTGCCTCTTAACAGGGAGGTGACCATCACCCTGTGCTATGTCCAGGAGCTGCCACTGCAGCCTGATGGAGCTGCCCAGTTTTGCTGGCCATGCGAGCTGTTCCCCTCGAGAAAATACATTGGTGAGTGATCCCCCCGATGCATCCCCCAGCATCACTCCCCAGCATCCCTCTGGGTGGAGGACCCCCATATCTGCACACGTGCCTCAGTGAGAGAATCTGAATATTCCCCCTTGCACCTCACAGTCAGGAACGCCCACGGGTCTCCCCATATGTCTCACAGCAAGAGATCGCCACAGATCCCTGTACAAACCACAGTGTGAGTCTACAGATCCACCAGGTGGGATGGTGTCTGAAGGGTGTCTCAGATGCCACGTTTCCCCCCTACCAACAACAGACATGCCCCAGGGTCTCTTCTTTCACCTTCTCACACCTCTTTCTCACTGCAGGCTGGTTCTCTTCTGAGGAGGAGAGGCCCGAAAACGTGCACTTCAGCATCTGTCTGAAGTCAGCCCATGGTGTATCCCACATAGCCGTTAACAGCAGCTACACCCCTCTGCAATACACAGCTCCAGATCAGACATCTGCTGAGGTATGGCCCTGCCAGATGCTCGAGTCCCAACGGGCGAGTGGAGGGAAGGGTCTGCAGCCTGCTGACGCTCCTTAGGATTCCTCACTCCTTTTATTTGGTTCTCTTTCCTCCCCACACCCTACTTGTCCTCAGGTCTCCTTGAAATTGCCACCCTGGATGTGGGATGGTCTGAACTTGCTGGTGTATTACAGAGGGTCTCACACTCTCAGTGCTGTAGTGGAGAGGAGAGATCCCAAAGCCCCACCTGGTGAGTGAGGACGGTGGAAGTGGGGGTTAGGGAGAGGGTGTCAGGGAGACTGGGGGGATCTGAGGGGCTTTTCAGGCAATAAGTCAGAGCTGAGGGCTATGTGGAGGACAAAAGCAAAGAGACAGGGAAGCGGGCTCCAGCCTAAAAATCCTCCTTGTTTCCTGCCACACACTCCAGGCTCTCTGCTGGGAGACCCTGTGGCCATGGTGACACTGATGCCCAACATTCCTGAGGTGGTGCCCCATCCAGGCCAGCTTGGGGAATTGCTCTTTCTCATGGACCGCAGCCTCTTCCAGGATGCACAGGTACCACCAGAGGAGGTCTTTGGGGGGGGTTGTCCATACCGGTCATGCCCAGCTGGTGGGGAGAGAGGGAAGCTGCTTCACGTGGGCGGATGTTCTGCCTGGCTTCCCCATCTGAGCTCTGCCCATCCCTCCATCTGGCCCCAGAACACACTGCTCTTCCTCCTGAAGAGTTTGCCTCTGGGCTGTTACTTCAACATCTACAGTTTTGGGGCCACTTTCAAAGCCTTCTATCCGTGAGTTGGGGGTGATGATGGGGCAGGGCCGAGAGGTAAGTAAAGTATGACTTTTCTACGTGAAACTATGGGACAAGCTCTTGCTGGAAGGCAGTTATGGGGCAGGATATGTTGGGGACAGTGAGAGGGTAAGTCCTCTTTTCAGGGTGCTTCTGCAGCACTGGTAGTGGGGTAAGGCTTTGCTAGGGAGTGGCCATGTGAGGGTAGCCGTGGGCCAGGTTCTCCTCCCTCTGACACTCTGGGTGCCCTCCCACAGGCAGAGTGTGGAATACACGCAGGAAAGCATGGACCATGCAGTGGGGCGCATCTCCTCCATCTGCCCTGATCTGGGGGGCTGTGACCTGTTGGGTCTCCTAAAGTCTATCTACAGCACCCGTCTCCTTCATGGGCGCCCCCGTCAGGTACCAGGGCCAAAGGGTTATGGGGAGGGGAATGGGTGTAAACAATGGCGTCAAGGTAGACTTCAGGGCTCAGGGTGAGATATTCTGCTGCTGTTTGCACTGGGAGTTCGCGTGTCAGGGGGCATCCTCATGGCAGGGTGGGCAGTGTGGGAGGGCTTCTGTGGAATTTGCCTGCACTTGGGGAAGGTGGATCTTCCTTGTGGGGTGCCCCTTTGTGCTAAGAGGTGTCCTGGTGTTAATGAAAGGAGACACCCAATCTCTTGTCCTGTTTCAAGGCCAGAGGGCGCGAGAGGGTAAGGGAGCAAATGGGGAAGGCTTCCTGCGTTTTAGGAGGGTGTCTTTCCTCTACAGGGGTGCCCAGCCCTGGCAATCTTTGCTTCCCCTCCTCTCTCCCTCAGCTTTTCATCTTCATCCAAAGGAAGATCTCCAGTGAAGAGGAAGCTGTCATGGCTGAGGTCTACCGTTACCGGGACCAGCACAGGTAATGGGGGAGCCCTGTTCCTGTCCCCTAACACGCTAATTCACAACCTTCCTCTCCCCCTGACTGTCAGAGTCCTTCAAACATTCTCCCAGATCCTAGTCTGCCCCTGTCGCGAATGAGTGGTTTAGAGGTCGCTTAAAGAACCACCATCAAAGGTACTAGCAAAAAGTGGTTTTAATAGAAATTTATAAAAGTGTGACTTAACAGAGTTCGATGGCAAGGTTCACTCTATCACTTACTACATGGATGAAACATCCAAAGGAAAATTGGGTTAGAGTCGAGCTAGAATGATTTATACAGAGTCCGAAGACGCAAAAGGGTAAGGGAGACCCTCCCATTAAGTCATGAGGTTCAGAGCAGACCCACTTCCTTTCTAAACTCCTGATGGAGCTTAGGCGCGGCTGGATCCAATCCTAGTCCCAGACTTGGTCAACAGTTTATGCCTAAGGGATTATACGTGTCTAGCAGCAGTCTAAGATTCATTCACAGTTTTAAGGTACATCACAAGATTTTAGCAACACGTAATCATTGACTAATTTAACATTTACAAAGTGAGTTAATAGAATTTACTACAATCACAACAGTGACTTAATTACAGATTATGCTTACTATCGGTTATCTAAATCAATTCACACACACACACACAGAGAAATATATATAATTGTACAAAAGATATACCTGTTAAAAATTCCCCCCAAGTCCAGTGAAATATTTACGTCAAATGTCTCGGCATTTCTCAACGGCTGAGGGGTTGAGCCTCAAGGAGTGTTTCAGCCTAGGCCCCGTCGTCAGCTTTCGGCGACGGTCCTCCGAATATTGCAAACCTGAGAGTTTGCGAGCTCTGAGAGGCTCCCACTCAGAGGCAGATGCTGGGCGCAGCCCGCTGCGGTCCAGGAGAACTCAAAGGGTCTCACTTAGGACTTCTGTTTATAGGGTTGCAAGATGATTGGCTTTAGTCATCCATAAACTTCCATCCTGGCCACAGTCCAAGGTGGTAGTTACTAAAATTCTCAAGTTTTCAGTAAAATTGGCACATTTCCACTTGAGCTATGGCTCAGATAAGGGTGTCAGGGGATGACGAATTATCCCCGCTCTTGTTCCGCACCTTGGCCAGGCAGCAGGAGTTCCCAGTACAGTGAGTGCTGTTCCCCACCTCAGCCATGCAAGAGTTCCTGGTATGGTCAAGGGACGCTTCACCGCCCAACGCATTACACAAAGGCCAAGGCCTAACGGGAGTTCCTGAGATCATAGAGCGGCCCAGGAGAGGTGGGGGGAAATGCACCACCATGGCCCCAGATCTTCTCTTTACCTCGATGGAACTTCAGCAACAACGCCCACACACACTTTCCTTACCTCACTAAGACTGCCTATACTCTTCATCTAGCGGGCCTCCTCTCCCAATCTTCCCCTGCTCTTAGAACTTTTCCTCTTCCCCCTCACCCTGCAATACCTCCGTGTGCTCTGTGGGCCCAAAACCCGTTCTCACTATCTCCCTGTCCAGCAGGCAATGTCTCTCACCCCGGAGTGAATGGGAAAACTCTGAGTCAGTTTCATTTCTACGATCAGAAGCATTCTTACCTCTCCAGACTTTGTCCTTTGTACCACCCTTGTCCTTCGTGCCTCTCACCTTCGTCCCACCTCTAACCTCCCCCTCTTTTCCTGTACAGGTGTTTCTGTTTTCCTACTAACAGATGTGACAGCTTCAACCTTTCCCAGGCCATGGCCCTGGAGACCAAAGGTGAATGTGTGTGCATCCACTCCAGGATGGACATGACATCCGAGGTAATGACCCAGGTAGTCCTCTGCTCTATTCAACATCTCCCATGGCTCTTCTAGACATGCAAGGCAATCCAAATACCACCATCCACTCCAACTCAGAGAGCCCCTCCAAGTTCCCCCCCCTCCCAGAACTGGGAGGGAACCCAAGTGGTCTGTGCTCTCTGCTTCCCCTTACCAGGCAGTGAAATGCCTGCAGCGCGCTCTGCAGCCTCTGGCAAGTGGGATCTCACTACATTGGGACCTTCCACCTGGCCTGGAGGTGTCAATGATCAGAAAAGCTCCTGAGATGATCTTCCAGGGACATCAGAGATCCATCTATGCCCAAATCCATGGGCAAGCACAGGTGAGAGTGAGCCAGGAACTGTATGCACTGGGGCAGGGCTTTCTGGAAGGTAAAGGACCCACTCCCTGTTTCACCTTCCCAGCACTGAGAGTCCTTCACCTCCATTAGACCTGAGAGAGACCAGGATCAGGGCTCTGTGAACCCCTTCTTTCCCCAGAGACACCACTGCTTCTGCTCCAACCATGGACATCTACCACCTTAGGAGAGCAGGGAGGGAACCTAGGCAGCCAGGCTGCCTTGCAGATGAACATTTCTGTCTGACTCTTTCCCTTCTGCCACCAGGATCCAGAGGGGGGTGAGGGAGCAGTGACCCTTCAGTACCACGTGGGCAGCCAGTCCTTCGATTACACACTCAGGTTCTCACTGTCCCCATCATCAGATGGCAGGTGAGAGGGTAACAGACTTGCCCATGAGGCAGAGTGGCAAGGTCTGGAGGAGGGGCAGCAGGTGCCCCTTTGCTTCCCACTGCAGCCGGAGGTGGGAAGAGATTCTGGGCATCCAGTGCTCCCCCCTTGTCCCGTCTGCCCTGACCTTGGGAGAGGACCTGGGTGAACATTACCCCACTGCCCTCTCCTCTTTACTGCACGTGTCCCTTGCCCCTCCCCGAGGTGGAACCAAGGACTAACTCCCTGCCCCTGCAGGCTGCCTGTGCACCGCATGGCCATGATGCACCTGCTGTGGAAACTGGCCTGGGAGGGGACAAGCAGGGCAGAGAAGGACATCCGGCACAGCGCAGTTAAGTCCAGCGTCAGCCTGGGGGTTCCGTCCCCCTTCACATCCAGTGTGGCAGTACGCATGAAACAGAGGGATGCCTGGCACCGTGGTAAGGCCAGAAACGGTGGGGATAGGACTGGGAGGGGAAAGCGGGACTTGTTCATCCGATGCCTCCTCACCATCTGCAGCCCCCTATCCTGTGGGCCTGACCACCCTTTTGCCTACCTCTAATACCCATGAGTCTAAGCTCCATCTCCCCACTTCTCTCCCCAGATTCTTTGCCTCCAGACTCCTCCACGTTGTTCTCTCCCTCTTGCAACCTGGTTCCCTGCCAGCTGCTCTGGTTGCGTGGCTTCAGGCCTGTGTGGTTCAAGTCCACCAAGTTTTGGATGGTCCAGAAGTGCCAGTTTTGCCTTGAGAGGCTTGGTCGCAAAGCCCCTGACACTGAGGCACTCACCCAGCTTCCAGCATCCTGTAAAGGTAAGGAGAAACTTCTTAGCTGAGCATTCTCAAAATGTGCTGGACTAGGGTTGAACCCTCCTTTCAGCATCTATCATCTTCTCACCAGACTTCCTGACTGTCATTGTGCTAGGGATGGCTGGAGTGACGGACAAAGCAAACTCCCAGACATGAGGACACACTTTGCTGGGATGGAAGGCTACTGCCAGGGTCCTGAACACACTTAATAGGCCCTAATGGTCCTGGGGCCTCCCAGGACCCTTCCCATTGGCCCAGGGGTCTCACTGATGTTGTACAAGTAGCGGTGTTCAGCTCAGCCACAGATGTGCCTGGCCATGGACTCCATTGATCCACACCCTGACCCGTGGACTGACTTCCCAGCTTGACCCTGGACCTGCCTTTTCACCATGGACTTGCCTGATAATCTGGACTCCTGACTGACCTTGTCTGCCGTCCTCGGACTGCCCTGCTTGTCTCTCTCCGGTGCTGCAGGGCTGGACCCTGGCTGGTGAAGCCCCTGCCCTGCTGGTCATGTTATTGAGCCTGGTTCCCTGTCCCTTAGGGAGGACCTGGCCCTCGCTGCTCCTTGACAATCTTATTTGTAGTCAGACAGAAATGGGCACTTGAAGAGATCAGTTAATCTATTTTCAATGACTACTGTAAGATGCCCAAAGGAGCCAGAGCCTCCGCATGCAGCTGCCTCCACTGTCCCTAAAGTGAACATGGCTGAAAATACCCAGAGAAGCAGCAATTTGAATATCCCAGCACATTTTAAATTCTCACAAGACACTAAACTTCATCAACTTGAGTCAACCTCCAAAAGAAATTCCAAATCAAATACTATGTTAGGAAGGAACGCAAACTACAACAAGGAATGGTGATAGTTTTGTATAGTGTCCTTCCCTCACCTAATTCCCCCAACAATATGAAAGAATCCAATGTCAACATCATGTGTCCTCACCCTGCTCAACAGCACGAGGTTCTCTTTGATGAATGTCATCAACTGCCCTTAAGGAAGGAGTAATGTCACTTACAGGCAGAAAAATCCAAGTTAGCCCTAAGGAAAAAAGGGAGGATACAAAATTTGTGAGCTTTCCCCCGACGCACCCTTGATAGCCTGACAGCTTGATAACCTTGGTAGGTTACCATACAATACCTATGAACAAGACAAAAATGGCTCACATTCTACAAGTATCTGTTTCTCCAACTGCCTAGAAAAGAAGCCCAAACAATGCGATGATCAGCGTACCAACCTGCCAGAATCTGTTCAGACATTTCTTTGAAAATTGCTTTGACAATGATTGTAATGCATTTCTGCAGTCTCCAACCCAATGACACAAAAGGAGGTTCTCCAAAGCCATAGCCACACACGTACCTCAAAAGGATCTCCAGAGCTGAAACCAAAGGAAATGATCAGATCTGTTCACCACTGTGCTCAAAGGACCAGAGGATAGGCAGAATTTATTGCCAGGCCAGCATCAATCAAAGAGATGATTTTGGTTTTGACCAAAAGGGTCAGAGGGTTGAATGTTAGCTAATCAAATGAAAAAAAAAAAAGAGATTTCATAAGACAAATATAAACATATATATATATATGACCAGCCCCAAAAGAGTCCATTGGTCTTCACTCATGATGCACCCCAAAAATGTATTGAAACCTCCCTCTCCTTGCCTCTCCTGCCCAACCAGATGTCCAGCTGTATTCTGACAAGAGGAATCCAAATCCCTCTGACCTCTCTCTCTGACTGTGGTCAATTGCAGACCAGAATTCCTGATGGGCTTTTTGAAGGTCAAGAGATCACAACCCTAGAATTATGCAACCATCATTTTAAGATAAGAAGATCTTTGAGCAGAGAAATGAATGCATGAGCCAGCTAGAGATCATGACACCTAACTGCAGTTGTCTAAATGCAGGTTTCTACTTACACGCTAGGTGGCAAAGCTTCCATTATCATAAGTGCACATCCAGCTAGGGCAGGCGATGGAATCTAGAGACCGATGGAGTCTTAGTACAGCTGAAACAGATTTGAATAAGTCACTCAAGGCACAAACTATGCAGGACTTGGGCCCTACACCAGCTGGCATATTTGCCAGGCTTGAGGCTCACAGGCTCTGGAATGGACTGGTTACACCAGTGCTGCACAAGAGTGGGGCCTGACCTTTTCTGGGCCTCTTACAGCATTCTTGTGGTTCAGGGGGATTGCTATTTCCCTTCATCTTCTTTCCAGCTGAAAGTGAGAGCCATGCTACAGCCCAGTAGAATGACCTGTACGAGGTAGGGGAATATTAGCTGAAAGCCATGAGAGCATCAAGAAATCATGTGAGAAGAACGTGAGAAGATCAGCCCAGTGAAAGAGTTTGGAGGACTGTACTGCACAGACAGAGATCCAGGCCTTATCTGTGAACACACTCCTTGGAACAGGCATTGGAGAGAAAAAAGACCTGTCTGCAATGTCCAGATTTAATCTCAGAGCACTAGTCGGTTCACTCCAGAAGGAACTGTCCAAAAACTGCACATACACTGTGGCTGATGGAACTAGCAGAGCCCTGGATCTAAACACGTAATGTATCACCTAACATTGCAAATGTATTTGAGGAATTTCAGTGTGAAATTTTACTTTGCAACTTATTTGTGTCTTGCTTAGACCTCTTCCTGCTCTCTTTGGTGCAAATCCAAATAATCCTCATTTCACCCACAACCGAGGCTATTAAATATTGCAGATACAAGCTAAATGAGTTCAGTTCATTGAAAACAAGCTTCAGTTTCGATAAAAGGGCAGAAATGCTGATTAGCCGCCACAAAAAACACCACAGTAAGAATGGAGTTGCCCATTAAAGAAAATCCAGTTTTGCTTTCAGATGTCTTGGCTCATGACTTTTTAATTTCAAAATTTCTCTAGTGATGGGAGTTCCAAACGACACTTGACATGAGGGCACCCTAGGTGTCCAGCAGCAATCCACTCAGTAATCCACTACCTGCAGCTGCCGAGACCCTATACTTCATCAGTTTGGCATGTCTGAGAAATCTTGCTGACAACACAGGCTCAGTCAGGAGCACGGACAGATGCAAACCAGTGATTGTTCAGGATTAGGCCTCTTTTTTTATTTACTTAGGGAGGCAGATTCTAAGTGCTTTCATGAGACTTAAAAGCTTTGTGGATATTGGAAACTAGTCCCTGGACGAGAATATCACTGGCACGTATTCTGCAATATGAGTTCCACCAAATCTTCCTACAGTGGCTTTACCCAAGATTTACACTGGAATTCAAGTTCACAAAACCCCAAAGGTGATTTTTTTCAAAGCACATACAATACAAAGAGTAATCAAAGATATTAAAAATGAGATAAACTTGCCTAGGAGGTTTTCATGGGATGATTGTAACACTCCTTCTAGAGTACCTTCTTCTCCAAGACACACTGAGGAAGACCAAGTGGAGACAAAGCACAAAAACCAGTCACACTCAAGAAACAGATAGATGGCAACCTACAGGGCAACTTTTTACTACAAATGCAGGTGGGCATTTCTACCGGGGATGAAGAGGGCATCATTGTCATGATAATCACTAATGTACAATACCTGCCTCCAAATTCCTTTTCTATCTCTTTGCCCAGTTCAGCACAGCTCTCCATTCTTTCCTCCTTTGTTTTCATTGCCCAAGTATTACACATCTCAATGCACAGTTGGTAGGATGCACTTTTTCCTTGTCTTCTTAAAAAGAGAGAAAAGAAGAAAAGGAAAATATGAGAAGGCACAACAAAGGAATCGCCATTTGTAAAACCATGTTACTGAGAAAACAAATGGTTAGAAATCTCAGCATCGTTCACTTGCCTGACAATATATTCAACAATGTCTCGAAGACTTCCTTAGGATCACTCACAGCACACAACTGAAGGTCTAGTAGAAGAAGAGCGGGCTGATAAGCCATGAAAGTATCTGAATGACTCTCTAAGAAAGAGACGATAAAAGTTACATCCGAGTGGAATTTGTCTTACCAAACAGCTGATTAGACAGTAATTGACACGGGAATTAATGAAGATGTAGTCCCTGCATTCAGTGAAATCTGTAGAAACACTGACCTCATTCCTCTTATCCTAAAGAAGCTGTTTAAGCTGGTGAGAGGAACCATGTGCCAAAGCGAGTATTTCTCTCTGTTGACAATAAAACCACCTAACACTGAGCATTCACACCTGGACAGCTGCACAACCATACCAGGATTCAGATGGCCTTTGTATTCATCTTGGAAGAAAAGTTCCATGAAGCAAAGTAGCAGGAGGAGGAGCGGAAATATAGTTTGGAGTAAATGCAAATTTTCTAATATGCCTCAAATACTTCATTCCCATTTTGAATTTAAAAATAAATAAATAAATGAATGAATGAATAAATAAAGGAATAAAGGAATAAAAAATGTAGTGATGATTTGAGTGAAGCATGATGTGATTTGTTCCAGTATTACCAAGAAAATACTGTGGGAATGCATTTTGTGTTTCAGAGTCATTAAAATCTAAATTTTCCAGGTGAAGATTTCAATATGAAAGGAGAACAAAAAAAAAAAAAAGAAAAAAAATTCTGTGGGAAATCTGAATTTTATAAAAAGAGAAAGAGAACAGGATAACAGGTCCATGAAAGGTGCCATATTTAATATTTACTTTCTTTTCCTTGAAGTCTGTTGTCAACCAGCAATGATGGTTAGCACAATATGATTTATCTTCTACTAAATTTACGTTTGGAAGAACATATGTGCTGGCATGCACTTATTTCAGGAACTGGAGCTGAGCCGTTCCTCATCTGGATTTTTATGTCTAAATCTTAAGTCTAAGTTCTCACACCGAAAGAGCCACAGGCACTGGCGTACAGACTGCTTGTAGCAGCAGACGTGAGGGCGAGCCAGATCTGCTCTTGCACCTGCTCTGCCCACCCTGCTGTCCCCGAGTTTCCCAGGTGGAAAGATCAGCTGGCGTATTGCAATCTGGAGCCAGCACTAACGCACAGGCAGTGTGGACAAGCACGAAGTTTGGACCTGAGTGTGAGCGTGAGCCTTGAATCTGCCTGGTGCAGGCTTCACTTGTACTCCCTGGCCACAGCAGCTACACACGAGTGCGGTAACACCACCTTCCCAGAAGCCCGTTAGTAAAGTGCATCTGACACGAGTGAATCCCTCCAAAATGTCAGCGTGGTTATTTTAGTTGCATGTTCAAGATCTCACAAATGGTTATGTATATGAGAGACAAGAAGGTCTGGATTTCCTTGTGGCTGGCTGACGCTCCTGTCAGTCCCCTAAGGGAAACATGGGGCAAGCAGAAAAGAATGTTAAATTTAAAAAAAAAAAATAAAAAAAACAACGAAGCAGCACAATAACCCACCAAGTCTATGCAAGGACCTGCCTTCACATAAGTAAACTCTTCTTTGTGGGAACAAGGTGAGACTGTCTTGGAAGAAATAAAAGGATAATTAAAATAAGAATACCCCTCCCAATAAAATAGTCATTGTCTGCCAATGAAAGACATCAGGAAAGCTAGCCATGCACCTAAGCATAGAGGTACAGTGCTATTTTAGATTCCTCGGAGGATCTCACCTGCCTTGTGGCTGACACTCCAGAAGAGTACCAATCTCCTGCTGGTTCTGTTCATCACTCATAGCTGTGTCTTCGTTGTCTCAGATACTTGACAGCATCTCAGTCACCTCAATTATTCCCCCAGGAGTTTTGATAGCCCCCTGCCTCTGAGTTTAAGATATCATCTCTGATGCTTCCACATCTCAAGGAATCTAATGTGAAGAAGATCAGTCCACATTCACTGACGTGATATTTAAACTTTCCCCTGTGGTACTGGCAGAGATTCACCTGACCAAAATTGGACTTCTACAGTCCACGCTCATGCTGCCATAGATTTCTATTCAATGGAGAGGCATTTCCAGACAAAGTTTCATCACATCTTTAAGCAGATACCTAAATGTTTCTGTGAAGAGCACCTGTGAAGTTCTTCTTTCTCACTCATGAAGAGACCTTAAGGTGAGTAACTCAAATGTTCATAACAATGTCATAACTGTCTAAAATGACATGCAAGAAGCAGTGTTTTACTTTGGCCATTTTCAGAGAAATTCAGTTAAGGTTGGAAGGGACCTCTGGAGATCACCTAGCCCACCTCCTGTGCTCAAACGAGGGTCAGATACAGCAGGTTGCTCAGGGCCATATCCCCCTGGGTTTTTAAATAGCTCCAAGAATGCAGACTCCACAGTCTCTCTGGGAAACCTGTTCCAGTGTTCAGCCATCCTCACAGTAAAAAAGTTTTTTCTTATGTTTACATGGAATTTCTTGTATTTGAATTTGTGTTCATTGCCTCGTGTCCTTTCAGTAGATATCACTGACAAGAGTCGGATTCCATCTTCTTTGAATCCTCCCATGAGGTATTTATACAAATTGACAGGATCCCCCTTGAGCCTTCTCTTCTCCAGGCTGAACAGTTCCAGCTCTCTCAGTCTCTCCTCATATGAAAGATGCTCCAGTCCCTGAATCATCTTTGTGGCCCCTTTCTGGACCCCTACAGTATGTCCACATCTTTCTCATACTGGGGAGCCCAGAACCGGACACAGTACTCCAGCTGTGGCATCGCCAGTGCTGAGAAGAAGGGACCTCCCTCGACCTGCTGGTGGTGCTCTTCCTAATGCAGCCCAGGATACCATTAGCCTTCCTTGCCACAAGGGAACACTGCTGGCTCATGTTCAACTTGGTGTTCACCAGGATCCCCACGTCTTGACTGAAAAGCTGCTTTCCAGCTGGTCTGTCCCCAGGCTGTCCTGGTGCCTGGGGTTATTCCTCTCCACGTGCAGGACCTTGCATTTCCCTTTGCTGAACTTCATGAGGCTCCTGTTGGTCCATTTCTCCAGCCTGTCAAGACTTTACCCAACCAGTCCTCCCGGTTTCAAATTATCTGCAAACTTGCTGAGGGTGCACTTGGTCCCATCATCTGAGTCATTAATGATGATGTTAAAAGTATCAGACTTAGAATTTAGTCCTGTAGTAGACCACTAGTGCCTGGCCTCCAGCTGAACTTCATGCCACTGAACACAGCTCTCTGGGCCCACAAGTTCAGGCAGTTTTCAATCCACCCCACCGTCCACTTAGCTAGACTATAATTCCTCAGTTTGTCCATGAGGATGTGATGGGAGGCAGTGTCAAAAGCCTTACTAAGAGGATGGTAAACAACATCTGCTGCTCTCTGTTCATCCACCAAGACAGCCATCTCATTGTAGAAGGCTTTCATGTTGGCTAAGCATGATTTGCCCTTCATAAATCCATGTTGACTACTCCTCATCAGCTTCTTATGCTGGTCTTCCAGGAGGATTTGCTCAATCACCTTCCCAGGGACTGAGCTGGCTGACCTGAGGCTTCCTGGATCCTCCTTCCTGCTCTTTCTGAAGACAGGAATGGCACCTTTCTTCCAGTCATCAGAAACCTCCCTCTATTGCCATGACCTTCCAAAGATGGTTGAGAGTGGCCTTGCAATGACATCAACCAGCTCCACCAGTGGGTGTATCCCATCAGGTCCCACGGACTTGCCTATGTCCAATTTGTTTGCATGTTCCTTAACCTGATGCAATTTGTTTACATGTTGCCAAGGATAAGGGACTTCCTTGCTCCAGACTTTCCCACTGGTCTCAGGGTCCAGGGGTTGCCAGTCTAAACAGTAAAGAGTGAGCAAAGGCAGCACTGAATACCTCAGCCTTTTCCATGTCCTTTGTCACCAGGACTCCTGCCCCATTCAGCAGCAGGCCCACATTTTACCTAGTCTTCCTTTTGCTGCTGATAGACCTATGGAAGCCCTTTTTGTTGCCCTTCACATCCCTCGCCAGATGTAGCTGTGCTTGACACTTCAGGTCTCACTTGGCAGTTTCCTTAGTGCCCACGATGAGGAGCCGTGGGGGGTGATAACCTGAGGGCCACGCAAGCAACAGCTATCTCTCCACAAGGTCTCCCAAATCCAAGCCCCCAACAAGCAGCAAACCTCCCTAGACAAGCGATCAGATTGGCAGATGGGGGTGTCTGCCCACTGCAGCATGGAGTCTCTCACTACTATCATTCACCTCTTCCTTCTGTTGGTGGTCAGGCTCATCTGGCTCTCATGCTTCATTTGACAGAGCTCTCACTCCTTCATGCTCTCCCTCCTCTTTTCTGAGCATACTAAATGTATTCCATAACTTCAAATCTTCAGGTGGAGCAGGAGCCTTCCTGCTGGTGCCAGAAGTCACCAGCTTCCAGCTTTGGCAATTGTGAGTCTCCACTTGACAATCGGATACCCACAGAGCGCTCCTCCTTTGATACAGTTGGAATTTTGGCTCTTCAAGCTGCACAGTCTTGGATAAGATCTGGACAATCTCTGTCTTGTCATCTCTGATGATGACAAATGGCATACCAGTGGAGCTTCTGTTAGGCATAGCTGTATTTCTGTTTGGAACTAGAGGACTGCAGGGATTACTTGAGGGTAATGTGAAGTGTGTGCTCAATTTCAGCACGTGCAACAACTGATTTGAGCCTAGCAGCAACAGAAAAAATGTAGTACCTCATATAAACTTCAGATTTTCTTCCATGCTTCGAAGAGCACTCCCCCCAAAAAAAGATGTGCTTAAAGTGCTTGCTTTATAATAGTCTCACTAAGAATTCAATCCAAGTTTGCCTTTCAGTAGTACACTTCTCTTACTTAACTTTCAAAATCTGTAAAACAGATGTCTAAACCGGAACTCCTTTGCCTAGTCTTCCCTTTGTCTACTGAAAGGATTATACACCTCCTGAGATTATTTACTCACTTTTCCTCCTGCTAGGTTTACACAGTTTTGTGGACCAGATTTTTGTGTTACTTAAGGCCAGAGTCCCATGGAAAACATCAGTGTCCTGCTTTCATCTGGGAGAGACTTAACTTTCTTTCTGGTGGCTGGTGGGGCGTGCTGTGTTTTGGGTTTGGTATGAGAGGAGCGTTAATGGCCCATTGATGTTTTGGTTGTTGCTGAGTGGTACGTGCACTGGGGACTTTTTGGCTTTGCATGCTCTGCCAGGTGCACAGGAAGCTGGGGCAGGGAGCATAGCCAGGGCGGTTGAACCAGCTGGCCAATGGGGTATTCCATACCATATGACGTCATGCTCTGTATAAAAGCTGGGGAGGCGGGGGGCGGTTCTCACGGTTCAGGACACATGGGGTGTCGGTCAGCGGGTGGTGAGCAGTTGCATTGTGCATCGCCTGCTATGTATATTCTATTATTGTTGTTGTTATCATTGTTATTATTACTGTTCTACTTTGTTTTATTTCAGTTATTAAACTGTTTTTATCTCAATCCGTGAGTTTTCCTATTTGTGCCCTCCCGATTCTCTCCCCCATCCTACTGGAGTGGGGGGCTGAGCAAGCGGCTGCATGGTGTTTAGTTGCTGGCTGGACTTAAACCACGACACCATGGACTTGTTCCCATTCCTTTGCCTGCTCTAACCCTATGTTCTCTCTGCTTGGCAGCTGAAGCCAAGGACCAAACTGAGGAAGTGAGTCGTATCCCCTTGCCCAGCCACAACGAGCGTGTGGAACCGGGAACTATATGCAAAGTGGCTGGCTGGGGCTGGACATTGATGACATGGGATAAGACTAGTGTGCTGATGGAGATGGACCTGAAGGTGCAGCATGACAAAGTGTGTGAGGAGTCTTTCAAAAGAAACTATCTGTGTCAGTCTATGATCTGCACTGGTGATGAGGATGGCAAGAAATCTACTTCTGTGTAAGTGTTGTTTCGGGCTCCAAGCTTGGGATTGAGGTTGGGACTAAACAGTCAGGTTGGTTCTCAGGTGGGGGACGAGGGGGATTAAAATGAACTGGATACTTCAGAATGATGTGCCGAGGCTCCTCTCAGGAGCTCTGAAGCTGATGTGCTGACTGAACCGGGGTGCAATTGCCCAACTGTCAGCATCGTGTGCCTTTTTACGTACCTGGGGATATTCTACCCAGTCTAGCCACTGCTCCAGCAGGCTCCAGATCTCATGTAAATCCTTTGTCATATCCTCCTGACACAGTGGGATGGCTCGGATATGCCCACATGTCTAAAGTAGGACTACGTTCTTCTTTTCAGGGTTGTGAAGGCAGTTTCGGAACCTCAGACAGACTCCAGGTTTGAATTGCTTCACGGATCGGCTTAGAGGAGTAGTGAGGCAGCTACAAGCCCTGTGGAGCTGGGCCTGGAGGGAGATGGTCGAAAGAGGAGGTTCTTTACACGGAGGGAGGCAAGAGGGCCAGTTTCTTCCTTAGGGCAGGGAAGCTGTGCTCTGACATGTCTGACCTCTCCCACTCCTTTTACCTCACAGGGTGATTCTGGTGGCCCATTAGTCTGCAATGGGAAGGCTCATGGCAGTGTTTCTTATGGACACAAATATCGCATCTTCCCTGAAGTATTTACCAGTGTCCTATTTTGAAGCCTGGATACGTGAAGAGCTGAGGAAGTTTGCGCTCCAAGACCTCCCTGACTCTCCCTCCTCTGACTAAAATGCTCAGTGCCCCGTTTCCACAATGCATCAAAAATCTGCTGACGCTCAGAGGCTTCCAGGGGCAGCTGAAATGGAGTCAGCGATGCCCTCATGGCATACGCACAGGCTTCTGCACTAAGGAATGTCTCCGTGGTAAGGTAAAAAAGCAGGTCCCAAGCATGCACATTTGCACATTATTCCCTTCCTCCCACTGCTGCCCAACAGTGCTACCTCCTGCTCTGCTTTCCGACCACCAATAAAAACATGTTCAAACTTGCTCGTGTGTGCAGCCCTCTTGGGCACAGGATGGAACGCTTGAGGGTGAGAATGAGGAGGCTCAATGCAATGTGATAGTGACAGTTAGTGAGCTGATACCAGCAGGATATTGTGATCTTTAATGTACGGGATGCCAAAGAAAGCTCTCCTGTGTTATTTCCCTTCGCTGCTGTTAATAACAGAAAGTGTGATTAGTAAATCCAAGGGACAAAAGTCCACTGAAAATCACTGAACAGAAAGGAGAGAGGAATTAATTTTGCCAGTTCTAGACAAGTGGTCTAAGCTGCTTTTGGTATCACAGGGAGATACAGACATTTCTGACATCCTGTTGGCGATTCTATGGCATGAATCCCTGCCTGTTAAGCAGACTATCTTTCAGATGAACAATGCCTTGAACACACTTACTTCTCTTCATTACTCAAAGAATATATTGGGGCAATAATGTTTCCAGGGAATTTAGGGCCTTTTTAGACGTCCCAGGCTATGCCATTTTGTTTCCAGCTGCTGCTCCAGAAGGTATATGGTACATCCTGTGTTGTATCACCCAAATCATGACAATGGCTCTGATACCCTAGAACACTTCTATTTAAGCCATTTTTGAAAGTCAGAAGGGTGATTCCATTGAGATGTTCTGGTACGTTCAGCTTGGCCTGCAGCTCCTACTGTACAGGAGCTGAATCTTGTGGAGCCCCTAAGCCGTATCTACTAGCCCTGTTCATGTTGTAGTCCAGAGCATCTAAAGTAGCACAAGATGCTGGTAAAAGAGAGTTCTTCACTAGGAAGTCAGAATGCCTTTCCTGTCCCCTAGGTGTTCCCTCACCAAGTTTAAGGAAAAGACACCAGGTCTCTCAACCATGAAGGTGTCAGACACAAGTATGGTTATGACAGCAACAGGTTTCTTCTCCTGTTCCGAACTCCACCGATCAGGAGCAGGATTGTTTGACAGATGTACCATCTGACAGTTACCATCACATGAGTTGCTTCACCTGATATTCCTTTCCCCTCCCAAGTTCTTCCCCTTTACCACTAGCTATCCCCTTAAATAAAAAGCCCACCTCTGCTTACCCTTTCCTCACTAGCCAAGGTTTTGTTATGTTTAAAGACTTCTTTCATACTTATGATATAGTTGCTTGGTAATTTCTACCTTGTTGATTAGTTCTGTTAAGCTCGTACTCCCCATTTGTTATCAATAGTGTCCCATCATTTCCCATGTTGCTGATTTTTGGCGATACCCTGAGTCAGGTCAAACTATACACATATTACACCCCTTTTGCTGTCTGCAATGCCTTCTAATCACTCCTGTTGTTGTCTTCTTAGTGTAGGCCAGGGATGACCATGTGTACACATATCCTAACGCCTATTTTTAGATGCCTATACATAGGTCCAAATCAGGTGCTGAATCCAACCCCTGATGTTACGTAAGATTATTCCCATCCCAGTTTCCTAAAATTTAAATAAGATGGGTTCCAGCAACCATGATATGAATTACTGAAACCTGTACATGTTACAGATTTGACACTGTTTCCTTCATCAGTGAACAAAAAATACACAGTTTGTTTCAGAAAACATCTAGCATTCTTCCCACCCTCACTCACTGGATTATAGAGGTAGCTGTGGGAAAATAATGGAAGATTGGCGAGGAGAACTGTAAACATGCTCAAGTGACTTGCAGCTGAGGTATCGAAAAACTCATATATCGTACTAACCGTTGTTTAGCCTTGTGTGTTGGACAAGTAGAACGTCTGTGTTTAGATAACATAGGCCTGTGATAGACTTAGAGGCACCGTACTGAAGACGATTGAGATTCCTGCCCTGCTGTGGGGAAAGATCAAAGCACGGTGGTAAACTACGCCTGTGCGAAACCCTGATATACGGGCGAAAACAGCAGGTTCGGTGATCCTCTAGCATGAACCGAGCCCCGTGGTGCCTGTGTCCCCGCCTGTGTGCCTCTGCCAGGGTACTGCTTTGGGGATCCCCCGGTTGGCGAGGTAACGAAAATAAATTTACTCTTTGCATTTCATCCATGGTTTTATGTTTGTTCCTGCATCCTGCCTGTGCCGGCTCACACAGCAGCCAACACTCTTCACCTGCTGAGGCTCAAAGTGAAGTATATATACATCAGAGAAAGATCTATCACACATCACATATCACTGAGACGCATGAGGATGGAAGGCTCAGGCATTTGTTCACAGATAGCTGACGACGTTATTTTTCCCTCTGTCCCATACCTTCCCATACTTTCTGATTTCATTCCATTGAAGGAACTGTTCTGTGTGTACAAGTGGCTCCTTAAATGACACAGTGATGTGGTTTGCACAAAGCCCTTTGTACTTCCCTTCATTCTTCATGTGGACTTGGACTACCCAGCAAGAGAGTGGTTTGTGGACTAGCTACCACTATCCTAAATCATTCAACATGAAGAAAAGAAAACCAGAAAGCTTGTGGCAAGAAAAAGGAAGGAGAAAAACTGAAAGAACAGGTTTCAATAATTTACAGGAATATTGACAACTGTTTGTAGATGGATTGATGAATGGATGAATGCATGGGTGGATGGATGTGTAGGAATAGGTATGTCAGTGAATGGACGGATGTCTAAGGAGGGACAGAAATGTTATTAAATTATTTTCTTTCACGTTCTCCATTGCGTCCACATTTACGACCACCTCAAATTTCTGGGTGTTTAGAAATAACTATACTCCATTTGATGCTCTCCCTTAGGGCCTCTTGCAACTGTGTGTTCCTCAAGCTATAGATGAATGGATTGAGCAGAGGAGATACCACAGTGTTCAAGATGGACACCACCTTGCTGAGGTCCAGTCTGTTGGTCTGGGTGAGGTACATGAAGATGCAGCTGCCGTACATTATAGACACCACAGTGAGGTGAGAGGCACAGGTGGAAAAGGCTTTCTGTCTGCCAGCCACAGCAGGGATTTTGACCACAGCAGCAATGATGTTGATATAGGATACAGCTGTAATAGCTAGGCTACCCAGTAGGGTGAACACTGCTGAGATTAAAATCATGCACTCTAGGACCTTGGTATTTCCACATTTGAGCTCAATCATTGGTGTGCTATCACAGAAAAAATGATTAATGATGTTTGAACCACAGAATGGCATCTGGAAATATACCACTGATGGAGAAAGAATAAGGACAGCCCCACCAATCCAGGCAGTAATCGCCAGCAGGCTGCAGACTTGTGAATTCATAATGGCCACATAGTGTAGAGGTTTGCAGATGGCCACGTACCTGTCAAAAGACATTACAGCTAACAGGAGAAACTCAGTGGTACCTAGCATGAAGTAGAGAAAAGTTTGAGTGAGACAACCGCTTAAAGAAATTGTTTTTTTGCCTAAAGCCAGGTTGGCCAATGCTTTGGGGATGACAGTGGTGGTAAAGCCAATCTCTACGATGGAGAAGTTCCTGAGGAAGAAGTACATGGGAGTGTGAAGATGACGGTTTATCAGGGTGATGGTGATGATGAGAATGTTACCTGTTAAACTCAAGATGTAGGTGACTAATAGGGTGGTAAAGAACACATACTGGAGTTGATCATCATCAGCAAGACCCAAGAGGATGAACTCCATCACTGTTGTTTGATTCTCCATCTGTAGCTTATCTTTAAACAGATAAAAATATTTTGAGGGAAGCACACAAAAACCAAAAAGTAATGAGCGAGAGTCTCCAAAACCTTGTTCCTGAAACGAGCCAGTGTTCCCTTTTTCCTGGGTGTTCTTCCAGAGCAGAGGATTCACCAAGGCTCAATAAGATCTCCTCTCTGAATTGCCTGCTACCCCTCCTCACTGGTTTCTAAGATGAAGTCTACACTGCCTTTCTGAGTAATACTCAAATTCAATGCTAAGCATGCAAAGGCAAATGAATGCATACTGTAGAAGAAGCTCTTGAGTATGAAGCAGTGATCCGTTCTTCTTCTCCTGTGTCTGATCTTCAGAGCCTAAAGAGACAGTTAAAATAAAATGGGGCATGTGGGGGGCGGGGAGTGGACAGTTAAAGGGCTGGAGCTTTACGGTGGGTGACCCTGTAAGCATAGGCATACCCAAGGGGAGCTCTGAAAAGGAGCATCACTTGACCGAAGCCTTTATGAATACCTCCACTACCAAGGTTTAACTAAACCTCCCAACAATACTCCTTGTCCTTGGTGTCAGATGCTTAGTTAAATTCATCCCACACACCTCTACCTTACTAAAAATAAGGTGCTAAATCTAAGTAGGCTATCATACTACTAGTATCTAGTACTTTCAGAGAGGAGTTTGTTCCCTGATGAAATGAATAGATGATTAGCCCCTGATTTGCTGAGGAGTGATTCAAAGAAGAGAGGAGTCCATCTCCAGAAACAAACAGAAGATAAAAGTCCGCTCATCCACCTTCAATCATCTTTCCTTGTAGAGAGCTACATGACCAAATCATCTAGAAACCCTTTTTGAACAATGGATATAAAAGGCATTTGCAGGACATGATTCACCTCATGCTAAGGTAGATACCTTAATGACATGAGAAGAAGTGGTTTCCTGGATTGCCTGTAACTATCCCTTAACCAAAAAAAAAGGCAGAGCTGTAGATTTCAGTTTAAGTGAGACAAATCCCAGTTGTGGTGAGTAACTTACATTTGGCCAATTGGGATGGAACTCAGTTGCTTAAACATAGATGTCTAATAACATCTTAAGCACCATTGAGTATTCAGGACTTCAATACAGCGCTGGCAGATTGGACATGTATTTATAGGTTTCTGCAACCTGGAGATGAGACAGGACTTCATAAGGCATGTAAAATGCCACTGAGGTATTCTACTGACTTTTAAACGTTGTCAGAAGGATCCACTTGAATTCCTAGACTAATGAGACATCTACAGAGGAGTGGCAGGCACTGTGGAGGACCATTGCCCCATTGCCCTTAGGGGACACAATGGGAGGCTGGTCAGGTAACCCTGAGACATTTCAAAAGGAACCAGAAACCTGTACGTATGCAACCAAATCAAGCATTTAATGTTGCCAAATGCCCTAAATGAGGTTCCTAAAACATGTGCAAGTTTTGAGTTAGTCACAGCACGTTTTTCTAATTAGTTGATTACAATAAACATTGGCAGGGATAACTCATCTTCATCTTAAGCAGGTAACGAAGATAAATCTGAAAATTGCCTTCTGGTCCTCTCTTGCTCTCTCCCCTCACAATACACAGAGCCTAAAGTACTTCCTCAGACTTGGGTGTCTAACTTGTAGAGATGAATACTCCCTGTACTTTTGTGCAATGATTTTAATGAAAATACTTTAATTCATGCCTATTACAATCAAAGAAGGATGAATTACTACTAAAGCTTAACAAGAATCCTGACATTAATCTACCACCAAATCTTGAGGTATAGCAGAGATAATAATAGTAGTAGTAGAAGTAATAATATGGAATATTTAAATTGATAAAGTGACTACTTCTAATAAATTAATTGGACAGCACGTTTAGAGATGTTTGCAAGGGCTAGAAAACCTCTTCTTTTGGGGAGAAGACAATACACATTGTCTTAATACACATGTTTTCATCCCCTTCGAGGAGTTGGATCATATGTCATGCTTCAGATCATCTTTGTTATGGTATTATTATAAAGGAAAAGTACTCACCATGCAGATTGAGAAAATCAAATATTCCTGGGAGGAAGACCTTTTGTTTTATGAACCCTTAGGAACATCTTTCAGATCGTATCAGCTGGTTATTGTTCTGTCACTTAATCCCTTGAAATTGCCTTTTAGCCAAAGAACACTCCTCCTTTTGAGATGCCTTCTCTTTTGAGGAGGATTTTCTTATGCACGGGTCTCAGTGACCTGTCTCGTAAGTGACAAAATCACATCTTTCTTCGTGACATTTCAAGTGTGTAGCTTTTTATAAAACCAACCTATATCCAGCAAAAAGATCTTTTGCACGTGTGCTGGTTATATGCACGTATAACCTGCCTTTCCAAGCACTATATATACTACTAAAAGGTTCAACCCTAACTGCCTAGAAGGAGAAAAAGAAAATGCTTAATTTAGTGCCATTAACATTGCTTCTATTTTGCAATTACTTTACTGGCCTAGCTTTTTCTCAGAACTTTTCCTGTGTGAGTCATTACACCAGAGGTATTTAATTTGGTTTATTCTAGTTTCCTCCCTTCCCAAGATGATGTGTGGTGATCTCCCTAGGAAGATCCTTTGTGGTCTTCTGGGAGTGTAATTGTTTGTCTCAGAAATACCTTCTTCCTTGGCCTATTCAATTGGCTGGGCTTACGGTTCATTCCAAGAGGTAAAAAGTTTAGACAGCAGTGGACATGATTCATCTTACGTGTCTTTAATATCAACATTGTGGAGCTTTGATTCAGTTCCCTACACAGAGCTATCTAGTGGTGAGTTATACCTCAGGGTATCCAGGCTTCTTTTGAGGTTTCAGGAGGGTTCAAGAATCTCAGCCAAAGTCCCAAGGTATCTTCCATGTTACCTATGGTGTGAAATCCAACAACTGCATGAGCTGCAGAGTAAGGACAGGATTAAGGACAGGATTCATCTCAGTTGACAGACCAAATCCAAGACAGTGGTTCAGGGACTGTCTTCAGCCAAGAGAGAAATATTGATCCCTCCAAAGGGTGATTTGTACAATAATTTTAGCCATCAGTCTTAAGAAAAATAAATCACATTCCACAAGTCCTTTTTGGCCGTGCACGGAGCAAACAACTGTAACTTAGAAGTAAAAGCCAGAGGTCACAAAAACTTTGGAAGATTTACGCCCCTCTTTTTCTTGGCTTCATCTTAAGTACCTTCTTTTTTGAAAATGATGCTGACTTGTAATGATCAGCCGATGGGGGTGACAGGGACGTGAAGCACCGATGTAAGTCATCCTAAGTTGCAGCGGGGGAAATGAGCTGCAGATGCAGACATCTGGATTTAGGCATGTACAGTGAAGCTTTGTATCTGTGGGGTGGGTGTCTCAACACCTGATACAGTCAGTGAAGATCCACTTAGTGAAGTCAATTAAGCCAGCAGAGTAATTAATCTGATCAAGTGCAGATCTCCTCTAAAGTGACCTGAAACACACTCTTGGCCTCAGTGGCTGTGTTGACCAGCTCTCCCCCAAACAGCTAGGGGATCAGAAGATCAGAACTTGGGCACCTCGCAAACACGGGGACACCAACATGGAAGACACCAGAGGTGGGAGGAGTCTATTGCCTGAATAGTGATGTCTGAATATCGACATCTAGTGACATTCTGCACACTCAGGGATCCGACCTGCCCTCCAGATGCTGCTTCGGGGCGTGAGAAGCTGAGACTATCCCACAAGTCCTTTGTCAGACTCATCTGAATGTCTTGAATACCATAGGCAGTCTCAAATACCATTAGACACCTGTGTTAAGGCAAATTAACTCCACCCGTGGAGTGTGTCTATGCTGCCAGCTTGAGTAGCAACTTTTCAGTCCAGGGTTGTGTCCCTCTGACACGACACTTTGCAGGAAAATTAGATGGTTCCCAGGATCCCTTCTGCAGAAAAATTTCAAGGTAACGCTCAAAATAAAGCCTCAGAAAGTTTTAGCGGCTTGATCAGGCCAAAGACGGCTTAAAGAGGTCAAATGGATGAGACCACTCCAGGGTTTACTTTCTACATTTAGAAAGTTCTTCAGCTCTCTCAAAGCTACGAGAGGCCACAGAGGACCAAGAGGCAAGTTAGGCCATGCTGATAACATCCCTGAAGTTAATCTAAACTCAGGAAATTCACATCTTCCGAAAGTTCTTGGTACTCCAGGTACATGATAGGGACCTTTACAGTGCATAACCAGCATAATGCTGAGCAATGCCTTTGGATGAAGTAGATCAGTGGTCTCCAAAGTGGGGTGCGCAAGATAATCCATTGGGGCATGGCAATAAAATACTTTTGTACCACTAATATTTTTAAAATAACTTTTAATAAGTGTTTATTTCATTTTCATCTCATCCTTTTTTCATTTCTATTTTTATCTATATAACATGTTAGTAGGTAGCATATGTATATGATCTATAAATAAATAAATACACATATATTGGGGGTGCGTGCTCAAAAATTTTTTACTTATGGGGTGTGCAATCCAAGAAGTTTGGAGATCACTGAAGTAGATGATGCTAAGACCCATGATCGCCATGAGGTACCCGACCAGAAATGCCTGCGCTGTGTGTGTGATGCCTGAAAGGTTGGTACATGAGGAAGTACCAAAGACCTGTGTGATGATACAAAGACCTGTATGATTGATACCAGCCAGAGACCATCTGAAGCACTGACTGTATATCTTCGACGTCACCAGACCTCTCCAGTGGATGATAATCATAAACAGATGCACAGGGCAAGAGGTAAACATCAATGATCTGGACGTAGGAGATGAATGCAAGTTTGCTGATGATACTAAACTGGGAAGTGCTGTTGACTGTCTTGAGGGCTAAAAGACCTTGCAGAGGGATCTAGGTAGATTGGAGCCCTGGGCGGTAATCAATGGCATGAAATTTAACAAAAACAAATGACAAATTCTGCACCTGGGACAGAGTAACACTGGACACAGGTATAAATTGGGAGAGGAGTGGCTGGAGAGCAGCCCTTTAGAAAGGGATCGGGGGGGGCTGGCTGACAGCAGGCTCAATACAAGTCAGCAGGGTGCCCTGGCAGCCGAGAGGCCAAACCGCATCCTGGGGTGCATCAGACACAGTACAACCAGCCAGCAAAGAGAGGGGATTATCCTGCTGTATTTAGCGTTGGTGTGGCCTCACCTTGAGTACTGTGTGTGGTTCTGGGCCCCACAATTTAAGAAGGATGTGAAAGTACTTGAATGCATCCAGAGGAGGGCAACAAAGCTGGTGAAAGGGCTGGGAGGCGTGTCATCTGAGGAGGGGGTGAGGACTTTGGGTTTGCTAGTTTGGAGAAAAAGAGTCTGAGGGGGTGACCTCATTGCTCTCCACAGCTTCCTGCGGAGGCAAAGTGGAGAGGAAGGTGCTGATCTCTTCTCCCTGGTATCCAGTGACAGGATGCGTGGGAATGGTTCAAAGCTGTGTCAGGGGAGGTTCAGACTGGACATTAGGAAGCATTTCTTTAAGGAGCGGGTGGCCAAACACTGGAACAGGCTTCTTAGACGGGTGGTCGATGCCCCAAGCCTGTTAGTGTTCAAGAGGTATTTGGACAATGCCTTTAATAATATGCTTTAACTTCTGATCAGCCCTGAAGTGGTCAGGCAGTTGGACTAGACAATCGTTGTAGTCCCTTCCAACTGGAATAGTCTATTCTATTCTATTCTATTCTATCTGAAATCATATCAACAAATAAAGTGCAAATGTAGCTTTAGGCTGAGGGAAAACTTGGAAAATTTGACATTTCGATCTTCATGTGGAACTGCAGGGCCTTGATTCAGGTTGCCGTCAGGTTACCTAGGATGTCTCTGGGTAACCCCTTTCCAATGCTGGACTGCTTTTCAAGGTGAAAAAGGTTTCCTTTAAACACAGTCCTCTTGTTTCCCATCTTCCCACCCTGCACAACTATGAAGAGCCTGGCTCCCTCTTTTTCATAACACTCATAACAGGTACTGAACGGCTGTTGTTAGATTCCTTGGAAGCCTTCCTTCCTCCAGGATCAACAAATCCTCTTCCCTCAGCGGTTCCTCGCATGACATGTGCTAAAGCCACCAACCACCTTAGTATCCCTCCTCTGAACTTGCTCCAGTTTGTTTGCTCCAGTTTCCTGAACCAGGGGACCCAAAACTTCATGCAGTAGACTAGATGTGGTCTAATGAGTGCCAACTAGGGGAGAACAATCAATTCCCTTGATCTAGTGGCTATGGACCTGTTAACGCAACCCAGCATGCTGTTGATTTTATTTGCTGCCAGGGCATACTGCTTGTTTTATGTTCAGCTTGCTGCTCACGGGGTCCTCTAAGTGCTCTTCCACAGAGCTGTTTTCAAGACAATCACTTGACAGTCTGTATTTTTGCCAGAAGTGAAGGTACATCTGTTCTTGCTAAATTTCTTGCAATTCCTTTTGGCCCCATTCCTCCTGCCTAAGTCCTTCTGAAGGGCAGCCCTGCCTTTAGGCGTATTGACTGGTCCCCTCCATTTGGTGTCATCTGTGAAACTGACAAGAATGCACTCCCTTGCCCCTCCTCCAGGTCACTGATAAACATGGTGGGTCCTGGTATAGACCCCCACAGCACTCCACTTACTATTAACCTCCAAGTTGAAGACAACTGATTAGTCACTATCTTCTGAGGACAATTGTCCAACTGGTTTTTCACCCATCTAATTGTCCACTCATGCAGACCATAATGACCTAACTTAGATACAAGGATTTTGTGGGAAGCAATGCTGAAAGCCTTGCTAAAGTCAAGGTAAATGATATACCGTGCTCTCTCCCTGGACCATAAATCTAGTTAATTTATCGTAGAATCATAGAATGGGTTGGGTTGGAATGGACCTTGAAAGATTGTCTAGTCCAACCCCCCTGCCATTGCTCAAATCCCCCGCCAACCTGACCTTGAATACTTCCAATGATGGGACATCCACAACTTCTCTGGGCAACCTGTTCCCGTGACTCACCACCCCCATCATAAAAAGTTTCTTCTTTATAGCTAATCTAAATCTAAAATGCTTTTACAAGTATATTAATGACAAAAGGAGAGCCAAGGAGAATCTCCATCCTCTACTGGATGCGGGGGGGATCGTTGCCACCAAGGACAAGGATAAGGCTGAGGTACTTAAGGCCTTCTTTGCCTCAGTCTTTAGTAGTCAGAGCAGTTATCCTCAGGGTACTCAGCCCCCTGAGCTGGAAGACAGGGACAGCGAGCAGGATAAACCCCCCATAATCCAAGAGGAAGCAGTTAACGACCTGCTATGCCACCTGGACGCTCACAAGTCCATGGGGCCGGATGGGATCCACCCGAGGGTACTGAGGGAGCTGGCGGAGGAGCTTGCCAAGCCGCTCTCCATCATTTACCAGCAGTCCTGGTTAACTGGGGAGGTGTCGGACGACTGGAGGCTTGCCAATGTGACGCCCATCTACAAGAAGGGCCGGAAGGAGGATCCGGGGAACTACAGGCTGGTCAGCCTGACCTCGGTGCAGGGGAAGATTATGGAGTGGTTCGTTTTGAGGGTGCTCACGAGCCATGTGCGGGACAACCAGGGGATCAGGCCCAGCCAGCATGGGTTCATGGAAGGCAGGTCCTGCTTGACCAACCTGATCTCCTCCTATGACCAGGTGATCTGCTAATGGATGAGGGAAAGGCTGTGGATGTGGTCTACCTGGACTTCAGTAAAGCCTTTGACACTGTCTCCCACAGCATTCTCCTCGAGAAGCTGGTGGCTCACGGCCTAGACAGGTACACTCTTCGCTGGGTAAAAAACTGGCTGGACGGCCAAGCCCAGAGAGTTGTGGTCAACAGAGTTAAATCCAGTCAGCAGCCGGTCACGAGCAGTGTTCCCCAGGGCTCAGTACTGGGGCCGGTCCTGTTTCAATAATTTATCAATGATCTGGACAAGGGGATCGAGTGCTCCCTCAGTAAGTTTGCAGACGACACCAAGCTGCATGGGAGTGTTGATCTGCTGGAGGGTAGGAAGGCTCTGCAGAGGGACCTGGACAGGCTGGATCGATGGGCTGAGGCCAACTGTACGAGGCTCAACAAGGCCAAGTGCCGGGTCCTGCACTTTGGACACAACAACCCCAGGCAACGCTACAGGCTTGGGGAAGAGTGGCTGGAAAGCTGCCCAGCGGAGAAGGACCTGGGGGTGCTGGTCAACAGCCAGCTGAACATGAGCCGACAGTGTGCCCAGGTGGCCGAGAAGGCCAACGGCATCCTGGCCTGTATCAGAAATAGTGTGGCCAGCAGGAGTAAGGAGGTGATCGTGCCCCTGTTCTCGGCACTGGTGAGGCCGCACCTCGAATCCTGTGTTCAGTTTTGGGCCCCTCACTCCAAGAAGGACATGGAGGTGTTGGAGCGTGTCCAGAGGAGGGCAACGAAGCTGGTGAAGGGCCTGGAGCACAAGTCTGATGGGGAGCGGATGAGGGAACTGGGGTTGTTTAGTCTGGAGAAGAGGAGGCTGAGGAGAGACCTCATCGCGCTCTACAACTACCTGAAAGGAGGTTGTAGTGAGGTGGGTGTTGGTCTCTTCTGCCAAGTAACAAGCGATAGGACGAGAGGAAATGGCCTCAAGTTGCGCCAAGGGAGGTTTAGACTGCACATTAGGAGAAATTTCTTCACTGTAAGAGTGGTCAGGCCTTGGAACAGGCTGCCCAGGGAAGTGGTTGAGTCACCATCCCTGGAAGTATTTAAAAGACATGTAGATGAGGCGCCTAGGGACATGGTTTAGTGGGCATGGTGTGTTGGGTTGACGGTTGGACTCGATGATCTTAGAGGTCTTTTCCAACCTTAATGATTCTATGATTCCATGATAAATCTATCCTCTTTTAGTATAAAACCATTGCCACTTGTCCTGTCACCACAGGCCTTGGTAAAAAGTTGTTCTCTGTCTTCCTTAGAAGCCCCCTTTATAAGTTGAAAGGCCTCAATAAGGTCTCCCTGGAGCCTTCTCTTCTCCAGGCTGAACAACCCCAACTCCCTCAACCTTTCTTCAGAAGAGAAGTGTTCCAGTCCACTGATCATTTTCATGGCCCTCCTCTGGACCCGCTCTAACAGGTCTGTGTCCTTCTTGTACTGGGGACTCCAGAACTGGATGCAGTACTCCAAGTGGGGTCTTATGAGACCCCTTTGACCTGCTGGCTGTGCTTCTTTTGATGCAGCCCAGGGTACGACTGACTTTCTGGGCTGCAAGTGCACATTACTGGCACATGTCCAATTTTTCATCCACCAGGACCCCCAAGTTCTTCTCTGCAGGGCTGCTCTCAGTCCACAGATCCCCAGTCTGTACCGATTCTGGCGATTGCCCCAACACCAGTGCAGGGCCTTGCACTTGGCCTTGTTGAACTTCATGAGGTTCACATGAATCCACTCCTCAAGCCTGTCAAGGTCATTCTTGATGGCATCTCTTCCCTCAAGTGAATCAGCTGCACTACTTGGCTTGGTGTCATCTGCAAACTTGCTGAGGGTGCACTCGATCCCACTGTCTATATCATTGATGAAGATATTAAACAGTACTGGTCTCAATACGGACCCTTGAGGGACACCACTCATCACTAATCTCCATCTGGACATTGAGCCATTGACCACCACCCTCTGGATGTGACCATCCAACCAATTCCTCATCCGCCAAGCAGTCCATCCATCAAATCCATATCTCTCCGGTTTAGAGAGAAGGATGTTGTGGGGGACCATGTCAAAGACCTTACAGAAGTCCACATAGATGACATCAGTATCTCTTTGTCCTCCAGTCCCTGCCTTGAGATTCAGGGACCTGACAGATATGGAAAAAGTGATGCAAAAAAATTGTTGGGTAGCTCAGCCTTCTCCATGTTGGTTGTCACTAGATCTCCCCTCTTATTTACCAGGGGGGTACATTTTCTTTAATCTTCCTTTTCTGGCCAATGTACCTGTAGAAGCCCTTCTTATGGTTCTTTGCATCCCTTGCCAAATTCAGCTCCAACTGTGCCTTAGCTTTCCTGATCCCATCCCTACACATCCAGGCAGCATCCCTATGTTCTTCGCAGGATATGTGTCCCTGGTTCCACTGCCTGTGCATTTCCTTCTTACACTTTAATTTGACCAGGAGGTCCTTACTGAGCCATGCTCGTCACCTGCCTTCCTTGTCTGATTTCTTACACATGGGAATCAAAAGCTCTTATGCTCCAAGGAAAATTTCCTTAAAGAAGTGCCAGCCATATTCTGCTCCTTTATCCCTGAGGGCAGTTTCCCAGGGGCTCCCATCCACTAATTCCTTAAACAATTGAAAGTTTGCTCTCTCAAAATTCAGGGTCCTGACTCTACTCTTCACCTGGTCCATATCTCTCAAGATGGTGAATTCTACCAGGGCATGATCACTGCATCCCAAGCTGCCACCAGTCTTGACCTCTCTATTTAGTCCTTCCAAGTTGTTTAGCAACAGGTCTAGTAACGCTTCTCTGGTCAGGCTGTCTATCACCTGGATTAAGAAATTATCCTCAATGCATTCCAAGAGTCTCCTGGACTGCTCACAGCTTGCTGCTCTGCTTTTCCAGCAGATGTCAGGGTGACTGAAGTCCTCCAGCAGGATCAGTGTGATGCTTCCTCTAGTTGAAGCAAGAACGCTTTGTCAACATCCTCCTCTTGACTGGATGGCCTGTAGTAAACACCAACCATGAGGTCTCCTTTGTTGGCTTGGCCATTAATTTTTATCCACAAGTTCTCAACTTGTTTGTTGCTGTTTTTCAAAGACAGTAATAGGCAGTCAGGTTGATCATGTTGATCAGGTTTTACCCTTGGTACATGCAGCCTGACTTTTCCCAAATTACCTTCGTCTCCTCTATGTGGCCTGAAAAGTGTTCCAAGAGGAGTAGCTCCTTCATTTTCTAGGATTCTTTGTGTCATTTGAGATGCCAGAGTTTATGTAGGGAATCAGTACAAGACTGATAGAGAGAGTGCAGGACCCAGCAGAAAGTCGAGTGGCAAAGTATGATATCCGGGGGTTATTCTGAGGCATTCATCGTTGCCATGCACATCTCTGCGGGCAGGTGAACCCTGATGTTAGGTTACACATGGTAACTGTTCACTGTTGCACTTCCTTTATTCTTTTGAGCCAATGTTCCAGTCCCAATCTTCATGCCTTTTAAGACCAAAAATATTACTTGGAAGACAGGAATCAAGACACACTGAAAAGTTTACAGTAGTGTTCAAACAGTGAAGGATGCAGAGAGGGGACTAGGAGATCATGAGATCACCTGGAGTGTCAAAACTGTGTGACAAAGTAGTGTTTCTGAGATCATGGCTAACACCTCCCAAAGACTTCCAGTCCCCCTCAGGTCCCTGCACAGACAGATTGAGCTGAGAGCTGGGAATTCTGACTGAGATCATCTCACTGATTTACTTGAAAAGGTTAAAGCAGAGTATCACATTGGCATTTTCTGGCTTTACATGGAATAAATACAGCAGAATTTTACTTTGAATCTCTACTCATGAGCGGTACAGAGCTCCAGGGACTACGTTGAACAAATCCTGAGAAAGAAAGCCTCCCATTTCATGCCTGAAAGCCAAGAATATGAAAATGCATCGCTCACTTGAATAGTAATTCAGATTGGCTCTGCCTGTCAGTTCAGACTCAAAAGAAGGACTGAGCGATTTGAGCCATCTTATCCAGTAGGCAGCAGAGGGAGCAGAGGGAGGAAAGTCGGGTCAAGAGCAGACAGGAGCCATGAATGGTAGGGCTGGAGAATGGGAGACCTGTGAAAGGAAGAGCTGGTCCAAAGACCAGCACACTAAGTTCTTCATTCATTTCATTAACCTGTTTGAAAAGCTTACTGTAGGAGAAGTGCAAAGGCAGACAGAACAGGAGATGCAGAGCTCTAATGCTTCCGGTATCAAGGGTTGGGTTCCACACCATCTTCCTCTTGAGGCTGATTTTCACTGGTCAAGTGTGGTGTGTCTCAGCTTGGGCAAGATGGTTTCCACAATAAACAGTTGAATATTCTTTTCAAATTGATCTGACCAGACTGCTGATATTTACTATGCCAATACCAGAACATGACCCCGTAACCCTGAGGCTATTTCCATTTTTAGTGGTGAACTGATAGAGTTGGACTGTCCTTCACACCTGTTTTTTGATGTAATTCATGTCTTTAGGAGACATCTATTCCTTCCTGTTGCAATAAAAGGAGTTTAGGATAATTGGCTTAGACCTGTACTTCTGACATTTTGGACCCCTTTAGAGAGATGAAGGCTAAGAATGATCAGGGGGAAGAAAAAAAAAAACAAACCAAAACAAAACAAAAATTGCACCTTTCATTGTGAAGTTGACCTAAAATGCTTGTTGTATGAGAACAGCTGCCCCACCTGAAAGATGAGAGAGCTCTTTCATTGATCGTAAGCCTGGGATGGCTAACTTCATTTCCCTACTTAAACACCTACTCTTTGATTGGGTGAATTCTGCCCCTAGACTCAAGATGGGGGAGAAGTTGGGGGAAGAGCAGAAGGGATAAGAAATATGAAGTAGAAGACAAAGCCTTTCTCTGGTGAGTTTGTTAGGGCAATTTTAGTTGGACACAAAGAGGCTCAACCAGCAGGATATGCGTATCTTAAAGTATAAAGCAATCATTTTTATCAAGCGCACATGAAAGATAGCTAGGGTATAACAAGCCATTATGCTTATGTCCCCCGATACAGCACTCCAAGAGTCTGTGCTGGTGAGGTAAGCATCAGTCAGAAGAATTAGCCTCCACAACTCCCTGGAATGTATCCTTGGGTCAGGGCAATTGAGGCTTATTGGTACACTCGTGGCCCTGACACTTAGTGCTGCAGAGTTATGGTCTGCCACAAACTCCATCAACACTGATGACACTGTGTATTGGGTTTACACGGCAAGGATTTGGTAGCAAAGGGGCTCCAGGGCTGGCTTCTGTGAGAAGATGCCAGAAGCTGTCCCTATGTTGGACAGACCAATTCCAGCCGTGGCCACCTCCAAGACGAACCCACTGCTGGCCAAAGCTGAGCCAATCAGTGATAATGGTAGCGCCTCTGTGATAACATACTTAAGAAGGGGTAAAAACTGCTGTGCAACAGCAACAGGGAGAGAGCAGTGAGAATATGTGAGAGAAACAACTCTGCAGATACCATGGTCAGGGAAGAAGGAGGGGCAGGAGGTGTTCCAGGCACCGGAGCAGATATTCCCCTGCAGCCCATGGTGAAGACCATGGTGTGGCAGGTTGTCCCCCTGCAGCCCATGGAGGTCCATGGTGGAGCAGATACCCACCCTGCAGATATCGTGGAGGACGCCACGCCAGAGCAAGGGTATGACCCCTGAAGGAAGCTGTGACCCCATGGAGACCTCACGCTGGAGCAGGCTCTTGGCAGGTCTTGTGGCTCCATGGAGAGGAGCCCACACTGGAGCAGGTTTTCTAGCAGGACCTGTGCCCCACCGGGGACCCATGCTGGAGCAGTCCATTCCCAAAGGACTGCACCCCATGGAAAAGACCCATGCCAGAGGAGTTTGTGAAGAACTGCAGCCCGTGAGAAGGACCCATGTTGGAGGAGTTTGTGAAGGACTGTCTCCCATGGGTGGGACCTCATGCTGGAGCAGGGGAAGAGCATGAGGAGGAAAGAGCGGCAGAGACAACGTATTATGAACTGGCAGCAATCCCCATTCCCCCTGACCCTGCGCCGCTCAGGGAAAAGAGGTAGAGAATTCAGGAGTGAAGTTGAGCCTAGGAAGAAGGAAGGGGTGGGGCGAAGGTGTTTTTAGATTTGTTCTTATTTCTCATTGTCCTACTCTGCTTTGATTGGCAATAAATTAAATTAATTTCCCCAAGTTGAGTCTGTTTTGCCTGTGATGGTAATTGCTGAGTGATCTCCCTGTCCTTATCTCGACCCATGAGCCTTTCGTCATATTTTCTCTCCCCTGTCCAGCTGAGGAAGGGGAGTGATAGAGTGGCTTGGTGGGCACCTGCCAGCTAGCCAACGTCAACCCATCACACACTGGTGATGGACTGAATGGATTGATGATTCCTGCCCAGCCCCTGACTAGCCTGACTTGCATCCCTCCTTCTTTTTAGATTTTAGAACTTTTGTGCAGTTTTTGTGTGGTTTTGAATCCTTGAGTTAGCGATGATAACACTTCCCCAACTCCGCTTCTGTCCGTAATCGGACAGTACTCCTTTCTTCTCTATAGACTTCCTCACAGATTTTTTGTAGTTGTCTGAGTGATAATTACACAGCTGTGCCATAACACAGCTGTGTCTTAGATCCTTAGATCCTGGCTAGGGTGGGGGCTTACAGCGGGCTCTGCAGACATAGGATTGCAGCTCTCTCCCCTGATGGCCTGGTATCTTCTGATCATCAGCGCTATCTATTTGGTCAATATTAGAGTCTGGTATGAGGCCAAGTCTCTGCTTACACCCCTAACTAGCAGGCTGCAGACACCAAAAGACCTAAGCTCTTCTTAGTGACAGTGTCTGTGGCTAAACGCCATCTTACCCCTACTTCCATGGTTCATTCATTCATGTTGTCATTCTGCTCAGGTCTTGAGCCGTGATGCTTTAGCTTTGCTAAACAAGCCAGCTGCAATAATAAACATTTGACAATACCATGAAAATTTATTATCTCAGTATTTTAAAAATTAAGTTGTCAGAGTCTCTCTCCAGCATAAACATTCAAATGCAATTTTATGTGTGCATACTATAAAACAATATATCATTTAATAGCTTTAAATACACAAAAATATTGATGTTAAATGTTTGCTATTCAGTGATAGCAACTATGCAATTGCATATGATGTTCTAATGCATACCTAAAATAAATTTGTCATATCTTGTTGCAAACACCAGCGAGCTATACAAATATCAGCAGTTTGTAGTAATAACATCATTAGTTCTTTTGCTATCCATTGAGCAGTTTGCCCTATTGTCAGTCATGTCATTCACAGAGCCCCAAAAATCTCTCATTCTACCTTTTCTTTTATTAACTAATCTTCCCTCCAATGACGTACAGTTTTCTGTGATCTTTTGTTGTTAATTTGCTTCGTTCCCTTTAGTTTCATCTTTCCCTTCTGGCAAATCAGTAAATTTTATATTTTGCAAGAAATAAAAATAAATTGAAAAAGGTCATGGGTCAAGATAAAGACCAGATCACTTACCAATTACAATCATGGGTAAACCAGACTTGACTTTGGGACAATTAATTTAATTTCTTGCCGTTAAAATAGAATACAATGATGAGAAACAGAGACAAAAAAACCCTTCTGCCCATCCCCCTCTTCTTCCCAGGCTCAAATTCACTCCTTCACTCCTGACTTCTCGACCTCCGACCCAACTCTAAGACACAGGGGGGATGGGGAATGGGGGCTGTGATCAGTTTGTAACATTTCGTTTCTGCCACTCATTCCTCCTCACACTTTTCCCTGCTCCAGCATGGGGTTGCTCTCATGGGCTGCAGTCCTTCAAGATAAACGTGCTCCACCGTGGGCTCTCCACAGGCCACAGTTCCTTCAAGGCATATCCACCAGCTCCACTGTGGTCTCATTCATGGGCTTCAGTGTGGATATCTGCTCTAGAGTGGTCCTCTTCACAGACTGCAGGGAAATACTTGCCCCACCGTGGTCTTTCCCACGGACAGCAGGGGAATATGTGGTCTGGCACCTGGAGCACCTCCCTCTCCTTCTCGGGCCTTGGTGTTCACAGGATTGTTTCTCACTTTGTTTTTCCTCACTCCTCACTGCCATGCAGCATTTTGCCCTTTTAGAAATATTTTTTCGGAGAGGTGCCACCAGCTTTGCTGATTGGCTCAACGCTGGTCTGAGGTGGGTCCATTGACAAGCTGGCTGGAACTGTCTGTGTCTAGCATGAGGGCAGCATGAAGGCAGCCCCTGGCCTCTTCTCATGGAGGCCACGCTGCTAAACACCACCTCCCTACTGAACACCACTTCCATTTCCTACTCTGGTTGTGTCACCCAAATCTTTGTTTTCTGTGCTGCAACCAGCTTAACCTTTCTCACCACGATGACCTATGACTGTTAGGTCACTATCTGCAAACCACCGAACTATGAGTCATGAACAGGAAACCTTGCACGCCGATGGTAACCAGAGGATGGATTACAGCTGTTTTCGACTCTGCGTTGCACACTGACAATACTGTAGAATCATAGAATCACAGAATGATTGAAGTGAGAAGGGACCTCCAGTGGTCATCTGATCCAACCCCCCTGCTCAAGCAGGGCCACCTACAGCCAGCTGCTCAGGACAAATTCCAGATGGTTTTTTAATATCTCCAAGCATGGAGACTCCACAATATCTCTGGGCAACCTGTACAGGTGCTCGGTCACCCTCACAGTAAAACATGTTTCCTTATGTTCAGACAGAACCTCTCGTGTTTCAGTTTGTGCCCATTGCGTCTTGTACTGTCATTGGACACCACTGAAAAGAACCTGACTCTGTCCCCTTTACACCTTACCTGAAGGTATTTATATACATGCATAGGATCCCACCAGAGCCTTCTCTTCTCCAGGGTAAACAGTCACAGCTCTCTCAGCCATTCCTGATAGGAGAGATGTTCCAGTCCTTCATCATCTCCATGTCACTTTGTTAGACTCTCCCCAGTATGTCTACGTCTCTCTTTAACTGGGGAGCCCAGAACTGCCCACAGTACTCCAGGTGTGGCCTCACCAGTGCTGAGTAGAGGGGAAGGATCACCTCCCTCAACCTCCTGGAAACACTCATAGAATCATAGAATCATAGAATATTTCAGGTTGGAAAGGACCTTTAAGGATCATGTAGTCCAAACCCCCTGCAATGAGCAGGGACATCTTCAACTAGATCAGGTTGCTCGGAGTGCTGTCCAACCTGACCTTGAGTGTTTCCAGGGATGGGGCATCTACCACTTCTCTGGGCAATCTGTTCCAGTGTTTCACCACCCTCATCGTAAAAAATTTCTTCCTTATATCTAGTCTGAATCTACCCTCTTTTAGTTTAAAACCATTCCCCTTTGTCCTGTCGCAACAGGCCCTACTAAAAAGTCTGTCCCCATCTTTCTCATAAGCCCCCTTTAAGTACTGAAAGGCCGCAATAAGGTCTCCCCAAAGCCGCCTCTTCTCCAGGCTGAACAACCCCAACTCTCTCAGCCTTTCTTCATAGGAGAGGCGTTCCATCCCTCTGATGGTCTTGTGGCCTCCTCTAGACCCACTCCAACAGGTCCATGTCTTTCTTGTGCTGAGGGCTCCAGAGCTGGATGCAGTACTGCAGGGGGGGTCTCACCAGCGCAGAGTAGAGGGGCAGAATCATCTCCCTCGACCTGCCAGCCACGCTGCTTTTCATGCAGCCCAGGATACGGTTGGCCTTCTGGGCTGTGAGCGCACATTGCCAGCTCATGTCCAGCTTTTTGTCCACCAGTACCCCCAAGCCCTTCTCCACAGGGCTGCTCTTAATCTCTTCATCCCCCAGCGTGTACTGATACTGGGGATTGCCCCGACCCAGGTGCAGGACCTTGCACTTGGCCTTGTTGAACCTCATGAGGTTCACATGGGCCCACTTCTTGAGCTTGTCCAGGTCCCTCTGAATGTGTCACCATCCCTCAGGCGTGTCAACCGCACCACTCAGCTTGGTGTCGTCTGCAAACTTGCTGAGGGTGCACTCGATCCCACTGTCTATGTCATTGATTAAGATATTAAACAGTACTGGTCCCAATACGGACCCCCAAGGGACACCACTTATCACTGATCTCCATCTGGACATTGAGCCATTGACCACCACCCTCTGGATGCGATCATCCAACCAATTCCTCATCCACCAAGCAGTCCATCCATCAAATCCATATCTCTCCGGTTTAGAGAGAAGGATGTTGTGGGGGACCGTGTCAAAGACCTTACAGAGGTCCACATAGATGACATCAGTAGCTCTTCCCTTGTCCACTGATGTAGTCACTCCATCATAGAAGGCCACTAAGCTGGTCAGGCAAGACTTGCCCTTGGTGAAGCCTTGCTGAAGTCTTGAATCACCTCCCTGTCCTCCATGTGCCTTAGCATAGCTTCTAGGAGCTTCTAGGAGCTGTTCCATGGTCTTCCCAGGCACAGAGGTGAGGCTGACAGGTTGGTAGTTCCCAGGGTCCTCCTTTCTACCCTTTTTAAAAATGGGTGCAATGTTTCCCTTTTTCCAGTCACTGGGGACTTCACCTGACTGCCATGACTTTTCAAGTGTCATGGAGAATGGCATCAGCCAATTCCCTCAGGACTCGGATGCATCTTGTCAGGTCCCATAGACTTATGTATGTTCAGGTTCCTCAGGTAGTCACGAACCTGATCTTCTCTTACAGGGGGAGGGACTTTGTTCCCTGTTTTGCGGTCCATCCACTCGAGAGGTGTGGGAAGAGAGGTTGCCAGTGAAGACTGAGGCAAAAAATTGTTGAGTACCTCAGCTTTCTCCTCGTCCGTTGTTACCAGTTTGCCAGTCGTGTTCTTCACAACTTCAGGGGGGGTATGCTTTCTTTGACCTTCCTTTTCTGGCTGACATAGCTGTAGAAGCCCTTATTATTCTTTGCGTCCCTTGCCAAGTTCAACTCCAGCCATGCCTTGGCCTTCCTGACACCATCCCTACACAACCGGGCAGCGTCCCTGTACTCTTCCCAGGATCCCTGTCCCTGCTTCCACTGCTTGTGCATTTCCTTCTTGCCCTTTAGTTTGACCAGCAGGTCTCGACTCATCCATGCCAGTCTCTTGCCTTCCTTTCCTGATTTCTTACACCTGGGGATTGAGAGCTCTTGCTCCTAATGGAACTGCTCCTAATGCAGCCCAGGACACCATTAGCCGCCTTTGCTGTAAGGCCACATTATGAGTCTGTTCCTTCATTTCATGTGTAGAAATCATTTCATGCCTTTAAGGATGCATCTCACTTGCAGCTGGGTTTTGTAATACCAGTGTCTCCGTGTGAGTTATGCCTCTATGCTTCAAATATACTCAATGGAGAGCAAGAAAATGAAAGGACGTGAGGGAGACATTCAGGTCCCCATAGCAAGAACACCTATATTTGATCAGCTGAATCATTTCTTCGGCTCCACTGGTTGTTCTGACCGTTGGTTGCCTGACTCACAAATAAACACCAGGATTTGGGTGCCCAGACATAGGTCCGTTAATCTCTCCTCAGGTCAACTCGGAGGAGTCCCGCCCAAGAACATCCACAGAAGGTCAGACGGAAGCCTCACCTTGCTTGGTAACTTGATTCTTTAGACAACCATTAGTGTATAGGCAAGACTAGAAGAATAAGTCAACGTATACTGCTAAGGCTACAGAATATTTTGCTAGCCTCCAGAAACTTGTGCAGCAGAATATACTGTCATTCTTAGACATCATAGCTCATTTAATTCCTGTGACTGTGTTGACTGGACCTGCAGGGATAATAATGAAGATTTAAATGCCCAATTTACATCTTCATTTGGATACCTAGAGTTAAGTATCCTCACCTTCACCTGATTCTTGCCCATGCTGACTACACAGCTGAATCATGCTGTCCCCTGTCATGAAGAGTTCTTCACTGACTATAAAGTAACAGCAGATATTTTGAACACGTGAAGACATCTACATTGGGGTGTCTTCATCAGCAAATGGAAGTTAAGCATTGGGCTTTTTCTTACTAAAAGAACTAGGAAAGGAAAATATGTTTTGTCCTCATTTTGGTGAAAATAGATTCTTCCCTACAAATTCTCCTGGGGTTTATCTTTCCCAGAAAGAAATGGATTTTCTTTAGTGCTGTCAAAGAAGTCTTCTGTTCACCCTGGGCACCTGGTCCTCTGAATGTCCACAGGGTAGAACTGACTGTTAATTACTTGTCTCCCTCTGGAGTGAACAAACACATTTGTGGAGTAGACCACTCCAGCAATCCCTTTCAAGAGGCAGTGTGAATAAGACTGGAACAGGTTTTGTTCTTTCTGCTCTACGCAGTCAGCTGACACTACCTAGGAAAGCTCTGCAGTGTCAAACACCTGCAATGGCTCTCAGGCAATACCCTCAGCGCTACAATGCAAACCCTCAGCTCCATGTCATGGAAGCTTTCTCCTGGTTTTGCTTTGTTTGGGTTTGGGTTTTTTGGTGACTAAGCATAGCCCTCATAATAGTTTAGGATTTTTGAACAGGGGGAAAAAGGTCCCTACACACAGGCACACATAAATTTAGGGCCACAGATGCACCATGTGATATTCAGAATAGATGCTCAAACAAGTGCTACACAGTGGTGGGATGTCCCACCATGCAATGTCTTAGGAGGTGGAAGTCATTCCTTCCTGGGAACTGTTCTGTCAGTTTGAAGAAGGTATTAGCTTTGCTACAGTGAGAGCCCATTTAGTACAATAGGAGTAGGTGGGTGGGTCAAAACAGTGTGTGCTCTGCTACTCGAGAGGAGATGCCACTGTACAAAGTGAATGTGCAAAGGGTTCGTACAAAGTGAAACAGTTCACGTCCATCTAAGCTGTTCCATAAGCTGAAATAATACAGTTAGAGGGGATAATTTAGAGATTCTCTTCTGAATCACACCCCTACCCCAAAGTAAACCAGGACAGGTAGACACTGCCACTGCCTGTGCTGGGAGAAGTCCACCACAGTAGCTTATCTTTAGTCATCCATCTTCAGCGAAAAGAACATGACCAAGCATCTTTTCTATTTACAAAGACAGAAATGAGGGAACACTGGAAAAAGTGAGTGCAACAGAGGTGTTGGAGCTGAAGTTTCTCCACTTCTTCAGCTGTATAAACACAACCTGGTTTCCTGCACAACAAGAAAAGGATTGTTACTAACCATTCCCATCCACAAGATAGGAATCTGGGTTGCACTAGGAGAATGAGTCAGGTGACAAAATGTAGGTATCTAGGGCCACTGGACTTGCCTTGGGATAGCTAAGTGGGCCTCTACATGTCACTCCAGAAGAACAAAAGTCCTCTTTCTGCTCTTTCTGGCCCGGGCCCACTGGATTGTCTTCAGGTATCCTGAGACTTTACAAAGGGTATTGGGCACCTCTCCGCAGGAAACCAAAACCTCACGTAGAACCTAGATAGCTGTCTCTGAAGTAGAAATGTACCTGCCAGTCAGACAAACCATGCCTGGAACTCAGATGGCTCTATTGTCTGGACCTCCAATGACTATTGGGAAATGTGCTTATAGATGCCTTAATGTAGATTTCTTCTTTCTGAAGTAAATCCTGCCCTTGAAGTTCTAATCTGATGAATTCCACCCTTTCTGAACTTCCAACAATGCTGTAGGTCCCCAAATGCAGTTTAAACATTGTGCCTGTCAAAGACATCAGTGTAGGCCCTAAGAAACGAGCATTGGGTCCAAAACAAAACCAGAGAATGAACACAGAAAATGGAAAATACAACTTCCCTGGTTCTCCCCCAACAATCGACAAGTGGCATTTCAGCATAAAGCAGGCAGTTTCTAATTATCTTGTGTGATATACAGTCTGCCTTCATCATCTGAAGTGCACATTGCTGAGACGGGTTCAACACCTCGTTCACCAGGCCTCCAGCCTGTCCTCGGGAGGGGGCTTATTTTGTCCCAGGCGCAGGACTTTGCAAATGACTAGCTATAATGAAATTACAACAGGCTCTCGTATTATGTGAACACTGTAAGAAAGGCTTTTGGTGGATTTCAGCTAGATCCACTAAATTCACTCAAAATACACTCAAGTCCAAGCTGCCTGTGTAGGCTCTCTCAAAAGTCAGTCTGCTGAGAACATCAACTGGAGTCTTGTGCACTTTTCTAGAAAGGTCAGAACATGCAAGGCTTGGAGAAGAAAGCTACTTTAGTCGTTCCCTGAAATAAGTACTGATACCCAAAAGTGAAATGTTATGAATGCTTTAATAATAAAAGCAAGAAACAAGCAATAAACTTCAGAAGGAAACACTACTTCACTCCACCAAAAGATTTTTTTTACAATCCATCCATTTTTAACTGTAAAAAAATGTTGCTATTTACCTCTTTCCTCATGTTTTGCTCATGATTATTTTTTTGCTTTGTTTTGCTGACAATTGTTCTTAGCATTCTTTTGGCTATAAATAGTATATGAATTTGACATTTCTAAAAATATCCATCCCTTCATTCCATTGTGTAAACATTCCTTATTCTAATTGTCCCTGAAAATTTCTATCACCTGCCCATCTCTCCACTGAGCCAGCTCTTTTCAGGGTTCGTGTCCTGAGGAAACTGGAGTTCAGTGGGACCAGAGTAAAAGATAGGACTTTTTTTTAATTAAGATTTTTTCTTTCTTTCATTAAAAAAGGCCTTGAAATTCTTTTGCAATGATGATGAATATTCCTCCTGTTTCTGTGCATAGTTAGTACAACAGGTAAAGGCAGTGCTAATTAGAGCAGACAAAGGCTTTGCAAATAAAGCCTTTGACACTGCTGTGGGCTGCAGTGACAAGAGAATAGACTGTAATGAGAACTGTCTTACTCCCAGAGCATGAATCAAAGTTTGACTCTGGCCACTCGTTGCTTGACCACAAAAATATTTTCCTCTCTCTGCCCGATTCCCACCAGGATATAAGCTGGACTAATTTCCTTTCAAAATGTCTTCCCTTCCATTCTTCTTGTCATACATAATTAAAACAAATGACAAACAGAAATCATGCTGTACGTATTCATTGAAACACATCTGAGAGCTCCCTAATTAGCTACACAATGCTTACAACTCTCCGGGGAGCGGCAGAAAACCGAACGCAGAGCTCATTGTGGCTGTCAGCATTTTAACGAGCCCCTTGAGGAATGTGGTGCTACCTCTCTGTCACTTTGTAGCTGTGGCAAAATCTGGCAAGGTGCCTTGAAGAAATGACAGGCAGAAGCAGAAAGAAAAGTTACTTGGAGTTTTAATGGAGCCCAGTGTGAGATGCGAGACCAGAAACCTACTTGGACAATGTGTTCCCACTGGGGTTCATTAGAGCAGAAACTCACAGACTTTGATTACAGGCAGCACAGAAAGCCATAGACTTCTCCTGTATCAAACTTCCCTTACAGAAGTCAAACAGCAAACCCCAGGTACCGGGAAGGTGGTCCTTTCAGTCAGTGATCCCCACACACGGCATGTGGAAAGGAAATGCCATGGACCCACCTCTCCAAACCTGCTCTTCCAAGGCACTGGCAGATGCACAGGTCCTGCTCTCCCTGCTTCAGTTATAGTGATCAGCCAAGACACCGTGACTGCAACACACATTGCTGACACATTCATGAACCACAAGCCTGCTGACAGGCTCCATCCTAACTCACACTCCCTCCTTCCACCCCGATCAGCGTCATCTCTGGATTCAAACACCTTCAGCCTTAAATGTTGCACCTCAGCCCCCACCCTCTGTTACATTAGGCCTTGAGCACCTCCTTCTCTCCTCCATGACATCAAAATCATGAGCTTAATGGCTTCTCTTGATGTCCATGTATCCCACTACCTCTTGCCAGAGCTCTGGTAATGCTCCAGGTAAGGAACTACAATAGCCTACCTTGTGACTGATGTAAGAACAAATTCCAGCAATGTTCATTATCTCCTTCTTACAGTGGAGATACAAAACCAGACTGAACAAAGGACCCTTTGGCACCGCCCCTCTGCTTCCCAAGTTCTGCTCCTTGCCACTCACGGAGTACACTCACACATGATCCCCTCTCACCATCGCTGAATCAGCATTTGTTTACTCTTTTGGAGTGAAACACCAAATCTACCTCAAAAAATCTGCCTCATCAAATCTACATCAAATCTTCCTCAAAAGCAGAATACGGGCTTGCAAACAGTTTGAGATGCCCTGGAGTATCCCACCTGGCATCCAGCAGCCTATTCAGAAGAGTGTGGTTTTCGTGTAGTTTCTACATCATATTTAGTGGCCTGATGAGAATGTCCAGGTACCCCAGGGCACCTCAAATGTTTGGACAGGTGAACTGAGCTCTGTACAGCTGTGTTAGGCAACCCAAAGATGGGTATAAGGATTTGCATGAATTCCAGAAGCTAAACAGAGTTCATTCCATCCTGGCTGCTGGAATGGTCACAACTAGACCACAAGAGCTGGCCTGAGGATTATCTTTTCAATCTGTAGTACAACAAAGATGATACATAAGTCTGAAGTTGGCTCTAGCTATAGTCCTGGAGAGAAAGAAACACCTCCAGAAGACAGCTCTTTCCACATCTCCTTGAGACATCCCTTGCCACTACACTCATCAGGCACGCTTTTCTCTGCTACATGTCTAGATTTGCAGCATTGTTATTTTTAAGCTGCACTGTGGCTGACCTTTACTTGTCACATTCCCCAGTCCCTCCAGATGCATGGGGTGCAACCAGGGCGTGAATCACGTAAGTTTTCACTCCATTCCTGAATTCCAAGTTCCGACTGTTCACAACGAGGCAAACTTCATTCACTCCTCGGCTCCCATAAATCCACAAATTCCCTCTGTGTTGTGGTGGGACGCTCCAGCCTGTTTGTTCCGGGGACCACAACCGCAAACAGGAACAAAACCGCATCATTTGGCTCCCTCTACAGTTCTCCATCAGTATCGCAGACAGTCTTGCAAATCCAGACACTGCTGTTCACATTTACACATATCATAATTGTTAAAACAGTTTCCCACATTTTCCTTGTTCATCCTTTCACAACTACTGTGGTAATAGAAGTTCTTCTTGTGCCCTTGCAAAGCTGAACCTGAGGTGAGCACTGGCTTTCCTAACACCGTCCTTACATGCCCTGGCACTGTTTCTAAACCTTATTTTGTAGCCTGTGTGCCACCTTTTTGCATTGGAGCTCTGTCATGAGCTCCCTGCATCGGCAAGCCACTCTCCTGGTAGGCCTGCTTGTTTTCCAGAGTATCAGGATGAACTGTTCTTGCACTGGGAACAATGCTGTTCTCAAAGACCTACCAGGTTTCCTGAGCTCCACAAGCACCACCTGCCTGTTACGTAGCAGAATGTACATATCTCTAGCTGGATCAGCTGTCTGGAAAGACACTGGAGGTTCATATTTCTCCCCAGCTTAGACCGTGAGTTCAGGTGAGACATTCAGGGAACCATTCAGGTGTCAAAACATAAGTGTCCAGTATAGATGTAGACAGTCTAAGGTTTCTCAAGCATATGTATGGGGCTTTCAGTTATGGTGCAAGGCCTCCAGAAGTCACTTTCTGGACAAGTGGCTGGACGTCACATAGGGAGGATGAACTTCCTATGCTTAGGAACGTGAAATGTTTCTCCAACTTAGGTGAGATGATTGTTTCAGCACCAAGGGATACACTTTCAGCCATCACCATGTTAAATCGCTTAAGCTATGTATTTTTTGAAGTAAATTCTATGTGCTAGGGCCTGTTTTCTGGCCCAGAGGCCAGCTGACATAGTCTGGCCACATCCATTCTACCAAACCCTCCTAGCCGCCAAAATTAAGATGCCACACCCGAATTGCCTGCTGGGAGTAGACTTTAGCTCATGCTAAATCCTGACTTGTTCCTGGGGGTTCCCCTGGACTGCTTACCAGTCCCAGGAACATGCCAACAGTTTAGGAGTGCAGACCCTTGTGTTCCACCGCATAGGAGTGTGGAATTACCACTGCAGCAGCAACAATTCTTTTTCACCATGGTCCTAGGGCTATCATTAAGACATTGCCTGAATTACATCTATTTACACAAGTGAAAACCTGGGTCTTAAAAATGCGGTGGGAAAGAAGGAAAGCAAGAGAAAAGGCAAAGGATTCCGGCAATACCAGGAAAACGCTTTTGAATCTTGTTGGCCTTCAGATGGCAGATAAGGGTAAAAAAACCCAATGGGACACTGTCTTACGGGTCTGGAGAAAGAAGTAGCTTGGAAACAGGCAGACGGCAAAATAAGGATACCTGATGGGAATAATAAAAGACATCGATTCATATATTTGCCTTATCTTTAAAAATGAGAGTAAGAGCACCAAATTGTCACCTTCATTGTTGTTGTTTCCAGCACTTCTTCAAGAGTTTCTTCACTGTGTCCTAGGATTCTGAAGAGTGGCCAGCTCTTGCTTTGACATCATTTGGTGTCCCCTAACTCTACATCTGTTTTTCACCAGAATGGATTAGCTAGTTTCAACTCTGCCTTTTCAAAGTCAGTATTCTTTTTCAGATGAAGAAAATTCTGAGAGCAGAACCAACAAGCTTGTTAGTAGTTAAGTTGCTCAACCACCAGGCTGGGAGCAATGTCAGTTCCTGGAGAGAGTCATCTGGTGACATTTTAATGCCTATGGCTGTCCCATTTGGCCTACAGCTACCACTCCAGAAGGGCACGTTTCCTCTAGATCATATGTCATAGCTGCCAGCCCCATGCAGATATTTTCAATACCCTAAAATATTGCTCAAGACCTGTGTTTAGGGACTAAAATGGCACTCTAGGTACGCCTAATGTGGTGTGGGTGCCTAAACTCCCCTTCTAGTCATGGGAGAGCTTCCAAACACAGTCACTGCAGCTGAGAGTTGTTCAGCACTGCCCAAGCAGACAACGTGTGGCTGGATGAACTGTTCTCTGAACTCAGCCATGGCAGTGACTAAATCCCCACGGACAACACTGTGAATTCAGATTCCATGGCTGCCATGGAGATTGTATCATGAAATGTGTGCATTTGGATGTCCTCATCCAGTGCTAAATGCTACCAAAGACACTGCCGTGTCCTTGTTGGAACGAACCTTGGGATTGTGACTCACTCAATAGTTATGAGATGGAAAAGGCTTCCTGCTGAAGGCAACTGGGTTCCCTCTGGTACTCTTAGGTTCTCTGGGTGTTGGAGACATGGTCCTGATTCCTGATGTGGGGTTGTAGGGTTCCTTCCCAAAGTCCTTCTGGAACTCTGGGTACCCCCCAATGTTCTTAAGTGTCCCTAGTTACAGGATTTGGTAGGGAATACCTTGCGGATGAGTAGCCCATTCCAACCGCACTGCCATTTTCTGATTTGCTGTCACCATTTTTGGCACTCCCAATGACCTTGATATGGACAGGGAACACTGAATTATAGAGTTTCTTGTGGCATTTTAGACACAGGGAGTGTCCTGCCTCGCCTTCAGCTGCTGCTGTGTATGGATACAAATCTACTCTGAATCCTGCGATGTATGTGCCAGCTCCGTGCCGTCAACCACGACCAGCTCAAATGACTCCAGATGTCTGTGTTTCAGCAAATGACATTTGCCTGGCCAGACTACTGCAGAAGAGTTTAGAGTCTGTAGAAGCATGCCACCCAGCACCCAAGGGCTAGCCAGAGATTGCTCTCTGGAACTGATGCTTTGTCTGTGAAGACAGAGGTTACAGCGTAGACATCAGCACTGGTGAGGCCTCACCTGGAGTACTGCGTCCAGTTCGGGGCTCGCCAGTACAAGAGAGACATAGACAGATGACACAGAGAGAATCCAATGAAGGGCCATGGAGATGATGAAGGACTGGAGCAGCCTTCATCGTCTGTGAGGAAAGGCTGAGAGAGCTGGGATCGTTTAGCCTGCAGAAGAGAAGGCTTGCGGGGATCTTATGGATGTGTATAAACATCTGATGGGAGAGAATGGAAAAGACAGAGTGAGACTCTTGTCAGTGGTGCCCAGCGACAGGACAAGAGGCAGTGAGCACAAACTGAAACACAGGAGGTGCCCTCTGAACATCAGGAACATGTTCCTCAGCATGAAATTCCCTCAGCATGGCCGGCACAAGGCCTCCGTCACATGCCTTTCTCATCTCAGTGTGATCTTCTTGTTCGTTTCCACTGGGATCATTGTCTGTCAGACCCATGTGTCCCCTCCACCCCATCAGTTCTGGAGCTCACTGTGAATGTTCTCTATTCGGTGCTACCTCCAGTAAAGAATCCAGTCATTTACAGCATGAGAAACAAAGAGATGAAAGGTGCCGCAAGGAAATTGATTGTCTAGGAGCTTTTTCCACAAAACAAAAATGTTCAGCTTTTTGTTATGACTATGACTTAATGAAGATTTTCTGCATAATAATAGAAGTCTGGTGGCATTTTCTCTTTGAAAATCATTTATAGAAATTTCTCCCACCAGTATGAATTTGCACCAGTTAAAAATGATGAAGGTTATATTCAGAAGTCAATAGCAGTCCTCCCAGATAGCACCTTGAAAGTAAAACTAAAATCTGTCTCTTTAAATATCATGCTTTTACCCAACCAGTCATTTGCAAATTAGCCGAGGCTAATTTCATATAAAAGTTCTACAGCATCACAGGACAATAAGTGTTGGAAAGGACCTCCAGGAGTTCTAGTCCAGCTGCCTGCTCAAAGTGGGCTCAGCTATGAGATCTGGTCACTCAGGAGTTTATCCAGTTGGAACTTAAAACTCTCAGAGGATGGAGATTTGCACTGCCTCTCTGGGAAACCTGCTCCAATGCTTCAGTCTCCACAGGGTGAAAATATTTCCTTGTCATCAGTCAGAACCTCTTTTATTTCAGCTTAAGCTCATTGTCTTTCATCCTCCCACCAAGCACCACTGTAAAGCTGGCTATATTTTCTTCATGGCAACTCTTTGCAAAGCTACAATTAGGCTTCTCCTCTCCAGGCTGAACAATCCCAGTTCCCTCAGTTTCTCCTCCTTGAGGAGGAGCACATGTGCTCAAGCTCCCTGGTCTTCTTGGTGGTACTCTGCTCAACTCAGTCTAGTTTCTTCATGTCTTTACTGACTTTGGAACGCCAAACTGGATGCAGTAGTCTAGAAGTGGTCTAATGAGTGCAAAGTAGAGGGAGAAAATCTCTTCCTTTCATTTACTGACTATGCTCCTGTTAACACAACCAAGAATGCTGTTGGCTTTCTTTGCTACCAGCTGAGTCATGTTCAGCTTGTTGCCTGCAAGGTCTCCAGGCACTTTTCTGGAGAGCTGCTCCCAAGACAGTCAGTACCCAGCCTGTATTTTTGCCAAGGGTTATGCTTTGTTATATTTTGTGCAGCTCCTGTTGCCCCCATTCCTTCTGCCTGCCAAAACCCTACTGAATGGCAGCCTGATCTTCAAGGCTATCAACTGGTCTCCCCAGTTTTGTGTCATCTGCAATCTTTACAGAAAAGTATTCTGCAACATCCTCCAGGTCAAGATGTTAAACATGACAGGTCCTAGTGTATTTTCCTGCAGTACTCCACTTGTTATCAGCCTCCAGGTAGAGTACGACCAGTTAATTACTACCCTTCAAGCCCAACCATCCAGCCAGACTACACTTTATGATATCTAAGATGGTTGTAATCTGAGTAAATGGAAACAGTCATAATACAGACATCTCCATTTCTTCAATTGTCTCCTTGCCTTAGGCTTCTAAACCATAGGCATAAAATGTTAGAGGAATGTTAAGGTTTCAGGCTAAGTGCTGAAAAACATTTGTAGTTACTGACATAAAAAGGTATGGGTGTCTTTCTGAGAAAAAAAATTAAGACATGAACATGAAATGTCTAAAAACGTATAAGCAATTAAGAGTTACTAGTGTGTCATTTAATTTTTTTAAATACGCAAACTTACAGCTATGCAATCAACTGTGTAGCATTCACATTCACTGCAACAATTATAGTCATACTGGTATAGTTACTCTAAAACAGAGATTACATTGATCCCTCTGAATTAGATCCATTCCTCTGACCTACCTTTAGCTGCCTAAAAAAATTACTCTTTAAATCTAAATTACTCACCTAAGAATCAACTGCCCTTAAGAGCTCTCTTAAAGTGAAATGGGCCACTCTTCAGAGGAGTGGAACTGCGATCAGCTGATTTGAGGTATCACTAGTTAGACATTGAAAGCTGAACTAAGCACCCAGGCAACTGGTACAATTGGTAAAGAGAGACGACCCTTTTCCAGAGAAAAATGTCTCATCCTCGCTTGGGCAATTAAGGTAGGTCAGATTAGCTAATCGGTAGTGAGAAGTCTAGGGTAAGTAGCACAGGCTGTGAGGGCTAAAAATTACATGAGGAGAATCTTCCCTCAAATATCATAACTTATTTTCTGTCATTGTCTTCTAGGGGAAGAAAATGGTTAAAACTTTCTAACCTTTAGGAAATACTCACCTTTCTTGATCACTTTACTCAGAGGGTCCTTCGCCTCTCTATGCTCAGACTGTAGATGAGGAGATTGAGCAGTGGAGTCAAAACAGTGTAGAAAACTGAGAAGACTTTATTCAGTGCTCTGAGAGTCTTAGTTTTTGGCAGGACATAAACAATTCTTAAGCTTCCATAAAAAACTGTAATAACAATGAGGTGGGAAAAGCAAGTGGAAAAAGCCTTTTGCACCCCAGTGGTGGAAGACATTCTCAGGACAGTGGTGATGATACGTATGTAGGACACCAGGGTTAGTAGGAAAGTGGGTAGTGCACATACTGACGAGAGGATGAACACCAACAGTTCGGTCAGGCTGGTGTCACCGCAAGAGAGTTTTATCACTGGCGTGAAATCACAAAAGAGATGACCGATAAACTTGGGACCACAGAAGGAATGTTGTGAAATCAGGAAGCAGCTTATGGCCATAACAAGGAAACCATTCATCCAAGGCCAAGCTACAGGCTGCAGACAGTATCTGCTATTCATGACAGCTCTGTAGTGAAAGGGTGTGCATGCTGCTAAATACTGATCGTAGGACATCACCGATAAGAGAAAACTTCTGCTGACTGCTAGGCAACCAAGGAAATAAAATTGTGTGATGCAGCTGCCAATAGAAATGCTCTTGTCCCCAGTCAGAAAGCTGGACAACATCCTGGGCAGGACGGCAGAGCTGTAGCAGGTCTCCAAGCAGGACAAGTTGCACAGGAAGAAGTACGTGGGTTTGTGGAGGTGCCGATCAGCCACCACCAAAACAAAAATGAGGATGTTGCCAATCACAGTCACAATGTAGATCACCAAGAAAAGGAGGAAGAGAAAAGATGGCATTTCTGGGATATTCCCAAATTCCAGGAGCAGAAATGTTGTGATGACTGTTTTATTTCTACATTCCCCATTTGCCATGTATCAAGCCAAGAGGAAATGCATCACAGCCTGGAATAAAGCATCAAGAACTGCATTTAATTATAGGTCCGTCGTCACTGAGTAATTACTGAAGAAAGATGTTGTTGTTACCACTGTACGGTCATATTGTTTATTTTCTTTTTAAGCAGTTCTTGAACATTCTCCAGATAATAATTTATGAGAGAGGTTATTGTATATTTTTAATTTTGTCTTATGTACTTTTTTTAACAGTTGTTTCCTTGGGTTCGGAAAGCATCACACGGAACTGCAGCAGGATGTTTTGATGACCTAGACTATACCAGAGCAATACAACCAGTGGAAAACTGTAATATGCATTTTCTGAGAACTGGACAGATTGATGAGCGTTTGTGTATACTGAACTTGATAAAAACCTGAAATATCCAGAAAAATATAGAGGAAGATGTTGAAAGGTATGGCTTATCTCACTTGGCAATAGTTTTTGAAACCTGCAGGGTCAGAAAGTCATATTCCAGCCTACAGAAACAAGCTATGATTTAGAAACCCCCAGTCAAAAGAAGAAAGGAAAAGAGAGGAATTCTTTGAATGACCATTTCATCACCCAAGATGACAAATACCAGACCTAGGAAGTATAAGAGATACTGAAGGAAATCATGAGAAGAAATGTATTTTTTATTTGAATGATGCACTGATAGTTATTAAAACAATCAATTTCTTTTTCTTCCCTCCCTCTCTTCTCTCCTCTCCCCTTTTTTTCCTTTTTTTCCTTTTTTTTTTTTTTTAAGGGGTTGTCAGGTTTTTGTTCATTTTTTGTTTGGGTTTTTTTGTGTGTGTGTGCTTTTTTGTGTGTGTGTGCTTCTTTCAGAAGCTAAAAGAACACAAGGCTGAGGAACAAGAAAGTGATCTGCCAGGGACCTGGTGTTACTTGTTACATTAAATATTGTTGCACACACAATTAACCTCAGTGTAGACACATATATCTGGACATATCAATCCACTGTTCAAAGTAATTGAGATGAAATATACTGCAAGAGCATTTCTCTCTCTCTTGACCACAGACTAATGCCTCCGTTCTGGACAATCATATTGAAATATCTTTATTTCATTCAGATAGAATACCCAAAAAAGTAACACTTCGGAATAGAAAAAATTATTCCTGTTTCACAAACCGTATTGCAATGGAAAAGATCATGGGAAAATTTCCCACCTGCCTTGCTGCAGGACAGTTTGCATTTGTAATTCTTACAGGCAGACTGCTAAGGCTATCAGTAGAATTTCTGCCCTTCTTAACCCAAAATATACTGTGCAAATGGAAAGTAAAATAATATCTAAGGAAATTTGGTATTCAGTTACACTACAGTGAATCTCTAGCAGATTGACAGCATGCCTGTTTGTCTACCTATTCATCCTGCCTGCTGTAATTTTCTTCATATCCTGTGCATTGATGTCCATCCAATATATTCATCCTGGACCAACCTTAGAGGGTAGAAGAGAGTTATAAAAGAATCTTTTCTAATTTAACCAAAATTAATCTGACACACCTCTTAGAAATGCGATTTCAGCCTAGTCTGATATGATGCATCCCCACTTGAAGCGCTTTTGCTCTGGAGCTGAATCGGGTCTTCCAGTGCACAAACCTTCTCCAGATGGCTGTGCCTCTGCTCTGCCTGCCCGTGTACTGCTGAAAGACGAACCTCCACCTGGAACTGATACGAGGTGGGTCACTTGTCCCCCTGCTTGTTTTTCCTGCCGGAATAACAAGTGTCCCTTGGCATTACTGCATTTGGGAATTTACCATTAACAACCCAAAATACCTCATATGTTTTGCAAATTTTTCAGACTATGACACAACTAGAACAGGGTGAAACCAGAATTTTCAGTCTGAAGTAAGATCTTTGCAAAGTAGTTTTCCTATTTTCTTTGTCATTTATTTCCTCTGTTACTTTGTTTCCCATTATCAGTCAAAATTTCAAGAAACCGCTTATTTTTGTGT